>NC_056739.1:1555297078-1555659578 GCF_019279795.1 Protopterus annectens | reverse complement strand
GCACTTTGTTTTTGCCAAAGGGGATGACTATACACCTTTTGGCATTTAGCTTGAGGCCATGGCTCTGGCACCAGTTGTCTGTTTCTATGAGGCCCTTTTGGAGGATGCTTGTGTCAGCTGGAGAGTCGATTATGGCGCCCAGTTTGCAGTCATCTGCGAACTTGGTCAGCCACAGTCCTTCCATGTTGGCCTGTACCTCCGAGAAATATATACCGAATAAGAGAGGTCCCAGGACTGAGCCTTGTGGGACGCCACTTGTAACTGATTTGGAGTCTGACATGGCTCCAGCAATTCTAACCATGTGGGTTCTGTCCTTGAGCCAGTTTGCAACCCATCTAGTGACATAGGGGTTTATATTTAAGCTGGTGAGCTTATCTATAATGCCCGAGTGGGGTATTGAATCGAAGGCTTTTGCGAGGTCCAGGTAGGCTGTGTGGACCACCTTCCCCTCGTCAATGGCCTTGGTGACTGTTTCAAAGAAATCGGCCAGGTTTAAGAGGCAGGATCTGCCCTTAACAAAGCCGAACTTGGTAGGATCCAGTGTCTGTAGGTCCCCAATATCTTTATTTATGAGGTCCATGATGATCCTTTCCATAGCTTTGCAGACCAAGCTAGTCAGGCTTATGGGGTGATAGTTTCCAGGATCCGTTGAGGCACCACCTTTGTGGAGAGGGACCACTGTTGCTGTACGCCAGTCTTTGGGTACATATCCTGTAGTAAGGCTGAGATTGAACAGTAGTTTTATGTTTGGGTTTAGCTCTTCTTGGAGTTCATGTAGGACGCAGCCCGGGACACCGTCTGGTCCCATTGATGCTGTGTTTTTTGCTTTGGAGGGGCGGCTCTTACCTGAGCATCTGAGATGTCAGGGGGGCAGCACTCTGCTGGGATAGATATTTGCCCTTTTGGTGGTGAGGGGGGGAGAAGTTTGCACTGAACCTGTCAGCTAGGATGTTGGCAATGTCTGTGGGTCCGGTGTATTTTTTGTCATTTTGGACTAATTCTGAGCATATCTGGGAATTCCCACCCAGGTTCCTAACATAACTAAAGAAAGCCTTGTGATTATCCTTAGTGTCCTGTGCAATTTTTCTCTCGAAGCTGGCCTTAGACGATTTTATGAGTGCCCGTAGTTTTTTGCTAATACTGATCAGAGATGCCTTCCCTTTTTGGGATTTTGCTCTATCATGTAGTAGCTTCCTCCTTCTATTGTATAGTTTGTTTATGGCTGGGGTCCACCAGACAGGACGTCTGCCTTTGGAGGATTGGGTCTTGGTTTTATTTGGGATTGCATGATCCATGCATTCCCGAAGGTGTTCATAGAATGCGTTTATAAAGGATTTTGTGGTCTGGGCCATATTTTCCACAGGCCCGGGGGCTTTGAAGGATTCCACCTTGGTTTTGAGGAGTGTGAAATTTGCTTTAGAGAAGTTTTTCACTGTGGTTATCTGGGCAGGGGGTGGGGTCGGGATGTGAATATCCAGTGAGATTAGTTTGTGGTCTGATCTTACCAGTGAGGGATACACTTCTGGTCTGGAGCATAGAGTCTCCATGTTGGTGATGATCAGGTCCAGTATGTTTTCCCCTCTTGTGGGAGTGGTAACAAGTTGTTCCATAGCATTTGAGTTTATAAATTCTAGGAACCTTTGGGCTAGGGTGTTGGAGCTAGAGTAATGCTCCCCGTCTATGTTTGGGGAGTTGAAGTCGCCCAATATAATGGTGTTTGGAGAGACCTTCATATTTTCCAGTTGATTTTTCATATTTTCCATTAGCTTTTTTCATTGTTGTTCTTTTATGTCTTGTTTACCAAAATGTGTTTCTGAAACAGTTATCTCCTTCCCATTCAACATAATATCCCCTATTTTTCCATTATACTCTCAACCCTTGCTCTTTTCACTATTCAAATATAAACGTATTACTCGTAGACATTCATTTAAATAAATGAAAACCTTTTAAATTCTTTTCTCATTATTAGTGATAATTTGTAATGCCATCTGCATAAGATAACAATAGGCAATTCAGTATCTTCCTTTGTTATATATCCTATCTGTATCATCTCTATCATCTCTTGAGTTACAAAGCTTGATATTATATTCATTATTAAGGTAAATGTTATGCTACTCTGTGGACATCCCTGCCTCCTCCTTTTCTGAGTTTTTATCTCCTCAATTACCCAACCATGGACTATTTTTTTATTTTATATTCAGACACAGCTGCGCACACATTTTTATCTTATTTCTTCACTGTTTCCCATAAAGTTCCATGTTGTATGGAATCAGAAGCTTTACTCACATCAACTATCATTATTTTCACTTGTTCCCTCCTGTTTTTAGTATTACCTACTAACTGTCTTAAGTATTAATAATAATTATTGGATTTGATATTGTTAACCTCGTTCAATCCTTACGCATGGGTATCAGTTCCGACCTCGGAACTGAGCCGGCCATTTTCCAACCTCACATCAGCTTCAAACTCTCTAGCTAAACTCTTACCTACAATCCCCCTCTCCCTGTTACCTCAGATTACGTTTGCCGCATTGCCATTCGGTCATGTCAAGCTACTTCTCTTGAGCTAAGTACAGTTATTTGTTGTTTAATAGTCTTTCAGATTACTTTTCTGTCAGAAAAGTTTATTTTTCATTGTCTCTTACCCTATCGCATCTAGCGTACATAATTTCTTCAGGTTTTTCTGCTCTTTTCTTTACCACTTTTACTGCGAGGTATTCTCTCTCTTTACCATCGTTTGTAATCCTCCCCCTTTTTCTCATACCTTCGGGTATTCTCTTGTACCATTGCTGGTACCTCTTCTATTAATTAATTTGCTATCATGGCAGATAAGAAAGGTAGTCCGGGGTTTAAGCAGTGTTCTGATTGTGGACACAAACTACCTACTTCTGATGCACACTCTTTGTGCGTTTATTATTTGGGGGCGTCCCACTTGTTTGTTGATCCGCCCTGTACTATTTGTGAGAACCTTGTTGGAAAGGAAAAACAAGCTGTTACTGAAGGGACTCCTTAAATCTCCCTTTTCAGGGGCTATTTCTGGGTCGGAGGCCTCAACCCCTCCTAGAGCCCATAAGAAAATGTTGGATGTTCCTACTAAGGCTAAATCTTTGCCTTCATCCCCGGCTGGGGACTCCCGCCAACCAAAACCTAAAAAGGCTAAAGTTTCGGCTCCAGAGCTCACTCTGTCAGCCCCAGTGCTTTCGGTGCCTAGACCTTCGGCTCCATTAGTGATCTCAGCTCCGTCTTCTCCTGCAGCCTTCACTATATCGGCACCGAGGGGCTCCTCAGTTCAGACTATTACCACTGTATCGGCACCGACCGTTCAGTCAGCGCAGACGTTGACCTCGTCGGCTCGAGATCTTCCTCGGTACCGACGCCTTTATTGTTGACTCTAGTTTTGTTGGTTCCAGCTTCGGTACCGACAACCACTTCGGCACCGATCCCTATATCGGTGCAGACCATGCCCTCGGCACATATGACTTCTTCGGTGTTGACACCCGTAGTCCAGTCTCTCTCGGCACCGTTGTCCTTGGTGTGTATGGGGGAGATGGGCACAGAGTTTGCCTCTTCTGTGGACAGGCCTTTTTCTCCCTCAATCTCCGTGAGGTCCACTAGAAGCCTTTCCGAACATGATGTGTTGCGTCTTGTGGATCAAGTGCTCTTGGCCAGAGGTATCCCACCACTCAGGAACTATCCTTCCTTGGGAGGTGATCACACATCTCCAAAGACCCCTTCTTATTCTCCTCCTTCATTGCCTTTGAAGTCCATGGATATAGCACAGTCTTCCCCTTCTGCGGTCCCTTTTATGGATCTCACTAAGGAACCGCAGTTGCCTTCATGGCAGGAAAGTTTTGCTACGACCCAGGATGTCACTTGTGACACACATAGTTTGCTGCTCGGCAGGCTGAGCCACTTAGAAGAGGGGTGACCCCTGTCCTAGACATGCACTCCTCTTCAGGTGGACCAGCCTTCCAACTGATGGAGAAGGCTTTCGCTGCTGCTGGCGATACTGGACTTGTCTATACCTCCGCCCTTCTCTGGTACACTGGATGTTCTTCGTGTTTCACTGTTACAGTCATTACATTTGGGTAATCTGCTGGCAGGTTGCCCTCAGTCGGCCTAAATTCCAAAGTCTTGGGCCCTGCGTCGGTTGCTGTCTTCTCTTCCATGATGTCAGGTCATCAGGGATATAAAACATGCAGCCGACGCCATTTTCTTTAGTCTTTCTTGCCACGCAGTGCCCGAAGCAGAAGCATTTCGCAAGTGCCAGTCGGCCGACTACTGAAATATTCGAGTTTGAGTTTTAGAACCAAAGTCTTCACTAAAGCTAAGTGCTAAGTACCCCATTGGGGAAACTTTTTTCTTGCTTTTTACCGATGTCAGAAAAAGTTAATAATTGTATTACTTGTGGGAAGCAAATACCTCATAAAGATTTCCATTTATACTGTATTCCTTGCCTAGGCCCTGATCACAACGTGCCTGGCTGTCGTTTTGTGCTAGATTTAACCAACGCACTATTAAGCGTCGGTATATTTTTGCATCAAAGTATTTTGGAAACAGATTTAACTACCCAGAAATTTCGTCGGATAGCAATCAGACTACCAGAGTACATAGAAAATGCAAAGAAAAGGACAGAGAAAGGCAGTCGAGATCCAAAACCGACAACGAAGCTTCTAAGCCAGTCGCCGGTACTCAGTGAGGCGCTTTCTCAGCTCCTGATACCTGCTACCTTTGAGTCGCAGGCCTCTACCGACACCTGCATGCCGACACATGCATGCCGCAAGATACTCAAGGTATTGGACCGACAGATGCATCTCCCTCAGATGGGTCCGGAGCCGCTGAGCAGGCACCGGCTTCTGAGGGTTTATTCAGACCTCAACATTTGTATATGAAACCGACAGCTGTAAAACCAAAGACAAAAGCAACTTCTAAAACTAAAACGACGCATGAGCCACGTGCACAGGCCTCTATGCCTAAAAAACAGATGATCAAAATGGGTGAAGACCTTATTACCTTGATCAGGGGTACCCATCCCCCTCCAGATAAGAGACTAGGCAAGACACTGATTATGAATCTTCAGATCAGGTTTCTATTTTCTTCTGATCAGGAATTATCTATACCTCCCTATGAGGATTTTGATGCTGAGGAGTCTATTCCATCTGTATCTCCTCCTGAGGATTATTCATTTGGCAAAACCTTGCATACTTCGAGTGAGCATTTTCACTGGGAGAGTCAAGACTTCTCAGAATCAAAAGAGAGGCTCAGGGATTTCCTTCTTCTCCCTCAGCACAAGCCTTTAGCCGTTCCCCGTTTTAGACATTGTGGATGATGTGTTTTCAGAGTCAAGCTTGACCCTTGACTCCTTACCTCCGGCTCCCAGTAAGCCTGACAGATATTACAGGGTCCCTGACTCACATACATTTTTATTTAGAAACCCTGCTGCTGATCCTGAAACTATTTCACAAGGTCCAAAGGGAGTTAAGGCCTCAACAGCAAAAAAAACCTACCCCCTCTGACAGAGATTCAAGGGCACTAGACAGATAGGGAAAAAAGGTTTATATATCTGCAACCTTGGCAATCAGGGCAATTTCATATGCTTAAGTACCAACAACATATTATGGGATTGCTGAAACAGAAAATGATGCTGATTTCAGAATGTGCAAAAAATTAAGAATTGCAGGAATTATTGCATGCAGCTGAACAAGTTGGAAAGCATACTTTGCAGTCTGGTTTTGATTCCTTAGAGGCCTCCTGCAGGGCCACAGTTACTGGATCTGTGATTAGGAGGCACGCCTGGTTAAAGGAACAAAATTTGCCTGATTATGTTAAAGCTAAATTAGTAGATGCACCTTTACAGCATGATTCTCTGTTTGGTATTAAGGCAGAAGAGGTTTTAAAGAAAATGGAAGACAAAGCTAAGTCTATGCAAACTGTTAAAGACAGTGCAGCCACCAAGATTCGGTAGACACTGGCCTACAAAAAATTAGTCCTTTCCTGTGTCAGACAGTGCTCAAAGGGGCAAATCCAGACACCCTAAGGGTTCCAGATACCAGGTGCAAGATTCATACAGGTCAAAGCAATGGGGTGCTTCCACCTCCAAATCTGGAGGAGATAAAGCGCAAACCTACAGAAAGCAATCCCAATGACTTCCCTCTGCCTACACCAAGCACTTATCTTTTGGCAGCACCCATAGGGGGAAAATTAGCACTTTTTGCTCAAAATTGGCAGTTAATAACCCAGGACAAGTGGGTACTAAACATCGCGTCACAGGGATACAGATTCTATTTCCATACTCTGCCAATGGCAAATGGTTGGCCAGATCTGCCAACAAATCAGTGGGCAGAGTCACAAACAGGTTACATCCCTCATGGATATGGGGGCCATTCAGACAGTACCAGGACAGGAAAAAGGACACAGTTTTTACTCGACTGTTCTTGGTACCCAGAAAGGACAAGGCCTGGCGGCCAATGCTGGATTTATCGATTTTGAACACATAACTGGACATTCCAAAATTCAAAATGCTGACTTTGCAGCAGCTTCTGCCCATGCTGGGCAAGAATGGTTGGCTGGTGATTTTAGACCTAAAAGAGGCATACCTCCATGTCCCAATAAGACAATCGTGCAGAAGATACCTCAGATTCAAGGCTAGCTTAATGCATTACTGATTCTCTGCACTGCCCTTTGGCTTATCTACTGTGCCCGGGGTCTTTACAAAGTGCCTGGCACCAGTAATTGCATTTTGCAGACAAAGAAGTATACAAATATGTCCTTACTTGGACGACTGTCTCATTCAAGCAGAGAACAAGGACATGCTTTTTCGACACCTGGCGTTTGTGAAAAGGCTTCTAACATGCCTAGGGTACACAATAAATAAAAAGAAATCACAACTGGTACCCTCTCAAAGATAACATTCCTGGGTGCAAGCTTGAATGCAACTGCCCAGATGGCTTACCTCACGCCATTCAAGCAAAGGCAACTGACTGCTTACTTCAAACTGTTGGCAACAAAAACCCAGTCTTCTGCAAGCAGATTCTGCAGGCTCTGGGCTTCATGGCATCCTGCATCCTACTAATTCCATATGCAAGACTGCATATGAGGAAACTTCAATGGTACCTAAAAAGTTTATGGAGTCAACATTCACACAGTCTGGAAACAATGATTCCTCTCATTCCCTGCCTGCAACAGGAGTTTCTATGGTGGGCAAAGGCATGTCACCAAAACATGGGACTGCCCTTCACTCTACCCTCTGCCAGCCAAATCTTAACAACAGATGCATCAGAATATGCTTGGGGGGCCCACATGGCAGAAAGATCCATTCAGGGCTTATGGACACCAAAACAAATGCATCTTCATATCAACCAGAAAGAGATGCTAGCTGTTCAAAATGCCCTAACAGCCTTCAAGGACTTACTTCATCCAGGACAACTACTGATATAGACGGACAACACCACAGTCATGTGGTATATAAACAAGCAAGGGGGCACACACTCATACCCCATTTACAGATTAGCCATGGCACTGTGGGACACAGCTTTGACCTACCAAATACATCTTCAAGCTCAATTCCTGCCAGGAAAACAAAACATTCTAGCAGACGATTTAAGCAGAAACCTTATGGATCCTCATAAGTGGAAACTAAATCCACAAGTCTTCAGCATGATAACAGAGAAATGGGGGATCCCAGATATAGATCTATTTGCCTCTCCTCAAAAGTATCAGTTGAAAAGATTCTGCATAAGGATTTATCACAGACAAGCATAGAAAGTGGACGCCCTATCCTTCAGTTAGAAAAACCTATCAGTTTACGCCTTTCCTCCTTTGCCTCTTCTACCCAAGGTCCTCCTAAAAGTCAGACGAGAAGCCAAAGGTTATATTAATTGCCCCCGACTGGCCCCGCCAATACTGGTACCCAATCCTAAGGAACTTGGCTCAATACCCAGCTTGGACCTTACCTCAAAGACCACAACTACTGTCCCAGCAAAGCAATCAGATCCTGCACCATCAACTACAGACTCTGAACCTGGCAGCATGGCTAATCATGTAGTCATACAAGCAACACCTCTCAGTAAAGCTGTGATGGATGTCATTTTGGAAGCCAGAAGGCCTAGTACTAGAAAATCTTATGCTGACAAATGGAAGAGATTCTGTGCTTGGAATCAAGCACAAGGAACTGATACAGCAGAACCAAATATTACTCAGATATTACAATACTTAACTGAGATGCTTGACAAAGGCTATCTTTCTCATCAGTCAAAATCCATGCCTCTGACATTTCGGCTTATTACAATACAGAGTCATCAGTCTTTTCTCATTCTTTACTAAAGCAGTATCTTAGAGGAGCCAAAAATTTAAGGCCTCCTAGATCATCACCATTACCTGCATGGGACCTCAATTCTGTGTTGTAAGAGCTCTCCCTGCCTCCATTTGAACCAGCTGCTACCGTTGATCTAAAGTTCTTATCATGGAAAAAAGCTCTGCTACTAGCAATTACTTCAGCAAGAAGAGTTTCAGAGCTACAGGCCCTCATGGCTGTAGAGCCTTTTATCATATTTTACCCAGACAGGGTATCTCTGAGGACAAATCCTACTTTTATGCTTAAGGTGGTTTCCACTGTGGCTCTTAACCAAACAATTCATCTGCCAACTTTTTATCCAAATCCGCAGAACAAGTAGGAGAGAATTCTGCATTCCTTGGATGTACACAGACAGCTAAAATTCTACTTGAGCAGGACAAAAGCTCTAAGAAAAACTGAGCAATTACTAGTGTCATATGCTGCAGGATCAGAAGGAAAGGCTATTTCAAAGCAGACAATTTCAAAGTGGATAAACCACTGCATCCGTTTCTGCTATTTACACCATGGTAAACCCGTGCCCAAGGGCATTAGGTCTCATTCCACCAGAGCTGCAGCTACTTCAGCAGCCTTTCTCAGAGGAGTACCAACCAAAGACTTTCTAGAGGCTGCTACTTGGAGTTCTGCTCACACCTTTGCAAAGCATTATCATTTGCCTCTCTACTCTAAGTCCAGGGCAGGCTTTGCCACTGCAGTGCTGCAGGGCCTTATAGCCGCACCTAATGCTGTTTAGCTCCAGCCTCCCAACCATAGTTTTGGGATTCTACCCAAATGTAATGACTGCAACAGTGAAACACGAAGAACATAGTACAGTTGTGTACACTTACCATAAATGTAGATGTTCGAGTGTATTCACTGTTGCAGTCCAGGTTACCCTCCTGCCATCCCTCTGTCATTCTGAAGTTTATCTTTCTTTCTCTATCTTCTACAACCTATGTGATGTATTTGCTTGTAGATGAAGGTAAAGTTTATATTGATGCATGCATATATATATATATATATATATATATATATATATATATATAATTTTGCTACCTTTTTGGGGGCACCTGACATCGGGGGCAAGAAAAACTAAAGAAAATGGTGTCTGCTGCATGTTTTATACCCCTGGCGACCTGACGTCATGGAAGAGAAGACAGCAACCAACGCAGGACCCAAGACTTTGGAATTCAGGCCGACTGAGGGCAACCTGCCAGCAGATTACCCAAATGTAATGACTGCAACAGTGAATACACTTGAACATCTACATTTATGGTAAGTGTACACAACTGTACTTTTCACAAGTCGTACCTAGCGGACACCGGGTGCAAGGGCCTCAGGACATATTCCCACAGGAATCCCCTTTTCCGCTGTCTTCCCCAGCTTCTCACGCTGAGGAGGTTCACTGGAAAAGTTCATGTAAGAGGAAGCACATGGACTCCACAGAGGAGTCCCTCACTGAAGACACAGATTTCGACGAGGAGGAAGGATCCCCCCGGTCACCCTCTGAGGTATCCTTTGGTGATATCCTCGAAATCCTGAAACAGAGAGGTGACTGGCAGTCCTCTAATCTGACCTCTGAGGAATCTGTGTTCCTGCAGGCCTTTTGCGCCCAGCCCCCTACCTCCTGGGTTACTCCACCTACCGATGAACTTGTCCGGCTCATCGTGCAGCGTGCTTGGAAGGCTCCTGATACCATCTAAGCTATTCCCCAGAGGCCAGATAAGATTTTGTCCCCTTCTGCTTCGTATCCCCATTGGTCCAAAGGTCTTCCTGTGGATGCTTTGGTGGTGGCGGCCGCAACATAAAAGAATCTGGCGGAAGAAGAATGTCAGGCTGTCCATCCACCTAACAAAAAGCGTCCCGAGCCCTGGACAGGATAGGAAGTGCACCTTTGCTTCAGCAACCTTTACTATCAGGTCCCTGAATTATATGGCACACTTTACCAGGCTTCAAAAGGATTTGATTTCTGAGCTCTCTGAAACCTTGGTGGGTGCCATGTCTGATGAGGTCATTGACAAAGTGGCCTCTCAGCTGGCCATCATTGAATCAATATCTAACTCCTCTATGCAACTGATATCTCACTCATCAAAAGGAGCAGCTAGAGCAGCGGGTAAAGCTGCGGTCTTGAGACGACATGCCTGGATGCGGTTGTGTAATTTCGCGGAACCCTTTAAGGCTTCCTTTCTTAACGCTCCCATTGAGGCCTCCTCTTTGTTTGGGCCCAAAGTTAAAAGCACACTGGCCAGATGTGAACAGGACGGTAAGTCCCTTTCTGCCATAGGTGTACGTTATTCTTCCCTCAACGTGCTTTCTCCCAAAACCAAAAGAGTGGGAAGATATGGTTCAAGAAATCTCAGGGTCCTTTCCATGACACACAGGCTAAGTTCTCCCCTAGAGGCAGAGGGGGAAACTCACAGGGAAGGCGCTCCTTTCGGGCCAGAGGGGGTCCGCGTAACCAGGGTTCCAGGGATTCTTTCCCTGGTCAATCCTACCAGCACTCCTGAAGAGTGGCCCAACTCCTTTCCTCTGGAGGGGGCTGGGGGACGTTTCTCCTTGTACCCTTCTGCCTGGCTAATTATCACCACCGATTCTTGAGTACAAAGGATTATAACCAGAGTAGAACCAAAGATAGATGGTACGAGTGAAACACAAAACCAGGAACACTTAGAAATCACTCGTGGAGACCCAAATGAGGGTATGAGCACAACAGCAATAAATCCAATGATAACAGTAATTCCAATAATAACAGTGGAAGAATACCACTACCGTAGTCAAGATGAAGCAAAAACACCAGGAATAAATCAGAAAGAATTTAATAACGCTTTTCTCCTAAAAATACGTTTTCGAGCTTCTTCATCAGATAAAACACACATCTGCTTTGAATACTGCCTTTATACAAAAACATGGTAAATTGAATAATTGAATAAATTAACTCATTGCAGTATAACAGTGATAACTTTAAAACGTTTAAAAGTTGAATTTTAATTCCATAAAGTTTAAAAATCTATAATTAATATGTTGTATATATGTAGATGTTAATATAAAAAAAATTATGTTAAAAATACCTTATACAATGAAATAAAATAATAAATTGAATACAAATTACATTCTAAAATAGGAAGAATTGATGAATGAATGTTTAAATAGTGGTATACATCCCCATCTAGTGGACAAATAAAAAATCACAATTTGGCAGCTCTCAATTTTAATACTGGAACAATGGAGAGCATGTCATTCAGACCTGGTTCCCTAGTGGCATCCAAAACTATTTGCCAATACAATTCCCTGTACTCTAATTTAGTTTCCCATATGCCACCCCTGATTTCTTTGGGCACTATCTCCAAAACAAAGAAATAAAAAATAGAATTGATACATTTTTGGGAATGTCGAAATAAGGCATTGTTTAAATTTCCTTTTTTCATTTCATAATAATGCTCATAAATTCTGGACCTTAATTTCCTTTCTGTTTTCCCTACATAAAAGGAAGAACAGGAGTGGCATGTGGCAATGTATACAACTCCCTGTATATTGCAATTGGCAAAAGCGGAACTGGTTAAGGTTTTATTTCTGTCTGGAATCACTAACATGGAACCAGTTTTTATATATTGACACTGTGAACATGTACCACACTTAAATGTGCCCTTTTTATGGGTAAGAATATCCCTTGTGGTCTGTCCACCAAGTTCAAAAATATTTTTTAAATTTGTGTCCCTCCGATATACAAATTGTAATGGCTTATTTTTAAGGTATTCTAAATCAGTAATTTCCTGGAACCTATTCCATTCCCTATGTAAAACTTTTTTGAGTAAAAATGAGTCACCAGTGTAATCCATAATGTATGCTGTGGAAAAATTTTTGTGATTGTTTTGGGTATTGGTAGTAGGTGAACCTATTACTACTGGATCAGTAGTATTCAAAGGTTCATCAAACCCTAAAATAGGGGAAAATCTACCTTTCCTACCTTCTAGAACCACTTCGTATACCTCATCACATAAAAAGGATGGGTACCCTCTTTCCTTAAACATACCAATGATAAATTTACTATCAACTAAAAAATCATCATCCTCTGAAGTCATCCTACTGGACCTGATCAATTGACCCTTTAAAATGTTTTTCTTTTGTCCAAAAGGATGACCACTAGAAAAATGAAGGTAGGAATTAGAGAAGGTAGGTTTCCTATGTATTTTAGAAATAAAGTGATCATCCCCCTTCCTTAACAAAACATCCAAGTAGATACATTCATCAAAACTGATACTGTAGGTAAAATCCAGGAATGTTGTACTATTTTTTATATATTCCAAAAATTCGTAAAACCTTTCTATCATATCCGTCCAGAAAATGACTATATCGTTGAGAAAACGTTTGTAAAATACCCAACAATTACTAAATTTGAATTTAGTATCTCCCACCATGTAAGAACGATATTGACATATGTAGGGGAGCATTTTGCCCCCATTGCCACCCCCTTTTCTTGCCTAAAAAATTCTCCCTGAAAGAACATAAAATTGTTCTTAAGGACGGTTTCCATTAACAAAAGACAGGTCCTAAATATATCACCTGAAAGGCCACCATTGTGTAACATACATTCCTCAAGCCATAACAACCCAATGTCATGAGGGATGCTACCAAAAAGGTCAACAATGTCTAGGGTCATAAAAATTATGTCCTTTGAAAATAAATTAGTCTTGACCTGTCTTAAAAAATCCAAAGAATCCTTTAAAACTGTTGTACCTTGGTTGGATAAATTCTTTAATTTTACATCAACAAATTTAGCTAAAGGGGTAGTAATGGAACCCTCGGAAGAAACAATAAGCCGCAAAGGGGGGGTCATGGAAGTCTTTGTGGACTTTAGGGATCCCAAAAACTGATGGAACCCTTGGGTTCTGATTGTGAAGGTAATTGTAAGTATCCAAATCAATAGTACCTTCCAACAATAAATCATTTAATAATATATTAATTTTGGATTTAGAAATATTTATTTCATTTATCGAAGCCTTGGAATAGTGTGAGGTATTCTGTAAACTCTCTTTCATTTTGGATTCATACTGAATTGCATCCATCAAAACAGCACCACCTCCCTTGTCTGGTTGCATTATTCTAATAGTTTTGTTGCCCTTAAAAAATTCTAATAGGTCCTGTTCTCTATTAGATAAGTTGGAAATGACATAATGGGAACTAACTGTGTTTCTGATCTCTCTTTCCATTAGTCGTTCCAAATTCCTTAGTTGTGGATGAAGGGGTGGATTGAAAACACTCCTTCTCCTTAATTGGACCTCTGTGTTAACGTTAGGTATAGTATTGGAATAGGAACTATTGCTTCCAAACATAATACCTAGATTTTGTTTTCTAAGAAATAATTTTAGATCAACTATGGCTCTAGGAATATTGGTCTTTCTTGAAGGGATAAATGTGAAACCTTTAATGAATAATTCAAAAAATTCAGTGGAAATATCCAATGCACTATAATTGAAAATCTTGTACTGTTTAAATTCAAAAATATTCCCCTTTTGTTGAATGGAATTTCTCCCCAGGTTTACTTCCTGTAATTGTTCCCGAGTGGATAGTGTTGTTGATTGTAATACACCTGTGGACGGTTCCGTAGTCTGTCCGACCTGCGTATGGGGGGTATATATTCTAAAGGGATATCTACTTCATGTTCTTCATCATCACTGTGATTAGAATTCATATCCACATTAGTATTCATTTGATTGGGGTTAAACACTGATTCACCCCTGAATGAATTGTATAGCTTTGGTTTGGGGTAAGCATACAACATATTAATTATAGATTTTTAAACTTTATGGAATTAAAATTCAACTTTTAAATGTTTTAAAGTTATCACTGTTATACTGCAATGAGTTAATTTATTCAATTATTCAATTTACCATGTTTTTGTATAAAGGCAGTATTCAAAGCAGATGTGTGTTTTATCTGATGAGGAAGCTCGAAAACGTATTTTTAGGAGAAAAGCGTTATTAAATTCTTTCTGATTTATTCCTGGTGTTTTTGCTTCATCTTGACTACGGTAGTGGTATTCTTCCACTGTTATCATTGGAATTACTGTTATCATTGGATTTATTGCTGTTGTGCTCATACCCTCATTTGGGTCTCCACGAGTGATTTCTAAGTGTTCCTGATTATAACCAGAGGTCATCATATCCCCTTCAAAAATCCTTCCCGATGTTCCACCCAGTCAAAGGGAAGAAGCAGCAGTAAAGATAGAAAAGCTGCTAAGAAAAAGAGTCATCCAAATAGTCCCTCCAGACCAGTTAGGATCCAGATTCTACTCAAGACTATTTTTGGTACCAAAGAAAACCAGGGGCTGGAGACCAATTTTGGATCTCAGTGTATTGAACAAGTTTGTGAGAGTACAAACATTCCGGATGGTCACTATACAGTCTATCCTCCCGCTTTTGGAAAAAGACGATTGGATGTGCTCTATAGATCTTCAAGATGCATACTACCACATAAAGGTGGATCCGTGCGGGAGCCAGTCATTACTAGTTCAGAGTACTGCCCTTCAGAATCTCTACAGCCCCGAAGTGTTCACAAAGTGCATGGCAGTTGTCACAGCTCACTTGCGACTTCAAGGATTCCAGATGTTTCCATACCTAGACGACTGGCTCATTTCCGCCCCCACCAGGCATCTACTGGAAGAAGCCCTGGTATACTCTCTTCTCGCTGCTCAAAGGCTAGGCATAACCATAAACTGGCAAAAATCCAATCTCACCCCATCTCAGTCGACAGAATTCATAGGGGTTATCTTGGACAAAATAAACTGTAGAGCTGCTATTCCAGAGCACAGAATTCTAAGGATAAAGCAACAACTGATTCCAATCCTTTCAAGGGAGAAATCCACGGCTCATTTGGTTCTACAGCTGTTGGGTTCCATGGCAGCCTCCATCACCATTGTTCCCCTGGCCAGGTTTCACATGAGACGTCTACAATGGCTAGTGCTTACCCAATGGTATCCTTTTCAGCATCCCCTTTCAGCCATGATTCGAGTAACCCACAGGTGCAAACAAGATTTAAATTGGTGGATGACACACAATCTGTCACAATGGTATCGCCCCTTCTCCCCCCAGCAACCCAAGGCCACAGTGATCACGGACGAATCCCTGATGGGGTGGGTGGGTGGGGGCTATGTCAGGGACAGACAGTCCAAGGCACTTGGTCCGAACTGGAGGCCCATCTGTATATAAACGTTCTAGAGCTGAGGGCGGTGCCTCTGGCGTTGCAAGCATTCCATCCCCTGCTGCCATCTGGGACAATTGCGATTCAATCAGACAGCATGGCGGTGGTCTGGTACATCAACAAGCAAGGTGGAACCAAATCTTACCCCCTTTGTCGAGAGGCCATGAGAATATGGCAATGGGCGATGGCTACCAACAGTTTTCTTCTAGCAACGCACATTCCTGGGAGTTCCAATGTGATAGCAGACAGACTCAGCAGGTGCATTCTTCAACCTCACGAGTGGTCCCTGAATCCCTTGATAGCGGCAGAGATCTTACACTGCTGCGACCTCTTTGCATCCCCGACCAGCTACAAATGCAGCAACTACTTCACCCTGATTCCCCCTCCGGGACAGTCACCCAGGGACGCTGTAGTCTACGATTGGCCCTCGGGTCTTCTTTATGCTTTTCCACCCTTTCCCCTCATTCCCCAGTTTCTGAAGAAAGCCCATCGGTTGAAGAGCAAGGTGATCCTCAGCACCATATTGGCCTCGACAAATTTGGTTCCCTTTCCTTTGGCCTCACCTACTAGATCGACCATGGTTTCTCCATCCAACCCCAGAGTTGATCTCACATCCACAGAAACCTGGTTCATCCCAACTTGAGCAGCCTGAAGCTCACGGTTTGGATACTCCAATTCCCTTGATTGCCAGGCAGAATGATCTTTCTTTACAAGTACATGATATTCTCATTGCATCTCATAAGTCTTACACTAGAATTACTTACCTGAGCAAGTGGAAAAGATTTACCTGTTGGCTGAAAGATAAACAAGGAGATCCCTTCATAGCACCAGTATCGATAATACTAGACTATCTGGCCGACCTCTTTCAATCGAGTCTATCATTAGAGTTCATTTGGCTGCAATTTCTAATTTTCATGAGGGTGTACAAGATTCCTCTCATGTCCCATCAGTTGTGCATGACCTTCATAAAAGGTGTGAATCATCTGAAGCCACCTTTTAGAGAACCTATTCAACCATGGGATTTATCATTAGTTCTACAAGCTCTGGCAATGCCAGCTTTCGAACTAGCCTGTTCTTGCGACCTCAAGCATTTGTCATGGAAAACCTTGCTTTTGGTTGCCATTACTTCTGCCAGACATATTTCTGAGCTTCAAGCTTTATGAATCAAGAGTCCATACTTGATTTTTCATAGAGATAGTGTCTCTGAGAACTAATCCATCTGTTCGGCCAAAAGTGATCTCTGCAATGTCCATTAATCAAACCATTGAATTGCCAGTTTTCTTTCCCAATCATTCAAACAGAGGAGAGTATTGCCTACATACCCTAGATATCCACAGGCAAATCCATTTTTACCTAAACAGGACTAGGTCCTTTCGTAAATCTGACCAGTTATTTTTGGCCTTTTCTTGACCTAGATTAGGATCTGCTGTTGCTAAGGTCACATTAGCTAGATGGTTGAAGGACTGTGTGACCTTCATTTATACGCAACGTAATATCTTGTTGCCTGCTACCATGAAAGCTCATTCTACGAGGTCAGTGGCAACTTCTGCTGCCTTCCATGCCAGAGCTTCTTTACATGACATCTGTGCAGCTGCAACTTGGGCTACACCTCATACCTTCATCAATCATTGCAAATTGGATTTGGCCTCCAGGGGAAGAGCATCTTTCGGTTCTATGGTGCTCAGGAATGTCCTTCCATGAGAGTCTCCCAGGAATAGAGGTAGCTGGGGACTCTGTCCCATGCGTAAGGAATGAACGAGGATTAACAGCATCAGATAAAGAAGTTATGTCTTACCATAACGTTCCATCTGTATTGTTGATCCTCGTTCAGTCATTACGACCCTCCCTTCTTCCACCTCCTGTGGTTTCTAGTGGATCTCACCATCTGGTTCTCTTAGGTTATTTGACCAGAGGTAGCCTCTACCTTCTTTGACTTGCAAACTCAATCTGAGGTAACAGGGAGAGGGGGATTGTGGGTAAGAGTTTAGCTCGAGAGTTTGAAGCTGACACGAGCTTGGAAAATGGACGGCTCGGTTCCGAGGTCGGAACCGATACCCATGCGTAATGACTGAACGAGGATCAATAATACAGATGGAACGTTATGGTAAGACAACTTCTTTTTCCTTCTTCCCTTAACACTGTATGTTATTTCATCTGTGATATTTATTTTCATTTCCATTCTGTTCTCTATTACTTTCCTAAAAATCTTATAATCGCTGTTATTTAGAACTGTTGGTCTCCAGTTCTGTATATCTTTTTCTCCTTTTTCCATATAAACTTAAATATCCCATGTCATAATTTTATATACTTGAAATCTTCATTTAACCATTCATTTAACACATTTAAGAAGCATCTTTTTTGCCATTTTGCTGTATCTTTATGCATATGATACTCTATTCCATCAAGCCATGCTGATGAATCTACATTAACTAGTGATAATATTCTGTCTCTTTCTTATAAACATATTTCTTTGTGCAAATCTCTATGATCCTATTCGGAAAACGTCTTTACATTCCATATCTTCTCAGGTCTATATTATATTTTTGAAAGTTTCAAACACCATATGGTCGACACCATATGAGCTATGTTTGAAATTTCGAAAATATAATAAAAAAATAAAAATAAAAAACTATACTTACCTAAACGCTGTAGGCAGGGGGCAAGCCCCCCTGCACCCTACACACCCCTGCTACTTAAATATTCCTACTCCGAGATCGAACTGCATTGAAGTAAAGGGAAAATATTCCCTATGGCGGTTTCCGTGTTACGCGTGCAACGTTTCCACGATGTTCTTCATCTCACATTGCTGCAGTCCTAACACTTGGGTAGTCCGCCGTCCCTCATTCGGCCCGAATATCAGAGCATAAGGCTGACGTCGGTCAGGGCGCATTTGACTGACATCAGAACGTCAGGGTACAAATGCGCATGACCGACGTCATATCCTCAGTCTTTTTTGCCGCATGGTCCGATGCAGAAGCAGTGTTGCAAGTGCCGTTCGGCGTTCTGAAATTTTTCGAGTTCGGAGTTTCAGACCGAAGTCAGAGTTGGTTAAGTACCCCGTTGGGGAATATTTTGGTTTTTTCTTGCCTCAGTGGTTTACCGGATGTCAGAAAAAGTGAATAACTGTATTTCTTGTGGGAAACAGATACCGCATAGGGATTACCATAATTTGTGTATACCTTGTTTAGGACCTGAGCACGGCGTTGTTGGATGCCGCTTTTGTGCTAGGTTTAATAAACGCACTATAAAGCGGAGGTTGGATTGTGCAAGGTTGGTCTTTGGGAAGCGGTGCAATTACAAAATGCCGTCGGATGCTCCGACGCCGGCTTCCTCAAAGAAGCGCAAAGACAAGGCAGTTAAACCTAGGTTAGAGGAGTCGTCCGAACCGGACGTCAGTTCTTTAGAGGTGTCAGTGGAACCGGTGGTTCCGACGGAGGCCTCTCTGGAGACCCAGGGAGAAACTTTGATTTTACAGGATGTGGCCTCCCAGGAGGCAGGGCAGGCTGTAGGGGCTTCTCAAGTGACTGTACTCCCCTCCCTTCCTAAGGGGTCTAGGCCCTCTCTTTCTGCTTCCAAGGCTTCTCCTAGAGGCAGGTCTAGCTTAGCTTCTGTGGGTGTCACTCCCAGTTCTTCAGGTGCTGTGCCCAAGAAGCACATGCTCAAAATGGCGGAGGATTTAATTACTTTAATTAGGGGCTCCATGCCCCCTCCTGATAAGAGGCCTAGGATGGAACCTGTGTTGGGGGATTATGAGCAGGCTTCGGATGTGTCTGAGTCTTCGGCTGAAGACTTGCAGGAGTACTCTCATTATTCTGATTCTGATGTGGATGATTCTACTTCTTCTGCTTCTCCTCCTGAGGATTTTTCTTTTTCAGAGACCCTTCACTCCATGAGAGAGCATTTTAAGTGGGAAGGTCAGGATTTCTCTGATTCCAGGAAAAGGCTTAGGGAATTTTTGTTTTTACTCCAGCATAGGCCTTTAGCTATACCTCCTGTCCTGAATGTGGTGGAAGATGTGTTTGCAGAGGCTTCTCTTAATCCTGATTCTTTGCCTCCTGCTCCTGTTAAACCGGATAGGTATTACAGGGTGCCTGAAGCTCATAAGTTTCTTTTTAAGAGTCCTAGGGCAGACCCAGAAACTGTTAGCCAGGGGCCTAAGGGGGTTAAGGCTTCTGTTGTCAAGAATCCGGTCCCTGCAGATAAAGAGGCCAGGGCCTTGGATAGATGGGGAAAGAAAGTTTATACTTCTTCCACTCTAGCCATGAGAGCTTTGAATTGCCAGTTTCACATGTTGAAATATCAAAATTATCTCCTTTCTCAGTTGAAATCTAAGGTTGATGCTCTGGCGGAAGGTATTGACTGTAAAGAGTTACAGGATTTAGTGCATGTCTCTGAACAGGTGGGTAAGCATTCTTTACAATGTGGTTTTGATGCTGTACAGGCCTCGTCTAGGGTGGCCGCCACTGGGTCAGTTCTTCGCAGGCATGCCTGGCTGAGGGATCAAAATTTATCTGACCATGTTAAAACTAGGATTTTGGATGCCCCTTTGCAATCTGATGTCTTGTTTGGTTCTCCTGTTGAGGCAGTTTTAAAGAAAATGGAAGACAAGGCTAAGTCTATGCAGACTGTTAAAGATTTTTTGCAGGTTCAGCCTCCAAAGTTTAGTAGAAATTGGCCTACTAAAGGGTGGACGTATTTTTCTTATGATTCCCAGTCTAGGGGTAGATCTAGACGTGGCAGGGGCAGAGGTCAGGGCTCTTTCAGGCCCAGAACAGGGAGTTCTCCTGCACAGTCTTCGAGTGAGGGCAGGGGTCAGTCCTTTCGTAAACAGACCCAATGACCTACCTTTTCAGCTGCCAGAACCTTCTCGCCTGGCAGCACCTTTGGGAGGAAGGTTGGCACTTTTCAAAGAAAATTGGAGTTTGATTACCCAAGACAAGTGGGTACTGGATATCATACATCACAGTTACAGGTTTTATTTCCATACCTTGCCTCCTTTCAAAGGCATGCCAGACATTCCTCCTCAACAAAGAATAGAGGCTCACAAGCAAATTTCACTGCTACTCCAAATAGGGGCCATACAGCCGGTTCCTCTGCCAGAAAGGGGCCTAGGATTTTATTCTCGCCTGTTCCTAGTCCCAAAGAAGGGGAACACGTGGAGACCAATTTTGGATTTGTCTATCCTCAACACTTATCTGGACATTCCCAAGTTCAAAATGTTGACGTTGCAGCAGCTTCTACCTCTGCTGGGCAAAGATCATTGGATGGTAACTTTGGATCTCAAGGAGGCTTACCTTCATGTTCCTATCAGACTAAGTTGCAGGAAGTATCTGCGTTTCGAGCTGGGACTTCTCACTATCAGTTCTCTGCATTGCCCTTTGGCTTATCTACTGCGCCCAGAGTGTTCACGAAAGTTCTGGCTCCAGTGATAGCTTTCTTCCGGCTAAAAGGAATTCAGATCTATCCTTATTTGGACGACTGTCTGATTCTGGCTCAAGGAAAGGAAGAGCTTCTTCATCATTTGGAATATGTGATAGCAGTGCTAAGATGCCTGGGGTATTCTGTGAACGAAATAAAGTC
The DNA here is from genome assembly GCF_019279795.1 of Protopterus annectens. Lineage (NCBI taxonomy): Eukaryota > Metazoa > Chordata > Ceratodontiformes > Protopteridae > Protopterus > Protopterus annectens. Next base: position 1,555,638,473 of record NC_056739.1, on the reverse strand, counting down.
CAGTCTAGTACCCTCTCAAGACATGTGCTTTCTGGGTGTGAGACTGAATACAGCATCCCAGATGGCCTTTTTAACCCCGGACAAACAAAAGAGTCTATCCCTTTACTTCCATCAGCTATCTCACCAGTCCGGGCTGACTGCAAGGACAGTCCTTCAAGCCTTAGGGTTCATGGCATCTTGTATTCTGGTGCTTCCCAATGCCAAACTGCATATGAGGAAGCTACAATGGTATCTCAAAATGTATGGACACAGCACTGCCAGGATCTGGACACTGTCATTCAAATAATACCTTGCATTCAAAAGGAATTTTTGTGGTGGGCTCAGGAATGTCACCTAAACAAGGGACTCTCTGTGACCCGGCCAGAGGCGAGTCAGATTTTAACGACAGATGCCTCAGACATAGCTTGGGGAGCTCATCTAAATGGAAAGTGGATACAAGACAAGTGGCCTGCCAGACTACAACATCTACATATCAACATGAAGGAGATGTTAGCAGTCCAGTTTGCATTAATGGCTTTCAAGGATTTACTTCTTCCAGGGCAGGTGTTGATTCTAACAGACAACACAACTGTCATGTGGTACATCAACAAGCAAGGGGGAACACATTCTTATCCTCTATGCAGGCAAGCAATGATTTTGTGGGAGACTGCTCTCAGGTTACAATTAAGTCTTCAGGCAAGGTTTCTGCCGGGAGCACAGAACTCCTTAGCAGATGTGTTAAGCAGACAAATCATGGATCCCCACGAGTGGAAACTGGATCTTCATGTATTTCAGAAATTGACAGTGTCCTGGGGAACTCCAGACATAGATCTGTTCGCTTCTCCACTAAACAACCAGCTGCCAAAGTTTTGCACAAAGCGGTTTCATCACACAGCTTGGAAAGTGGATGCTCTTTCTTTCAGTTGGAAAAATCTTCATGTGTATGCCTTTCCTCCTCTGCCTCTCCTCCCAAAGGTGCTTCTGAAAGTCAGACAGGACAAGCCAAGGATGATTTTGATAGCTCCAGATTGGCCTCGACAGCACTGGTATCCACTACTGAGAAGTCTAGTACGGAAGCCTCCATGGCCTTTGCCTTTGATTCTGCATCTGTTGTCCCAGGAGGACAGTCATTTGCTCAATGTCAAACTTCACTCTCTTCATCTAACAGCATGGCATATTCTGTTTTAAACCATAGAGGGTCTCAACTTCCGCAACAAGTTTTGAATGTGATTTTGGAAGCCAGAAGGCCTAGTACAAGGAAAGTGTACGCAGATAAATGGAAGAGATTTTTATTTTGGAGTGCAGCTAAGGATTTGGATGTTTCTGAGCCTGACTTAAGTGTGGCTCTTCAATATCTTACTGAGTTATTGGACAAAGGTTTGTCCTTCTCTTCTATTAAGATTCATGCTGCAGCAATTTCAGCTCACTACGATTGTGACCCACCATTGTTTTCTCATCTTTTATTCAAGCAATTTCTTAGAGGGGCAAAGAATATAAGACCCCCACGAAGAGCTCCTACTCCTGCTTGAGATCTCAATTTTGTGTTGGAGAAACTCACTCTACAACCTTTTGAGCCTGCAGCTACTGCTGAGTTGAAATATTTGTCATGGAAGACTGCTTTTTTGTTGGCCATTACCTCTGCAAGAAGGGTTTCTGAATTGCAGGCCCTTATGGCAGTTGAGCCTTTCTTAATTTTTCACAAGGATAGGGTATCTTTACGTACCAATCCCTCCTTTATGCCTAAAGTGGTTTCTAGTGTGGCTTTAAACCAAACTATTCATTTGCCTACTTTTTATGCAAATCCTCAAACTAAAGGGGAAAAGATTTTGCACACCTTGGATGTTCACAGGCAGTTGCGATATTATTTGGACAGAACTAAAGGGTTCAGACAATCTCAGCAGTTATTAGTTTCTTTTGCTTTGTGCTCTCAGGGCAAGCCTGTGTCAAAACAAACTATTTCTAAGTGGATTGGATTTTGCATTGCTTTCTGTTATTCCCATCATGGCAAAGAGATTCCTGCTGGGATTAGGCCTCATTCCACTAGGGCTACTGCCACTTCAACAGCTTTTCTGAGGGGGGTGGCTACTAAGGATATTTTAGAGGCAGCCACTTGGAGTTCAGTGCATACCTTCTCTAAGCATTACCACCTTCCCTTGTACTCTAAATCTAGGGCTGGTTTTGTCACTGCTGTGTTGCAGGGCATTTTGGCAGCTCCTGCTTCTTTATAGTTTAGCCATCCTCCCTTACCTCTGCTTTGGGATTCTACCCAAGTGTTAGGACTGCAGCAATGTGAGATGAAGAACATAGTACAGTTTTGTACCTACCATAAATGTAGATGTTCAAGATCCACATTGCTGCAGTCCAATTTACCCTCCCTCCTTCCCTCTGTAGTTAGAGGTGGTTGTGTGGGTTGGGTTATCCATCTGAGGTAGACTGCATTTGGTATTTTGCCTTTTGTATATATTGTATATATTATACATATTTTTGGTGTTAGACTAGCTATTTGTTTAGTTGTGGTCTTTTTAGGGTCTTCTGACATCTGGGGCAAGAAAAGACTGAGGATATGACGTCGGTCATGCGCATTTGTACTCTGACGTTCTGATGTCAGTCAAATGCGCCCTGACCGACGTCAGCCTTATGCTCTGATATTCGGGCCGAATGAGGGACGGCGGACTACCCAAGTGTTAGGACTGCAGCAATGTGGATCTTCGAACATCTACATTTATGGTAGGTACAAAACTGTACTTTTCAACCAATTGGGTTCACTCAATACGTGTTCGCCATTTACGATTTTTGATGATGCGATAGGAACCCCTTCCTCTCTGTCATTTCAGTATTATTAAACATATTTTTACATAATCCGCTACTATTCCCGTAATTGTCTCTTGCCTCATTTCTTTCGTTATGCTATTATTTTCTTTAACAAACTTACTTAAATAAGCAACATTATCTTCCTTACCTTGAGGAGAATATCTCTGTGCAATAAAAACTTATTTTTTTCTCCGTTCAGATCACCTTTTTAACAAAGTATTCCCTATCACTCCTTTCCCAATTTCTGAATGTCTCTTCTGTTGTTTTTGTATATATTCTTTTAATTTCTTTCCTGCTATTTATTTAATATAACATATGACACCTTTTATATTTGTCTTTAAACATTGTCCACCACTCTGACCAGTTTATATAAAAATCCCTCTTACTAATGTGGTCTTTCCAAAACTCCATATAGACTTTACCGTTTCATCCCATTTGTTTTCATTTATTTATTTATTTATTTTTAATCCTTTACCTATTCTTGTATATCTTTCTTTTACCTTTATCTCTATCTTTTAGCCAAATGATGTGATAAACCTATTTCTATTACCCCTTCTTTAACGATGTCTATACTCATAGATGTAAAAAAAAATTTGTGTTTTATGCTTTCCTGTTCTTTAAGTCCAGCTATTTATTTGCCACACCTAATTATATCTAACATGTTTCTTATATCATTGCCTTTCTCTTTTTCTTTCATAAATCACAATTAAAATCGTCTACAACTATAATATACATATTTATACTCCAAAATGTTTTGAAACGTATTGTCTTTCTTTATCTGTAATATATCTATAAACAGCAAATCTGATGATGTCAGTTTTTATTCTATCCCCTACCTGTGGGTTTGGTTCCGATCCTCGGAACCAGCTTAGCTTCTGCAGTAGCTCATGGGAACCAAAAACCTCTCAAGCTCATCCCTTCACCATAATGCACGCTCCGATCTCATTTGCCGCTTTGCGAGTTTGATGTGGTGCCATATCCTCTTGAGCAGATAAGTGTTTTTCAGTCATTTTCTTCCTTAATTCTAAATTTCTTTACTTTTCCTCTTAGAAAACTTTCCCTTATCTGTTTCCTTTCCCAATATGAAAATATTCTTTGATACTATCATTAGTATCACTTCCCCCTTTTGTCTTTCCTCTACACTCAGTGTAGCTCTTAAATATCATTGTTGATATTTCTTTTTCTTCTCCAACTACCTTTACTTAAAAAAAAAAAAAACTTTCAACTTCTCTCTCTCACCTTTCCTCTAATAAGCTCTTAGATGACAGAGTGGGCTATGTGTGTGTGTGTGTGTCTGTGTGTGTGTGTGTGTGTGTGTGTGTGTGTGTGTGTGTGTGTGTGCGTGCGTGCGTGCGTGCTTCCTAAGAGAAAATGACAGATAAGGAAAAAGGTCCAGCAGGCTTCAAATGCTGTGAGAAGTGTAGTCATAAGATCCCTTATTCTGACACATTCTCTGCGCATGTATTGTTTGGGCCTCCTCCATCTTCAGGAGGACTGTTCAGTTTGTCACTGCTTTAGTCATTGGGTGCTTGTGGAGAGAAAAAATAAATTGATCTTGAAAGGACTACTTCCCCCTTCTTTTGGAGAGGCCATATCTGGAACAACCTCCTCTTCTACAGGAAAATCCTCAAGCAAATCGAGCAATGTTAAGTTGTCCAATCTCGCCTTCATTCTTGCTGGATGGGTTTGGAGCTGATCCTCAGCTCCAACTCTGCCACTTACTATAGCTCGAGAGCTCTTTACTGGCTCGAGGCTACCCCTTATCCCAGACTGCCCAGCACCAGCTCCCCAGATCTCGTTTGCCGCTTTAGCTGCGAGGTTGCGATCAGTACTGGCTCAGGCTTAGTACAGTTTTTTTGTCTCTTTAAACTCAAATATTGTGCTTAAAATTTGATATAGCTTTTCTTTTGTAATAGTTTGTAAGTTTCTTTTACTGCAGATCCCCTTATCTCATCCTTCTGCTTTACTTTTATGCTGTGTTGGCAGTCGCCCCTTAGTCGCTAGGCCTTCTGTTATACCCTGAACTCGTTTAACCTAGTTCTTCCCCTCCCCCCTTCTTAAGGACAGCCATTTAAGTTAGAGGCTCTCCTTTAAGGTTTTCATTACTTTTTAGTTTATTTCTGTTGTAGTTTGACCTTTCTTAAAATGTCTCAGGAAGTTAAAACCTCTGGTTTTAAAAAGTGTGACTCATGCTGTCAGAAGATGTCTCTGACAGATGGGCACACTAGTTGTGTTTATTGCTTGGGGGCTCTGCACCTGCAGGACTCTTGTGCTATTTGTCATGCCTTTAGTCCAAGGGTCCTGCAGGAGTGGAAAAACAAGCTTATCCTCCTTGGGTTATTAAAACAGGATTCTCTGGCTAAAGCATCTCAGCCAATGAAACCTTTGAAACCAGTCAAGCCGTCGGCTCCATGTTCGGAACCAACCTGTGAGCTTGACAAATCAAGTGTGTCAGTGCCAGCTGGCACCGATAATACTACCCCTCCGTCGGCTCCAACTGTTACTTTAGAGCCATCTCGGAGCCACAAAAGAGCTAGGTCTCCTTCTTTGGAGCCAATCCGCTCGGTGCTACAATCTCCATTACTTCAGAGCAAGTCCAGTAATCGCTCAACTTCCCACTCCTCTCGATCCTCGAGGTTATCGGATCAGGATGTGGAGAGAGTGGTCAGTAGGTTGCTTAATCCCAGGCCCTTGCTAAAATGCTTTTGAGCCCACCTCAACAGGCTTCTGCTCCGTCCACTTCGATTTTGATTCCTCCTCCGACTATAATTAATTCGGAGCCGGAGTCCATGGATGCTCCGATAGTGGTTCCTTCCGCTCAGATGACATCCTCATCGGCTCCGATTACCTCGATTCTTCCTCCCTTCAAGGTATCTGGGCGCCAAAGCTCTCTCGTCGTCTCCGAGGGGGGAAGTGGCAGTGGAAGTGGTCCGACCCCGCTCTCCCTCTTGGAGCTTCAGCTCAGTTGAGCTCTGCTCCCACATTGGCCTCGGAGCCGTCGCCCTCGGTGCAGGGTGGTATTCCTGTCTCTTCAGAGCTGGATCCCTCTTTGTGTCGAGACCGTGACTTTTCGAGGTCATGCGGAGAGTGCTGTCCCCACAGACGGCTCCACTATCTGTTCCATCGACTCCGTCCCCTTTGGTGCCTGTGACAAACTCTGCTCCTTTTCCAGCCCCAAAGCATAGGGAACCTATGCCCCAGGACACCCCATTGGGTGAACCCTCTTCTTTCAAAGCCTTCCCAGAGCTTTCTGAGCAGGCTTCCCAGAAGAAAAAGTGCAAGAGGAAGCACATAGACTCCCCTGAGTCTGTCACCTCAGATACAGACCTAGATGAATCGGAGGGGTCCCCAAGGTCCCCCTCTGAAGATGTTTTCTTTTCGGACATCCTTGAGATTTCTCAGGCAGAGGCATAGCTGGAATTCCCTTATCCCCTCCGAGGATGAGTCTGTATACCTGGACGCATTTGGTTCCCGACCTTCCACCTCCTGGGTTTCTCCGCCCTTTGAGCCACTCATGTCTGTAGTGTCTCGAAAGGCTTGGTCATCTCCAGATTCCATGGAACCTGTCCCAAGGAGACCCATTCATCACAGCTCCCCAAGACCAACAATTCTTAACTAAAGGTGTTCCCGTTGATGCCATGGTGGTAGCAGCAGCCACAAAGAGAGAGTTAGCAGAAACCTCCTCATCTGTCCATCCAAATGTTTTCATCAGCAACCTTCTCCCTTAGGTCCTTGAACTATCTTTCCCATTTTACTAGGCTTCAGAGGGATCTCCTAAAAGAGCTTAGAGATACCTACAAGATCCCACAGCTGAAGGAACTTCAGCCAAGGTAGCTACCCAGCTTGCGACTCTTAATTCAGTAGTCAACTCCTCCATGAGGCTTATTTCATAAGCAGCCACTGGAGCGAGTAGAGCTGCAGGAACAGGAATAGCTCATAGGAGACATTCTTGGCTGCGACTGTGTCAGTTTGCGGAACCTTTCAGAGTGTCCTTCACCAATACCCCCTTTGATGGCTCCTCTCTCTTTGGGCCTCAGGTGAAAGACATGCTTACCAGGTGCCAGTAGGAAGGCAAGACGCTCTGATGTCGGAGTCTGTTTGTCCACTCCTACCAGACCATACCCAAAAGGTCAGAAGGGTGGAAAGATGTGGTTTCGGAAATCTCAGGGACCCTTGCCTGATGCACGTGGTGATTTTTTCTCCCAGGGCAGTTGGGAAAATAATAACAATGGCAGACATCACCCTCGTGGCAGAGGGGGTCCACAAAATCAGGGTGACAGAGATACGTTCTCTTCCAAACCCTATCAACATCCCTGAAGGGGTGCCCGACTGCTCAACTCTGGAGGCAGTTGGGGGAAGGCTTTCATTGTACCAACCACCTGGCAAAATATTACAAACAACAAATGGGTACTAGCCATTATATCCGGAGGTTACAAGATTCCCTTTCATCAACCCCCTTTTATTTCAATAAAATCCATCCCAGATGTTCCACCCAATCTAAGAGATCAGGCAGTCACAGAAGTTTCAAGACTGCTAGAAAAAAGAGCCATCCAGGAAGTCCCCGCAGACCAAGTCGGATCCGGAACTTACTCAAGATTCTTTTTAGTGCCCAAAAAGACAGGGGACTGGAGACCAATTCTTGATCTCAGCAGGTTAAACAAATCTGTTTGTTTGTGTCTTTCGGCTTTTTCCCGGTTAAACAAATCTGTACAAAAAGACACTGAAGTCTATTCTCCCCTTTCTGGGCAAGACAATTGGATGTGCTCCATAGATCTTCAGGATGCGTATCACATAAAAATGGACAGACGGTCCATGAGATTTCTATGCTTCCGGCTAGGGGCCAGTCATTACCAATTCAGAGCTCTGCCCTTTGGTCTCACTACAGCCCCCAGGGTGTTCACCAAATGCATGGCAGTAGTCACGGCTCACCTGAAACGTCACGGATTCCAGGTGTTTCCTTATCTGGACGACTGGCTCCTCACTGCTACCACCAGGCAACAACTTATAGAAGCACGAGATTACACCATCACATCCTGTGCTCAACTAGGCATCACAATGAACTTCTTAAAATCTGCCTTGTTGCCCTGTTAGTCTATTACATACATAGGAGCAGAGCTAAACACAAGAAAAATGATTGTAAAATTGCCTCAGGAAAGAGTTTCCATTATTCGAAAACAGGTGTCACTTCCCCTGAGGAGGAAAAGAATTCAAGTCAAATATGTTCTTCAAGTTCTAGGGTCCATGGCAGCAGCCATTCTTCTAGTCCCCCTAGCACGCTTTCACATGAGAATCCTTCAGTAGCTTCTTTTCACACAATGGTCCTTCCAGGAATTACCCATGTCTCACATGATGCTAATTTTGGAATCTTGCAAAAGACACCTTTCCTTGTGGATGTTCTCCTCACTAGTTTCTCAGGGCAGACCTTTCATGGAACCCCATCCGGTCGCCACAGTGACCACGGACGCTTCCCTGATAGGTGGGGGGAGGGGCATTATCTAGGGAAGACAGTCCAAGGTACTTGGCAAGCTCACATGTACCACTTGCACATCAACATCCTGGAGATGAGAGCGGTGCTCCTAGCATTGCAAGCTCTTCAAGACTCTCTCCCTGCCAGGACTATTGCAATACAGATGGACAATATATCAGAGGTTTGGTACATCAACAAACAGGGTGGAACCAGGTCTTACCCCTTGTGTCGAGAGGCCCCCAGACTGTGGCAATGGGCGATTTCCTCCCAATGTTTTTTGATAGCAATGCATATCCCTGGAACATCCAACGTAATAGCGGACAGGCTCAGCAGGGCTATCCTCATGCCTCATGAGTGGTCTCTGAAACAGGAAATTGTGGATCTTATTTTCCGCAAATGGGGTCAGCCTTGCTGCGAACTCTTTGCCTCTCCCCTCAACAACAAATGCAGCAGCTACTTCTCCGTTGTTCCTCCTCCGGGTCAGACACCCAGGGATGCTCTAGTCCACGATTGGCCTCAGGGACTCCTTTATGCATTCCCCCCTTCCCCATAATTCCAAAAGTCATTCAGAAAGCAAAATCGTTGGGTTGCAAAATGATCCTCATTGCCCCCTATTGGCCTTGACAGATTTGGTTTCCGTTCCTTCACCCCCACCTCCTAGCCCAACCTTGGATCCTGGACCCAGTACCGGACCTCTTGATTCATCAATCAGATGGGCTACACTAATCCATCCAATCTCACAAACTCAAAGCTTGATTACTCCACTTCTAATCCTAGCCAGGCTCCCCAATATTTCCTCAGCAGTGCGTGATGATATTGTTTCCTCCCATAAGACAAATACAAGGAAAGTCTATGCTAGCAAGTGGAAAAGATTCTCTTACTGGGCAGAATACAGAAATTTAGATCCTTTTACAGCTCCTATACACAAAATTTTGAATTTCCTAGCAGAACTGTTTCATTCTGTTGCAGCGGCTGCTATCATCCGAGTACAACTGGCTGCCATTTGAAATTTTCATATCAGAGTTTCTAACTCCAGCATAATGTCTCTCAAACTCTGTAAGGCCTTCATGAGAGGTACATCTCTACTTAGACCCCCAGTGAAAGACCCACGTCCACCTTGGGATCTCAGTTTGGTTCTTGCCTCCTTGATACTGCCACCCTTTGAACCAGAAGCATTATGTCCCTTGAAGTTTCGCTCTTAGAAAACTCTTTTCTTAGTTGCTATTACTTCTGCCAGACTTGTTTAAGAACTTCATGCACTGTGTGTTCACCCTCCATATCTAGTTTTTCACAAAGACAGGGTTTCCCTGAGAACTAATCCATCTTTTCTACCTAAAGTTTGTTCAGACCACAATTTGAATCAATCCATTGACCTCCCTGTTTTTTTCCCTAATCATTCCAACAAGACAGAATACAGATTACACCAACTGGATGTGCATAGACAACTGCGTTTCAATCTCTACAGAATTAAAGAAATGAGAAAATCAGATCAGTTGTTCCTTTCATTTGCTAACAACAAACAAGGCCTTCCAGTTTCTAAAGTAGCATTGTCAAAATGGTTGTCGGACACCATAGTCCATACCTACCACTTGCGACAAAAAGATCTTCCAACAAAACCCAAAGGTCATTCAACCAGGTCAGTAGCTACTTCGGTATCTTTTCAATCTAGATTGCCCATAGATTCAATTTGTGCAGCAGCCACTTGGGCAGATCCTCATACATTCATTTCTCATTACAAAGTAGATGTGGTCTCCCAGGGCAAAGCTTCCTTTGCTTCCAAGGTTCTGAAGAGTCTGTTCCAGTGAGCCACCCAGTATTGAGGTGCTAGGGATGTTGTCCCATCCACCAAGAACAAAGACGAGATTGGACAACTTAACATAAAGAAGTTATGTACCTGTAATAACGTTCCATGTTAGTTGTCCTTCATCTCGCCTTCCTTCTTGAGTCCCTCTCACCGTCCCCCTTCCTCGAGGATTGAGAGTTTTCTCAATGGTTTCACTGGCTAATTTGTTTGTTTTTAGTTGCTTCTCAACCAAACCATGACAATTAACTGTATGTCCAGGTTTATTATCCTCTATATTTATGTCTAGTATGAGCTATCTCAAACGAGATCTGGGTAGCTGGTGCTGGGCATTCTGGGATAAGGGGTAGCCTCGAGCCAGTAAAGAGCTCTCGCGCTATAGTAAGTGTCCGAGTCAGAGCCGAGGATCGGCTCCGAACCCTTCCAGCAAGAAGGAAGGTGAGATGAAGGACAACTAACATGGAACATTATGGTAGGCACATAACTTCTTGTAGGTACATAACTTCTTTTTTCTAGTCCTGCTTCTTCTTCTTCCTCTAAAGTTTCAGAAAAAGCGAAGACGCAAAGCTGTTCGGCTCCAACTTCCCCATCAAGTCCAAGCCAGAAGAAGGCAAAAGCATTGGTTTCTTCTGCTCCCTCAGAACCAATGGCAAAATTGCCCAAACATTGTTTTCCGACACATTCGGCAGAACCGTAGACTACTGCAACCAAGACTTCCGACCTGGTCTTATCTTCATTTCCAAAGGGACATGATAAGAGTCTTATCGGTACCAACTCAGGAATTTCTTCCAATTCGAAGAATTAAATATTCTCCTTCTGTAGACCCCATTGCAGACAGACTCTCTTCTCCATTTTTGGAAAGATCTAAGTCGCCTTCTGTCATGTCCACCCGTTCTTCCAGAAGTATTGCTGAAGATGACATAGTGAGGTTCTTGAGAAAGATCCTCTGGGTGCAAGGTATGACAGATACCACCTCAGTCCCTACTCTCCCTCTTCTTTTTCATCTTTTAACTTCATCAGAAGCTTTAGAGACATCGGTTACAAGCTGTCCGGTGCCAATTGCATCAGCTCCGAAGTTATCCTTTTCTTGGGTCCTAGTAGTTGCTCTGAGTTTTCCAGCTCACTTGGAACTAGAGACCTCTCGGAGCCATATATGCCCTGCCAGTTCTGTGGGGCTTGATTCGCCTAATATTTTCCCAAAGTTTTCTCTGTGCCTCGGAGCTTCAGCAGGGATCAGTTCAGTTCCGGATTCTGTCTTGGGTGGGGATCTACTCGGGGCTGGTAGGGACTAAGGTACTGAGTTCCATTCTTTTGGATCCAGAGTCTCTTCATTCCTTGGGTGGATCGACTTTCGAGGCTATGGAGAGGGCCTTGTCTATTTCAATCACTCATTTCCTTTCCTGTCAGATCAACATAAGTTGTCACATCTTCGACCAGATTCTCAACCACTTCCTCCACTAGAACAGTGAGTACCAAAGCCTCAGGCTACCCAGCAGCCTTGCCCCTCTTCTTCTGATACCTCCCCAGACCACCCCACTAAGGAGGTCCCTAGGAAGAAAAAGTGCAAGAGGAAGCACTCGGATTCCCTAGAAGAATCTGTTACAGAGGATATGGATTTCAAGGAAGGCGAAGGATCCCCAAAGTCACCTCTTGATGATGCCTCCTTTGGAGACATCCTAGAAATCCTTAAGCAGAGAGGTGCTTGGAAGCCCATTAATCCTTCATCTGAGGGATCCATCTACCTGCAAGCATTTGGTACCCACCCATCTACTTTCTGGGTAACTCTGTCCACTGATGAGCATATTGAGTTGATCTCTCAGTGGGCATGGAAGGCCCTTGATGCTATTGAGCTGATTCCTCAGAGACTGGATAAAATTATCACTGCCCCTGAAGATAAGCCATTCTGGATAAAATATTTGCCTGTGGATGCCATGGTCTTGGCGGCAGCCATGAAAAAGGAACTAGCAGAAGACAGTTTCACTATCCATCCTCCCAATAACTTTTCCATGAGGCTTAATTTACATACAGACAAGGGAAAAACCAGATAAGCAGGTTCAGGAGTTGCCATAACGAGACACCCTTGGATGTGCTTGTGTGATTTTGCAGAGCCCTTCATGTCTTTGTTCATCACTGCCCCCTTCAACTGCACATCATTGTTTGACTCTAAAGTAAGAGACACATTGACCAGGTGTGAGAAGGATGGGAAAACCCTTTCTGCTGTGGATGTGTGTTTTTCCACTCCACAAAAACCCTTTTCTAGGAATCAGTGCAGTAGTAGAAAAATGTGGTTCAAGAAGTCCCAAGGGTATTCTCAGGACACACGTGGTGGTAGTTTCCCCAGGGGCAGAGGGGGTACTCTAACGGAAGACGCCACTCCCATGGCAGAGGTGGCCTGCAATACAAAGGGTTCAGAGATTCCTTCTTTGGTAAACCCTTTCAGCACTCCTGAAAGAAGGCCCGATTATCTTCCTCTGGAGGCGGTCGGGGGTCATTGGTCCCTGCACCAGAGAGCCTGGCTTCAGGTAACACAAGATACATAGGTGCAGAGGATTATATCCAGAGGCTATATTATGTCCTTTTCCCTTTCTCCATCCACTTGCAAAAGCATCCCAGATGTTCCACACAGTCAAAGGGAACAAGCAGCACTACAAATTCAAAACCTGCTTGGGAAAAAAGAGAGTCATCCAAGAGGTCCCACCAGACCAGAGAGGATCCGGAATTTACTCAAAGTTCTTTTTAGTGCTAAAAAGACAGGGGAGTGCGGACCAATTTTGGATCTCAGTAATCTAAACAAGTCAGTTCAGCAAACCAAATTCCAGATGGTCACAGTTCAGTCCATTCTCCCCTTTTTGGGCCAGGATGCCTGGATGTGCTCAGTAGACCTTCAGGATGTGTACTATCGCATAAAGATGAACAGCTGATCCAAAAGGTTCTTATGTTTCTGTCTGGGAGGCAGTCATTGTCAATTCAGAGTACTGCCGTTTGGCCTCACCACAGCCCCCAGGGTGTTCACCAAGTGCATGACAGTAGTACCAGCTGCCTTCAGACTGCAAGGATTCCGGGTGTTTCCTTATTTGGATGACTGGCTCTTCACTTCTACGACCAGACATTGACTGTTAGAGTCAAGAGAAGTTCTCCAAACATGTTCTTACCTGGGCACAACCATAAATTATGAAAAATCTTATCTAGAACCAACACAGACTTTAGATTTCATAGGGGCTTCCTTAAACACAAAGACCACAATAGCCTCCCTTCCCTCATCAAGATTGAAGACGATCCGTTTTCAAGTCATCAAGATAATCAACAGCAACAATGTGCTAGCACGATTAGTTCTTCAGGTGCTGGGATCCATGGCAGCATTTAAAACACTTGTTCCCTTAGCCAGATTTCCCATGAGAATTTTACAATGGCTGTTTGCAACACAACGGTCCATCCTTTACCAGGCAATGTCAACACACATTGTAATTACCAGTATCTGCAAAAGAGATCTTATGTAGTGGATTCAATTGGATCAAATTTTACTAGGCTATCCATTCATTCCCCCTTAGCCCCAAAGCCACAGTGACCATGGACACTTCCCAGTTCAGGTGGGGGGCATTGTCTTGGGAGGACAGTCCAAAGCACTTGATCCCCAGTAGAGGCCAATTCGCATATCAGTGCCCTACAGATGAGAGCAATGCTTTTAGCATTGCAGGCCTTCCAAGATGCTCTCCCCTCAGGGACAATTGCAATTCAAACAGGCAGTATGTCAGTAGTTTGGTATATCAACAAACAAGGAGGAACTAGATCCTACCCATTATGTTGAGAAGCTCTCGGAGTGTGGCAGTGAGAGATTGCATCCAACTGCTTTCTCATAGTAATGCACATTCCGGGAAAGTCCAATTTGACAGCAGACAAATTGAGCAGGTGCATACTTTTACCTCACAAGTGGTTCCTCAAGCAAGCAGTCTTAGAAAGGATTTTCTGAAATTGGGGGACCGCCTTCTGCAACCTGTTTGCCTCTCACCTAAACAAGTGCAGCAAATATTTTGCCCTAATTCCCCCCCCCCCACAGGGAAAATTACCAAGGGATGCTCTTCGTCACAATTGGCCCTCCGGTCTTCTTTATGCCTTTCCTCCATTTTCATTGACTCCCAAGTTTCCTTCAGAAAGTAATCAGGTTGAAGAGCACAGTTATCCTCATTGCACTTTACTGGCCTCGACAGATTTGGTTCCCCTTTCATTGGCCTCACCTAATTCAACAGCCGTGGATACTGGATCCAAGTCCAGATCTCCTATCCCATCTGACGAGCATGATTCATCAAGACATTCCAAATCTCAAGCTAACAGCTTGGTTTTTCCAATTCTGTTAGTAGCCAGACAACTCATGCTCTCTTCCCCAGTCCGATGCATTCTGCTGTTGTCTCATAAACCATCTACACAAAAACGTTACACCAGTAAATGGAAAGGATGTGCACATTGGGCACTCCAGAATAACAATGATCCTCTCTGAGCTCCATTTCTTGATATTCTTCACTTTTTAGCCTTACTTTTCAAAGAAGGAGCTTCAGCTTCCATAATCAGAGTTCAGTTAGCAGAGATATCCAACTTTTATGTTGGTTTTCAGGACTCCTCTGCTGCTTCTCACAAACTTTGTAAAGTGTTTTTAGGGGGTACCTTTCTTTTATAACCACTCTACCAAGATCCTACTCCTCCTCGGGATCCCAGTTTGTGGTGTTATAAGCACTCAGTTCCCCTCTAAACTGCCACACCTGGTTTTCCACAAAGAGTTTCACTCAGAACCAACCCCTCATTTCTTCCTAAGGTAGTTTCAGATACCAGTCTTAACCAATGTATTAACCTCCCTGTGTTTTTCCCCAACTTCTCTTCTAACAAAGGTGAGTATTGTTTACATTTGTTAGATGTTCACAGGCAATTAAGATTCCATCTTCACAGAACAAAAGAATTCAGGATGTCGGACCAGTTATTTGTTTTTTTCCCTCATACCAGATCGAGAAAACCTGTGAAAAAAGTAATGTTATCCAGATGGTTCACTGATTGTGTCTCGTTTGTTTATTCTAAGTCACACATTCCTTTGACGAAACCTTTACAAGCCCATTCAGCTACGGCCGTAGCAACCTCAGCTGTATTCCTGTCTGGAGCTTCCATGGGATATCTGTGCAGCAATAGCTTGGGTTACTCCTCATACCTTTGTAATTTATTACAAATTAGATTCGGTTTCCAGGGGTAGAGCATCATTCGGCTCAAAGGTGCTCAGGAGCATCCTTAAGTCCACCCAAGATATATACTGTAAGCAGCTGGATACTCTGTCCCACATGTTGAGGATAGAATGAGAATTGACATCATCAGATAAAGAAGTTTTGCACTCACCATAATATTCCATCTGTGTTGTCCATTTTCTTTTTTCCTCAACTCCCCACCCTTCAACCTCCTTCCCTTGGTTTCTGGAAAAACAGAGGATTGACGGATTGTTGTCTCTTTTAATAGTTTTGGTAGTTTACAGTTCCAAATATAGTCTCCATAAAAAGCCTTTTTTCTCTATTTCTATCAGCAAACTCGATCTGGGCTAATTGAGATAGGTGCATTGGGTAAGGAATGAGCTTGAGAGGTTTTTGGTTCCCACAAGCTATTTTAGTGGCCAAGTTGGTTCTGAGGATCAGAACCAAACCCACAGGTTGAGGAAGAATGAAAATGGACAACACAGATGGAACGTTATGGTGAGTACATAACTTGTTTTTATCCTGTATATCTGTTCTTTCAATCCTATATCTGTTATCATAATCCTCCCCATTATAACCAAAGTCATGTCCAATATTTTAACTTTTTTTTTTTTACATAAAATTCCTATTTTTGAATATGTCTCCTTTCAAAAATTCCAGTCTTATTCCCCATTAATATTCCAGTTTGTAGTTTTTCTTCATTAGTCAAGAATCTTTTATCTTCTAACACTATGTCCACATTAAGACTTTTACACCATTCTCTAACACCTATCCTTCTACATAAACTATATAGCTACTACTCTACAATTATCCTGTTCCGTCTTCAGAAGTGTTCTTATAATAGGATCCACTGCTGTTATCTTCTTTTCTTTCATGTTAACCCCTCTACATTTTGTTTTTCTCAGTATTACTCTTTTACCAGTTGAATTGTTGTCTTTAATTACATTCAAGTTGACATCTTCATCAGTTATTTCTGATCCCTCCTCTATATTCTTTTCCTTATTTGCTTTTTTTGTTTGTTTTTTTTTTTCTTTTTTTTCACTTTTGTCATCCTTTTGATCACTATCCTTATCTTGTACATTTCTAACCATGTCATTCTTTTCTTCGACTATTTCTTTTTGGGTTACTTTTTGCTTATTTTGAATATTAATAGTTTTCCCATCCATTTCATTGTTACTCTCTTTGCAGTCCATCCACAGATGTCCTGTTTTATTACATTTATAACATTTCAAGACTTTTTTTGCATCATGCCCAAATTCTCCACAAATATAACATCTTCTCTTTATACAATCACTAATTAAATAGTTTAATTTACTACAGTAAAAACAAGTCTTAGGTTGACCCCGGTATTTCACAATACCCTTGTCCCCATCAGCATTAATGACAAGTGGAATACGTACAGTGTCATTATTGTCCATTTTTAGAATAACATTACAATACCATCCCCCAGTCTACAGACCTTCACTGTCTTCCACTTTTGTAATGTCTATCACATCTTAACACATTTTGCCTAAACACAGTCTGTCTCTTTTTCAGCTTCAGTCCTGAATTGAATATGAATTTTCTTTTTAACTTCCCTGTTAAATACTTTAACATGAGTATTCCAATAATAGTCATTTCTTTTCTCGTATTTCCCCAATAATTTTTCCATAGCATTTACATTTTCAAAAAAGTCACAAAAGGTTTCTTTATTTATATGAGTAAATGCTCTTACCTCAGCAGCATTTGTCCCCTAAGGGAGTATAAGCTTTTCCCATACCTCATATATCTCAGGTTCCTTTTCTTCTTTATTGTAGATTCTTACTGTGAAACTCTTTCTTTTTTTTCTTACCTCTGCATTCTGTACATCTTTTGCATCCTTCTTTTTTTTTTTCACTTTACCGTACCAGCACCAAACGTGCAGGCAGATTTTGTAAAAATTAACTCCCTGGACCAAATTGTCAATACACCAAAAAGGGTTGCAACCATACTGGATCTAGTCCTCAGTAATATGGGAAAATGCTGCACACCCATAGTGTAATGTCTTCTTTGTTAAGGTCAGACAACAAAATGGTCTCCTTTAAAATAAAAATAAAACCTGGAACCCTAACTAATGCTGGTTTATTCAGGAACTATTCTAAGGCAAACTTCCTACTATTAAGTGATAACCTGGTAATGTTTCAATCCCCAATAAACCCTGAGAACACAACTGCCTACATAGAAACCCTATACCAGCATGTTAATAGCTGTATAGAGGCAGCTGTAACGACAAGGAGGAAGTACAGAACTAACTCAAAAAAAAAAAACCAAAAAACAAAAAAAAAAAAGCAGCCACCTGGTGGAGTCACAGAATCACGATACCACACCAAGAACTTTATTAGATAAAGCTTTCGGGTCTACACCCTTCATCAGTATGAATCATTACAAAAAATCAACAATTAAATAGGAGAATATAAAATCACATGCTTCAGCCCATCCCACCTCCTAATTAACAATCAAGCCTAAAAGTAATATACAACTCATAAAGGTCTATATAAAAAAAAATCTACTAAAAGGAAGAAAAAAATCTTACTTTACATAAAAACTCTTCTATTTAGAATAAAATATAAAAAAATTATTAATAACTTGTACAAACAATATATAAATATTTAATATATCTATACACAAAAAAGGAGTCACTGGTAACATCTAACAGCCTATGGTGTACTACATCAGGTGGTAATAACTTGTGATAACCTACTAAAGCCTCTCTCTCTGCCTTTTAACTAATACTGGCTTCAAGCTGACTGCATTATTCAAACCAGGGGGTACATCCGCCTGGAGCCTAATAATCCACTCTAATTCTCTCAGCTCCAAAAAATTATTAATGTCACCTTTCCTTAAGCTCACTTCCATTTTACTTAATACCCTGAACTTAAATACATGTCTTTCACCTTTTTCCATGGCATGCTTACTCAGAGCATTTGTCAATACTTTTCTTCTTACTTCAGATTTATGCTCCACTATTCTCTCTCTTAATTTTCTGATCGTTTTGCCCACATAAAACGATGTACACAAGGTACACGTAGCTAGATACACTATCCTTTCCTCATTACATGCAGTTAATGTTTTTATAGCAAAAACTTCTCCAGTTATTGGATGTTGAAATTTAATGTCTCCTTCATACAAATCATTGCAACAGGAACAATTATAACATTTAATCATTCCTTCCGCTTTATTTTTTCTTTTAGTTTTAACCTGGAAATCTTTATAGCATATTTTCTGCTTCAGAGCTTCACAGCTCCTGTAAGCAAACCTTGGTTTATCACCTACAATTGATTTTGTCTCAGGCATAGCCAATACAATTGGCCAGTCCCTCTCTATTATATTACATACATTCCGTGTATTTAAATTGTATGTTGTCATATATCTCAAAGTTTCAACAACTGCAGGTGAACCATCATTTATTTTCTCATTACCAACCGCCAATATCAGTCTATACTTAATCTGTCTGCCCTCTATTACTTCCTCCCTTATCCTATTTATCAAATGTTTAGAATAACCACTTCTCTCAAACTCTAGTGACATAATTTCTACCTGTTCAGAAAAAAACATCCTCAGCTGTATTCAGCTTACTCAATCTTATGAATTGTGCTTTAATTATTACTTTAAAAATATGGGGAGCATGCATACTGTCCCTATTCACATACCTCAAAGCATCCACCTCTTTTCTAAATACCTTAGATTCTAATCTGCTATTAACCTTAAACAACGTTACATCCAGGAAATTCATACTACTAACTGAAGCCTCCATTTTAAACTTTAGACAGTCAGTTGAGCTATTGAGGTATTGTATATAAGCTTCCAATTCCAATAGGGACCCTTTCCATATCATAAAACAATTGTCAACAAATCTTTTGTAAAACAACACCTTTTCATTTTATTGACTACTTTCATCAAATACAACTTTCTTCTCCCATTCATAAAGCACAAGATTAGCATACGTGTTGGCGATGGGAGTACCCATTGCCACACCTGTAGGCTGCAGAAAAGGTTGTGCATCAAAAATAAAAACATTGTGTAACAGAACTATTTCCAAAAGAGAACAGATGGTCTCAATATCTCTTCCAACCATCCTCACCTCCTTATTCAAAAAATCACATGTGGCGTTAACCCCATAATCATTGGGAATGACAGTGAAAAGTGAGGTGATATCCATAGTAACCATGATATATTCAGCCACTTACTAACCAACAACCTCAACTACATTTCCGGAACCCTCCCTGATGGCCTAACTGATCACCTCCCCATCTTTATCATAGAAACCATAACTTATAAAATTCATCAGCCTATTTATCAGACAGGAATAAAAAGAATTTCAATCCCTACAGCTTCCAATCTAATCTGAATCGTAATTGGCCTATACTCCACCAGTTGCCTATAGATGAAGCTGTGAACTACTTTAATTCCACCTTTCTCTCCATCCTAGACTCACATGCACCCCCACGTACTTCCAGAGCCAAACCTAAGTCAGCACCTTGGCTTACCAAAATTAAAATTTCAGAAAGAAACTCAGCCTGGTCCAAATGGAGAAACCACCAAATCTGTTACAGATCAGATCACTTACAGGCAACTTAGGAATGACACAAAAAGATCCATCCTAAAAGACAAAAGAGACTACTTCCATAACCTACTAACCAAATATCAGAATCATCCACAAAAGTTTTGGGCAGTTATAAATAAAATATTAAGACCTGGCAAAGTTACCACTCCCACCCTCTCCACTCCAGCAGGAACTAGCACTGATAATCGTCCAGATACTTTCAACAGATACTTTACTGACACCATACTCACTCTCGCCAAACAGCAGACAGACACCTCTACTGATGGTATGGAGCTAAACATTACCAATGACAACACTACCTTTAGTCTACAACCAGTCCCCATAAGTTACATTTGAAAACTATTGTCTAAACTTAAACCAACTACTCTGGCTACTGACTGGCTCCCAGCAGAGTACTTAAAGCTGGCAGCTGATGTCATTGCCATCCCAATCTCGATCCTAATAAATAGGGCAATCGCAGAAGCCACCATTCCCAATATCTGGAAGGTATCACAGGTCATACCTCTCCATAAAGGTGGAAACTCTGTGGAGTTATCCAATTATAGCCCCATAGCCATCCTCTCACCTTTAGCCAAAATCATGGAAAAGTGTATTCATAGCCAACTTATGCACTACCTAATCCAAAATAAACATCTCACAAACTCACAACATGGCTTTAGACCCTACCATAGCACCACAACAGCATTGCTATCATTCACAGACTCCATCAACCAGAATAGGAACAATGGTAAAATCTCATCAGCACTCTTTTTAGACCTTTCTAAAGCTTTTGATGTGGCCAATCATAAGCTAACTTTCTCTAATACTTTCACTTCATAAACTTTCCCTACACAACCAAACCATCGACATATACATTACCTACTAGGTAGAAATCAGGCAGTGATCAGGCAAAATAGTCTATCCACCTTTCTACCTGCATCATTAGGAGTTCCACAAGGGTCCGTATTGGTCCACTACTATTCTCAATCTTTGTTAATGAACTGCAGACAGTCATCCCTGAAGCTAGTATCACATCCAACAACGGTACCATTATAACCCCTGTTAACCACATCAAAGTACTTGGGGTACTAATTGACAACAATCTGAAATTTGACCTACATGTTAACCAAACAATCAAAAATGCCAATATAAAACTGGGCTCACTCTACAGAAACAAAGCCTACTTAATCCCTTTGGCCAGAACCAACACAGCATGCACCCACCTGCTCTCCTCTGTCCTATATGCCTCACCCATTCTCACTAACCTCTCAAAAACCGAGCTAAATAAATTGTCTGCTACAACTATATTGCTAGATTTGCTGTAGGATCTACCCATCGCACACATCACTGCCAAAATCTTAGCGCACTAAACTGGCTTGAGTTCCCTAATTTACTTCTCTACAATCAGCTTACTATATCCCACAGAATACTTGACCAACCAAATAGAGTCCCAAGAATACAACCCTTAATTATCCCTCACACCAGTACCAGACTACTGAGATCTAATGACAAATTAATGTTAAAGACCTCTAAGTCCTGTAATCAAGCCGGTGACTCAGTGTTCTCTAACTACATAGCAACAGCTGGGAACTTACTCCCTCTTGCCATAACACTTGAACCCTCTCTAACAAAGTTTAAAATTGCTGTAAAAAATTATCTCACCAACCACTGGATATGTACCCACACTGGCCCAGGTTAATCTCCCTTAGCTTACCTTGCTAGGTGGCTCTCATTTTTTCCTCCTCATTGCTACTGACACTTCTACCCAGATAGTATACTGCATTCTAATCCTTTCTACCTAACTTACATAAACATTTTTTTCTATTAATTTCTCCTGGAATTTTTATATATACCGGGCCTCCACTGAAAATGGGTATGTATCCAGTTGGACTTTCCCTTTAACAAATGTAAACTAAATAAATAAAATAATATAATTTTGACAACACACCCTTAAGAGTTGCAGTCAGGAACTTGTGGACCCACATAGACTGTAATCTAGCCTTTGACTGTCACATTTCTACAGTATTGAGGAAGTCATTCTATGTTTATTCATTCATTCAACTTTTAAACAAAATATGGCATCTAGGTCTAAAGAAGTAATTGTTCCACTGTATTTGGCATACATCAGACCTGTTGTTGAGTACAGTGCCCCCTTTGGTGTGTACCTAACCAGGCATATCCAACAACTGGAACGTTGACAGACGTTCCTCACTAAAAAAATGCAAGGCATAAGTAACATGTACTGTGCAGACCACCTCAAGGCTCTATCCCTATATTCTGTCTCCTATATGCTGCTGAGGGGAGTTCTATGCCATGGATACAAGGCATTATCATACCCCACTCTGATGGACCTCTTGCATATCCTTAAAACAGACAGCATCAGAATTAGCCATTCTAAAGACTTAAACATTGCCTGTGATATAAATAGGACCTACTGGAGAGACAGGTATGTATTCTGGAGACTACCCTTTCTCTGGAACAGGCTCCCCATCCATGTGAAGCAGAGTTACTGTCTAACCCAGTCCAAATGTAACTTAGTAAGATGAGGAACAGGAAATTCATCCCTGGTTTGGCACCATAGGTTCATAGAAGGTTACTAGGCTAACAGCTCTAAAGCCCTTACAAGCCTATCCATATTTATCCCGAGTTACCCCAGTTGTCGGTGTTTAGATGAGTGAAGTTCACAGAGAGAAGATTCTGTGGTAGTTAATACTGACTTCCTCTTTACAGAAGAGACACGGGCACCACACCAGAGGAGTGAATTTGTGGTCACCCATCCTTTGATCTAAGTTGTGTTTGAAGAGGGTCAGGGAGGGGCTTTGTTTCACATAAATTGTAAGCTTGTTCCAGAGAAGTCTCTGGGAGATGTAGCTGTTTCTCTCCAGCAAGACCTGTTCATGTCAGAGGCTAATTTAAGATTCCTGGAGCAACTGACCCTCCTGCAGTTTGATTTATGAATGTGTAGCATTTCCATCATGGCCGGGTCAGAGACTGCCCTGCAAGCCAGGAGCAGGTCAGCGCTTAGCAACCTGTAGGAGACAGAATACAGTGACAGGGTATTCATTCGTTCTGTGTAAGACTTGTTTTGTGAACCTGTAATTTCTTGGTGAGAAAACTCTGTGGTCTCTCCACTTGTTGCAGATGTTTGTTGAGGTACACACAAAAAGGAGCATTGTACTCAATTACTGGTCTAATGAGGGCCAAGTATAATGGAATTATAACATCCTTAGATCTAGATGCAATGCCTTTACATATAAGATGTGCCACATAGAAGGATTTCCTTACTACTGTGGATATGTGGTGGTCAGAGTTCAGATTGCTATCAACCTGAGTACCCAGATCATGTACCACTAGGTCTGCACTTGGGGGGGGGGGTGCTGCCTATAATGTAATTACCAAGGATGTCAGCTTTCCCAAATGGAACAGTAAAGCATTTTTTTTGCATTTAGCTGTAATCCATGGCTTTGGCACCAGTCATTTGTCTGCGTTAACCCTGTCTGCAGTATATTAACTTTATTGGGGGACTCAATGATTGCTCCCAATTTGCAATCATCAGCCACAGGCCATCCAAGTTTGTCTGGACTTCTGAGAAATAAATTCCAAACAGTAAGGGACCCAGCACAAAACCCTGTGGTATGCCACTGGTGACTGGTCTTTTGCTAGAGGTGAATTCACCCACTTTGACAGTATGTGTCCTGCCAGTGAGCCAGTTGGCTACCCATCTGGTAATGTAGGGGTTAATTCCCAAGTATTAAAGTTTTTTTTTTTTTTTTTTTTTTTTTTTGTTGTTGTTATAATACCCGAGTGGGAGATTGTGTCAAATGCTTTGGCTAGGTCAAGATAGGTGGTACGCATTGTCTTTCCTTTGTCCAGGATCTTGGTGACTTTCTGGAAGAAGTTAACCATGTTTAAACGTCATGATCTAGCTTTAACGAATCCAAACTGGGTTGGGTCCAGAGTTTGGAGATTAACTATGTCCTTGTTATTAAGGGCCATAATGATTTTTTCCATGGCTTTGCAGATGAGGCTAGTCAAGCATATGGGCCTATAATTCCCAGGGTCAGTTGATGGCCCCATTTTGTGCAGAGGTATTACTGTTGCTGTGCTCCATTCTTCCAGAACATAGCCAGTTTTGCAGGCTGTGGTTTCCTAGTGGGTTTGCTAGGTTGTTTTAAATTGTTTAAAACACAACCTGGGATGTTGGTCTTGGAGAGTACTGAGATGACCTGCTTTCTTGGTATTCCCTTTTAGGTTTAGGGCATAGTTAAAGAATACTTTGTGATTTAACCTTAGCTAGGGAGGCTACTTTTGCTTCATAATTAATTTTGGAGGACTTGATGAGATGTCTAATCCATTTGTTTAAGCTAGAGAGGGAGTTCATCCTCTGCTGAGTCAGTTCCTGCTTGTTCTTGGACATCAGTTTTTTTCTTTAATTGTATAACCTGTTTATACTAGGGGTCCACCAGGGTGGCTTGTTTATTTGGCAAGACTGGGCATTGGTGTACACATCTGCATAGGAGTCCATGTTATCTGCATCTGAGGGAGCTTTGAAACTTCTTATATCATCACTTAGTAGGAGGCAATTTGTCTCTGAAAAATTATTAAGCATTTTTGAGCTTGATTGGGTATCTAGTCTTATAATTATATCGAATGAGGCTGATGTATGGTCCGATCTTACCAGGGAGGACATCACACGTAGGGGGTGTGCATTGCTCTCCCATGTTAGTGAGTGCTATGTCCAAAACATTTGAGCCTCTTGTGGGTGTGCTGACTAGCTGTCCTAAAGCATTTGCATTGACAAAGTCCAAGAACCTCTGAGCCAACATGTTTGTGGTCATGTACATACCTCTCAACCTGGAAACATCAAAAATCTGGACAAAGGCCCATGAAAAGTAGGTAGAACTGGCCAAAAATTAGGATGCTGATTAACATAACATTTGCATACATAATTATGTAACCCCATCCACTCCAGTGGAATTGTGGGATACCATCAGCACTAGCGTGCATTCCATACTCCCTCACCTCCACCTAGCATTAATGTCTAATTTTATCAGCTATCAAATGTTCAAGACCTGCTATATTGCTACACTGTTTACTTGACAGAATAAGATCACAAAAGCAAACATTTCAGCTCACATTGTGACAGTTAGGAAGTATACTAAATAAAATTCATATAAAAGTTATTTATGTTCCAAAACATAACAGCAGCTGACATCACCATAAAGTACGCAAAATAAAAAAGACAGTTTACAGAAAATGCAAATACACCTATTCACCTGTGTGTGCCTAATTTGAGAATAACAGCAAAGCAAATACAACATTAAAATCAAGCAGGCTTTCAAAAACAGTACACTTGGCTGCGCGTTGTAACTGCCTTGAAAAGCTGCCTGCAAACTGTGTCATCCAAATTGCGCCAACATCACCTTTTTTTTTATATACTTACCATTCATTCTGAGCACAAACGCACATTATGCTTCTAAAATGTATTCCTTTAAGTAGCTCTTGCAAAGGAAATTATTCCTTTCACTTGTATTACAACTGCAGAACTGACCAGTTCAGCTGAATAGGCTACAATACCCACACATGCAGCCATACATCTCAACCTCCGTCTTAACACACAAAATTTGGACAAAGCCTGATGTGATGGAGGAAAAGGCCCAGAAATAGGGACATATTTTAAGTATTGCTGTTATAAACTTTTAAGTTGCTAGAGTAACAAGGTTTGTGACTGCCATGTGAGAGAGCTGTACCCAACCTCATCGGACAAGTTACATGACAGCGATAAGTCAAGCTGGGGAATTTAGCTTGCTGTATTTCATGAATGCCATGATGAGTAACCACCTCTGGCTTTACACTAGGTTTCAGTTCCTCATGGCATCAGTAATATGCAGCATGTCAAACATGTCGTAACATAAAGTTACACTAGCAGAGCACCAGGAGACCTAACACAACGGCTTTTTACATATAATTTTTCCTGATATTTTAGCATCTACCAGCACATATAACTAGAGTTATTGTTGTTAAGAAAAAAAAAAAAAAAAAAAAAAGCTCAGAGCTTGTCATGGTTTGACCCAATTACTTCAGTCAGTCATTGTGTTAGCACCATGCATTATCTGAAGGATACAAAGTGTGAAACTAAAATGCACATCATTATTTAGTCACTTTAATTCTCCGATCATTAATGATTTGCCAGAAAAGTTTCTCCCTGAAAACTGTAACTACAAAACCATTATTGCAATAACATTGCATTGAAGCACCAACTTCTGTGCCTAGTAAACGGCCTGCATTTAAAAATGTCTAACATTATTAACATTATGCAGCAGCAGCAACATGACTTTACAATGTAAGCACTGTCCACTCACTCACCACTCACTCGGTCAGTCTCTAGCTTGATCATCTTCTGGGAGATGCTTTTCTGAATTCTTTTGCTGAAGCTTGCATTCACATTTCTCCCCATGTTCTTTTAGGTACCCCCCCCCCCGAAATCCCTTCATCCCCATCCTCTTCAGTACTAAATCCATTCACCTCATCTGGCAAAACACTGATTGCAGCTTATGGGAAAAAAAAAGGTCTCCTGCAGTCCTGTTATCGCAGTGAGTCTTCACAGTGCATTTTTTGGTTATTGTAACCTGGAGTTGCGGTATTAGTTGCGCAGCTATGCCCTCTTAAGTAAAACACAGCAGTTAAACTTTGCTGTTGAAGGTCTGGGTTTAGGAGTCCTTTCTGATGATAAGCTCACTGCCTGTACAGCCAGCCATAGTGGTTTCCGCTTACAGAGCATGCTGCCTTCCAGTAAGCCAGGAGACTGGGGAGGAGCCTCCACTGATTATCCTTCCTTCTGGGCAAATCCAGACTAACAAAATGGCAACCCCCACTGACACCTGATGTTGGCAAATCACTCGTTCTGTTGGATACCTATATACACTACAGCCAGCAGCAATGTCAGGATCAAGCTATGTGTATGAGTCTAACTGAAACTAAAGAAGCATGCTTGTAAACTGGGATAAAAGTATTTTTCCTTTTCTGACAACTCGTATATAAACAAGACCTTTCCAGTAGTTAAGGAATTTCAGCAAACATGTTTCATGTGGAATAGTGTTTGTTCTGTTAGCAATGGCTCTATGGTCCAACTTTCAATGTCCCTCGTGTGCTGTTTAATTAAAACCAGCATTATAAGTAGTAGCTGAAGTAGGGAAATTCTGTCAAGCTGCTAAAAAAAATACCTGTTGAACAGCCTCACTCTGAAGATATTCTGATTATCGCTTCTTACAGATAATGAAGTATTAAAACACCATCCGAGAATACACACATGCTCCCAGAGTTTCACCATTTCCCTGCGTTGACTGCATTTACTCTGACTTCAAGTTGGGCTAAGAGAATGAGTGATTTGCTGAAGATAGGCGTCAGAGAAGGTTTCCTGGATTTGAAAGTTAGATATTATATAACATTAGTTGTGCACCATATAAACTGTTCTGCACAAATTAACATTTTCACTTTGGCAGTTTAAGGAGGCAACATGTTGCATCATCCAGGGATACCAAATAACCCGGTTTCAAACAAATGAAATTAAAATGGGTACAAGTGAGACAGAAAAGATAATAGCCGTGTTCAGACTGGGATTTATGCTGTGTTACTACCTAGCTAATTAAAGGCCTCTGTTATGTGCTGTATAAATACAGTGTCAGCAGCAAATGTTTTCTTGAGCACTTACGATTACGAAGTACAACTTTTACTTTTTTTTTTTTAAAGCTCTCCTGACAGGCAGTCAGGGTCAGACATTCTGACGTCATCATGCATGTCCTGCACTTTGAGGATGTCGGCATTAACTAAAAACTGTAAATAAACCAAAGCCAGGTTCCACAACTGCATACTGTAAATCCAAAAATGTGAAATGAGTGCTGCAAGGGTAAAGCCAAACCTTTTTGATGTCTTAAAACCAGACGTCTTCGCGCTTTTGTTCACCACCAGTGAACTTCATCAGAAACTGGTTAAAAATAAACAAAAGTCCCCTTATATAACCTTTTGAAAATTGTGCCAAAAATTTTAAAGTGACATACATCAAATAAACAAAAACAAACCCATCACTTTGAAACACAGACCATTCAGTGATGTAAAAATACAGCTATGAGTTGAAATACATATTTTTTAAAATAAAACTTAAAAGGTTGTAAAAATAATCACAATGCATTTATGAAATACTAGATGCTTTGATCTTTAGAGCAGATTTCAAAGAAACCACATCACTGATGCCAGGCAGGCTAGTGGCATTCAACAAAATTTGCCAAAAAAAACTATCTTTTTTTCTAGGAGAGATTCCCAGTCTCCACCCCTAGGTTGCAATTCCACATTTTCAAGTACGGAGAAAGAAAATTAAATCATTGCATCTTATACTATGTCGAAAAAGGGCATTACAATGGTGAGACCTTTTTATAGTATAAGTGTGTTGGTAAGTATGGGACTTAAGGGCACCAATGGTATTTCCTATGTAGAAGGCAGGTCAGGAGAAACAAAAGGCAATATAAACCACCCCCTTGGTGTTGCAGTCATATCTGCCTTTAACAGTAATCAAATTCAGAAAGCAAGACACTTGAAGACTGTTACCCTCCTGGATGAACCCACATTGCCTACATGAACCACATTTCTTCATACCCCAATTCCTCATAAATGTATCCGAGTTCCTACCACTTCATTCAAACATGTTTTTTTAGATTCAAAAAAGTCACAAAGCACAAACTGAAACAGATAAACACAAAAGCCAGAAGAAGTAGCTGAATTTAACCCACTCAAAGTATTACAGGCTGCAAATCACCACACAGTTGTAGAATGCAGAATTCACTTTATAAACTTCAGACAAAAAATCCAAGGATGAGCGCTTTCGTCCAGAAAGATCTAGACTTCATCAGACAATTTACCCCACATAGTTACTTCCTTCTTATACAGTCCAAGCAGGAAGTTCCACACAGTTATAAACTAATCAGTTATGTCATTAAAAGCACAATATTTACAGTCACTGAATTTAAAAAGCAGACAAACTATACAAACTGAAAAAGTTCATGGAACACACCACCCTAAAAACACACTATATATAAACACTGCTTCATAAAAAATGACAATTTACAATAAATATTTAAATATGTTGAATGTTTTAAAACAATAAATATGTGTGATTAAATACTGAAAACTAGAAGATTAGTTTATAACTGGGTGGAACTTCCTGTTTGGACTGTATAAGAAGGCAGTAACTATGTGGGGTAAATTGTCTGAAGTCTAGATCTTTCTGGACGAAAGCGCTCATCCTTGGATTTTTTTGTCTGAAGTTAATAAAGTGGATTCTGCATTCTACAACTGTGTGGTGATTTGCAGCCTGCAATACTTTGAGTGGGTTCAATTCAGCTACTTCTTCTGGCTTTTATGTTTTTTAGATTCCAGTTTTTTTGTAAACAACTCTAGGGGTAGCCCCAAGCTTCTGCAGAAGTCCTAAGCTCCCAAAAACTGTGGTCCAGTGGCTTTTTATAGCATCCTGAAGGGAATCTATCCCTCTACTGTATGGCAATACCAAAGCCTGAACATAGTCATTACCATTCAACTCTGACATAGGAGTTACTGGACCTTGACCATTGCTGTTGCCATCACCAAAATCCTAGAAACCTCCTCTAGCTCAGATTCTGGGTATCCCTCTGCTTAAACATAATCAGAATCTGAACTTCATGCAAAAATGGGAATCGTCAGACACAAATCGGCTTGTTCCGATAAGCTGGCCTTTCACCAAGTTACACTTTTGCCATATGGGGTGCTGGCTATTGTTATGTAGGTAAGAGTTACAAAAGGTAGCTTTTCAGAATATCGTAGATTCATATTTTTGCTTAGGTGTGTTCTTGTACAGCATAATGTCTAGGGAACCATTCCTATTTTCATCAGAATTACAGGTGAATTCCAAAAATTCTGCAGAATTTCTAAGAATATTAGTTGGGAGCAATACAGTGGCATAGCCAGTTATTTAAATAGTCTTTCAGGGTAATTTTAATCTTTGGTTATTTTATGGAAGTAGAGGGAGTCTCTGTGATAGTTGTAAGACTGGGTTACTTTTAGCATTAGTTTATTGGATGACCTGAGGAGTCTACAGTTTGTGTTCGCCTAAACTAGGTTTGATAGAGCTGGGCAGTCGGTAAGGTTGAATGTTTGTTTTAGTAATAATAGGTTGGGAAGTTCTAGCCAGTTGAGCTGTCGGAGAGCAGTGCACTGGTGTGTTCTGTGGGGTTGGCTGGTGACAAACCTAACTATTTTGTTATATATAGCACGAGTCTAGTTTATTTAGGTCATTTTTTGATAGTTTAGTGAAGACCTCAGAGTAGTATAGGAGGGTGGATAGCAAGTGGGATCGTGCAGTGGCCAGTCTAGCTTGTTGTATAAGGTATGGTTTAATCCTGTATAGAGCGCCTAGTTTAGAGTGGATTTTTTTGATGGTCAGATAGATGTGTTTGTTAAATTTTAGTGAGTCATCTATGGTTACCCCCAGCAGTTTGGTGGGTTCAATTTTTGTACTGTTGTTAGTATAGAGAGAGATTGGGTATTGGGTTTGAAGATTTATTGGAGAAACTTATGAGCATGGTCTTATTTTGATTTAGGTTATGTTGGTGGCAGGTGAGGTACTTTTCAATGACTTATTGCATTTTGTGTTGGAGTTCTTGTGGAGAGTGGGCTGAGCAGATAAGGGGGGAGTCATCTGCATGTTAGATGATGGTGGCATGTTGGGTGGCAGTATATAGGTTGTTGGTATATATTATGAAGAGGAGTGGCCCAAGTATGGAGCCTTGTGGTACCCCTGTGTTGACTGGTAATAGTAGGGAGAGGCTGTTTGCCCATTTAATGGCCTGTTGATGGCTGGATAGATAACTGTGAAACCATGTTAGGGGTGTGATATTGAGATTGTAAGTGGCAAGTTTGTTGAGGAGCAGCAGATGGGATACTTTGTCAAAAGCTTTTGACATATCAAAGAAAATGGCTAAGACTAGTTGTCCTTCATTTTTGAGGTGGCAAATGGTCTCTGTAAAGTTTATGAGGGCTGAGTTAGTACTGTGTTTAGGCCTGAAGCCATGCTGGGTGCTGGAGAGTAGATTGTTGGTAGTGAGGTGATTCATGAGTTGCTGATGGATACATTTCTCTAGAATTTTGGCAAGGGGAGATTGAATGGCAATGGAACAGTAGTTAGTTATGTCTCTAGATGGGTCGCCCTTATGAAGTGGTATGATATGAGAGATTTTTCATAATTTGGGAATGCATTTTTCGGAAATAGAGCAGTTTATTAGTAATGATATGGAACAGGCAATGAACGGCACTGCTAGTTTTAGGTATTAATTTGGAAGTTGGTCAGCAGCTAAGCAGCAGAGTTTTAATTGACATAAGAGTTTTTTTATGTAGGAAGTTGGAATTGGAATAAAGGAGAAGAAATTTGCATCATTAGAGGTAGGGGAGGGGACAATGAGTGGTGGGATTGTTTTGTTGTCTAGGAGAGAAGTGATAGAGTTGATTAAGTGGGAATTGAATTGTGACGCTAAGGGCACAGAAGCGTTAGTAGTGAGGGAGGCAGGGGTAGAGGTTTTACTGGGGTTAAGGAGGTGGTTGATATTCTGCCAGAATTTTTGTGGATTGTGCTGGTATTTTGTTGGCAGGTGAGAAAATAGGTTCTTTTATCCTTGATGATGGTTTTCTTAGCATGGTTTCTAAGTTGTTTGTAAAGGGTGAGATTGTTGTTATTTTGGTCATATGATATAGTGCCCAGGCCTTATCTCTTTGTTTCATTAGTAGTTTTGTTTCTTTAGAAAGCCATGGTGGTAGTTTGTTTTTTTGGCGAATCTTTCTGAGGGGTGCAAGATTATTTAATATTTCAAGGAATTTGTTATTGAAGTATTCTACAGCTAGGTCTAGTTGCAGGTTTTTTAATGCGGACCAATCACAGTTTTGTAGTAGTAAACTGAAGGTGTCAGAGGAGAAATGTTTTTTGCTACAGGTGTATTTGTACGAGATGCTGGTTTGGATATGTGTTTTCTTTCTAACTAGAAATGTAGGGGCATGGTCACTTAGTGTGACTGGTAGACAGCTTGCCTGGTACGCGTGGTTTGGTTTGCTGGTTATAATCCAGTCTAGAAGTGATTTTTTTTATTGCAGTGCTTGTTGATGTGGGTGGGGTAGTTAATTTGGGTGAAGTTGTATAAGTTTATAAATGATGTAGGGGAGTTGGAGGAACAGGAGAACCAGTCTAGGTTGAAATCCCCTAGAATGATGGTTTCTTGGGATAGAGAAAAAGATGACCGGGATAGGAGGGATTCTATGTTGTGCAAGTTCTTGTCTGGTGTTAGGTAGATGACTGTGATGTAAATGGATTTGTGAGGATTAATTTAGAAGCGCATGATAAGGAGTTCAACATGAGAGATCTGTGGTGGAGAACAGTTTAGTTTTTTCTAGCTTGTGATTCTTTAAAAATAATTGCTACACCCCATCATGTTTGTTTATCCTGTCCTGTCTTATAATATTATAACCATTTGTAGTAATTTCAGAGTCTTTGATGTGGGGCTTTAACCAGGTTTCAGTTATGACTGCAGTGTCTGGGTAGTAGGAGACAAGGGTGGCATGGAATTCAGGTAATTTGTTTGCAAGGCTTCTGAGATTAAAGCATGTAATGAGAAGGTCAGAGTTACTGGTAATAGGTAAGGATGTATAGGTAGTGGTGTCTGTGAGATTTTGGGTGGCTGTGAAGGAGCGGGAGCTTGGGGGTAATGGGTAGGTTACATGGGAGGTACAGATGGGCCCAGGATTGGGATGGATAGCTGATTAGAGTTTTATCTTTGTCAGAGAGTACAAAATTAGGTGCTTCAGTTTGGTTATAAGTTGGTTATACCTGCAGAAGGACAACTGAGTGTTGTGTTGTATATGTCTTGAAGGGAGGACATTATTGTTAAATCTAGGGCAAGTCTTGGTGATGATATAATGATAAGGTTTGCATGGGAGGTGTGGTGAGGTGTATATGAGTGTTGGAGATTGGTGCTTGGTGAATTTGAAGTTATGGGGACTGGTAGCATAGTAAGCGAGGAGGAGGATGCCTGACAATAGAGTGTTGTAGAGCAAGCAGTTTTGGCCTTTCATTCTGATTGGAGAGTGGGTTTGGGATTAAGAAGTGAGGTATAGGAAAGTAGAGTGGAGTATGTTGTGGGAGGTTTAGTCTAGGTGGGGTTAGTGGGGAGGGAGTTGTGTATCAGAGCAGTGTGGTTAGTTGAGGGTGGAGGGAAGTGGATTGGAGAATTGTACAGGGGGTGTGGTTAGCTTAGGTATAAAGGAAATGAGGTAGGGAAGGGTGGTAATGGGGGCAGAGTTAGGTGAGCAGGCAGGCCTCTGGCAGGAGTGAGTTAGACAAAAACAATCAATCACTCATTCCACAGATTGGTTGTAGGTATGTCTGTTTTTTTGTAGGTATGTCTGTTTGGAGAAAAGCTATCTTGCCTGTTAGTTTGTTTTCTTTTGAATATATGCAGAACCTTACAGAATAAAAGTAATATCTTTATTGCCTCCAATGTGCTGTTTAGCCAATTCAGAAACCTTGTGCTGTGTATTTGTACTTATGTTAACGTTAGTGTATTTGGCTTAGCTGGGAGTCAGGAACAACTACTAAAATGGTATGTGACTGTATATTAAGGATTTTTGTAATTAATGATTACAAGAAATGCTAGCTTGTGAATTGGGGGGGGGGGGGGGGGCAGCTGCCTTCCCTGGCCTACAGTTAACAAAGTACACTATGCACTTAATACAGGGATAAGCCCAAAATATTGTGGAATGCAGGTGCACCTACAATGCTTTTTTAGTCCGTTTTCTTTCAGGATGATTGTTTTCTTTTATTGTTAAGTGGCCAGGTGCATGAAGTTGCTAGAGCAGGTAAAAATTGCCGTGGATCAGTAGCAGGGGAACAGCTGCGCAACCCATTTGCAGGGGCTTTGGAAATCTGAAAATAAGAATGGAGAGTAAGAAACTGCTGCAGTTAGTAGGGTCACTAAAGAAGCTGGAGGGAAGTGCAGGCGAGACAGAATACCATAGCTGAGAAATGCAAGCAGAAAATGTGAAAAAAACTACTATCAGGGTAGAGTGCAGTTCTAACATTTAGTAGAAGTTTAAAGCATACCAATGAATAAATGCAGCACAAATAGACCATAGCAATGCTAATATGTGATAAACCGCCCACGTACGCTATACTAATATTAGTATGTGCACATGGTATATAGTATATAGCATACAGGTCTAAGAAAACAGTACAGATGTCACCGCCAAATATTAGCTAAACAGAAGGAGAAGGGAAGCACTCCCAGTAGTTCACTAGTGCGTTAATACAGTTTTAAATGCCTTGCAAGCCTAGAAATCTTAGCCCTCCCAAAAATAAGCTGAAAAACACATTGCTTGTATCATAAATAGCAAACGATTTTCATTGAAACAGACTTAAGTGGCTTTTCATAAGACCGCAGCAATAAATTAGTGAAATGCAAATAGTTGCCTGCAAGACTCCACTAAAGTTGCATTTATGTTACAGAAACAGCTACAAAATACATGTTAGAGCAAGAGACATAGTACAGCACAGACAGATTACTTAGGGCCATACCACTAGATATTACACAGGATAGCTAAGCAAAAACTATCAGGCTGTAAAAACAAAACATCATAGTAGAAAATATAAAACAATTGTTTCAAATAAACTGCACTTACTGTTATAGGAGAAACAACAGAGAAGAGGATACTAGAAATACTTGCAATATTATAGTAACTTTGCAACTGTTGTTTCAGAAAGAATAAGCACTTACTTCAAAGTGTACTGAATGCTGGAGGAGTACGGACAGCTGCTTTGAGAATCCAAGATGACACCACAGGTTTAAATCACCTTTGTTGAGACCATATTGGAGGAGGGGGGAGATTTAAATCACCTTTCCTGAGACCATATTAGATGGGGGGGCGGTTGTAAAGTGTAATGACTAATGGGTGCAAGGGCTGGCCTCAGGTAGGAGTGAGACAGACAAAAAACAATCACTCAGTCCATAGACTGGTTGTAGCTGTGTCTCTTTGGAGAAAAGGCACCTTGCCTGTTAGTTTTTGTTGTCTTCTGAATATATGCAGGACCTTACAGAACAAGAGTAATATCTTTATTGCCTACAATGTGCTATAATAATACTAATCCCTGTCATCTGATGATGTAATTTTCATTCATTCCACAGGATTTTGGATCAGATCCAGTGTTTGGATCCAACTCTGCTGCTTCTTCCAGCTCATGGAACACTGAAACTCTCGAGCTCCTCCCTTTACCCACAATGCCCTAGTCACCTAACATAC
The DNA here is from genome assembly GCF_019279795.1 of Protopterus annectens. NCBI lineage: Eukaryota > Metazoa > Chordata > Ceratodontiformes > Protopteridae > Protopterus > Protopterus annectens. The sequence goes on along the minus strand of NC_056739.1, from coordinate 1,555,603,275 downwards.
CCCAGATCTCGTTTGCTGCCTTGGTGTATGGGTGTAGTCACCGCTTACTCTCGAGTGAGCATACTATTTTTTGTTTGCTGAAGTTAATATTTACTATAATTTTCTTTCGCTTCCTGTCTTCTGTTTCTGCACAGAAAACCTGTATGTACTCATTTTTTGAGTATCCCTTAAATACCATTGTTGGTATTTTCTTCGTACTTAGCAGTACTTCTATTATTACCATTGTTGGTATTTCTTTCTAGTCTCCTGTGTTGTTTAAAAACGACTTTTTGTTCTTTATTCTTTGCTACTTGCTTTTTAATTATGTCTGTGAACCTTCTGTTTCAAAAAGCATGTTGCCTGCGGCCATAAATTTCCAATTTCAGTGCACATTCTAAGTGTGTCTACTTTTTAGGCCCATGTCATTTTGATTCGGATTGTGACATATGTAAGGCCTTCAATCAGAGGCCCTTGATAGACAGAAAGAACAAGTTAATTTTAAGAGGTTTGCTACCCTGTAAACCTGCTTCAACACCCTCTGGGGCTCAACCCTCCCAAGAAAGTTGACAAGAAGGGAAATTCTCTTCTAAAGAGTCAAGGAAATGAGTTACAGATCCGTCTACCTTTTCGGCTTTGGTATCTGAACCTCCAAGTAAAATAGTTAAAGTATTCGATCCAACAACTTCGGCTCTCAGATCTAGATCAGAGAAATTTCCTCTGATCTGATCACCTCTACTGTTACCGGATCCTATCTCTTCTTGGCTCCCTTCCTTTTTTTTGGAACATTCATCGAGATGGCACTCTAGACCATCTTCTACAGCCTTATCTGTTCAATCATCCAAGAGTCTGACAGAAGCCGATGTCAGCAGGATGAAGATGAAATTCCTCACAATGCAATGCACAATTTTTTTATTTTTATAGCTCACTTTAGTATTGGGTGACACAGTGGTGCAAAAGTGTCTCCTCACAGAAAGCGATTCTCTGGTTCAATTCTTAACTGGAGTGCCTTCTGTGTGGAGTCTGCATGTCGACCCTGCATTTTTGCAGGTTTCCGCTGGGTGCTACAGTTTCCTCTCACATTCCAAAGACATGCATCTGGGGCATTTTTCCTCATACCTCTGCTAAAAATGGGCTCTGTCCCAGATAGTCTTTCCTGGTAAACATATGTTTGATAAATTATAAATAGCAGTTTTATTTCCTTGCCCTTTGGTATGGCTTTTGTGCCTGAAATTTTTATAAAACGTCCGTCACCAGTGATGATACAGTGCAGGACCAAGGGGCATCCACTTCTGCCCCCCCCCCCCCACAATTGCTTGTTTCTGTTGCAAACTTAGGAGGAGATGCAGAAAGCATGTGTGTACACCCTAGACTGCCTCAAAAGCTGAACTGTCTCCCTGAAGAAGCAGAAGTCTGATTTATGCCCATACAAAACAGTGGTCTTCCTTGGGGGGCCCTTCTAGATGCCATTTCAGCTGAAGCCTACCTACCACAGGAAGAAGTAGAGTCCCTTACTGCCTTCATTCTGTATGTGATAGGCAGATCAGTGATAACAGCCTGGGACTTTCTGAGCATTTTGGACCACATGACATCCACAGAACTGAGGATACCTTACAAGACTGCCCATGACAAGGTTCACTAGTTTCTAAGAAGTAGGTAGGTCCAGAAGTTTCCATCCCTGGAGCTGTTCCATCTCAGCCCTACCCTTTGTAAAGAAATAGCTGGAGTGGTGGAATGTAACAGCTGCAGAAGAATTAAGTATGGCCTAAAGGCAGTCTTCCTCAAACCAGATATCAACCACAGACACCTTAAATGTGGTATGGGGTGCACATACTTTGTAACTGAAAATAACTGCATACGAAGGAAGAGGAAATTGCACATAAGCATAAATATGATGGCTGTCATTCAAGCTTTGAAGATGGCCTAGACATTTGGGACCCTGAATGTAATAACAGACCACAGTACAGTTATATGATAAACAAATAAGAAACAACACTCATACCATCTGCAAGCTAGCCATTCCACCTTGGGAACCGGCTCTAGAGTCCAGACTACCCCTGTAGCCAAGCTGTGTACCAACATAGGAGAATTCCATGGTGGCCCAGCTAGGCAGCCACACAGCAGACCCACACGAGTGAATGAGAGAGATGTATTCTTAGACCTCAGCAGTAGGTGGTGTGCATATGAGGTGGGAGTCTGTATCTCTGATCCACAAATGACTGAGAAAATTCCACTGTAGAGTTCCAAGCAAAAATGTTTAGGCCATGGGTGCCTTCTCCCAGGATTGGATGGGCCCGTTTTGATATGTTTTCCTTCTGATACCCTTGCTTTCCTGGGTAATTCTTACTTCATTGCTTAAATCTCCTTGATGCCGTGCAGGAGAATCTCTGATACTTTGTCCACTCTCTGATTAGCAGCTTGGAAGGTGCAATTCTGTTACACTTTGACCATGTTTTCTTTGAGGATCTGATAAAAATCATGAGAAAATTTTGAAGTCCAAGTACCAGAACATCATACTTGGCAACCTAAATGGAAAAAATCCTCCCTCTAGTACCAGAAAAGGAACCATCTCTCTGAGCTGTGTAAAGGTACAGCTCTCTTTTGGTTTGAGCTCAAATACTGGCATTCAGAATGCCAGTCAGACAGTTCTTGAAGACTTATCTTCCATCTGAGGTCTCATAGGAGAAAAGTGACCCAAGCCTGGACATGCGTTTTTTTGTTCAAAAGGCTGATCATATCACCTTCTGAACTGGGTGAGTCTGTATTTGTAAAATGCCTGACTTGAAAGACTGATGTCCTGATTGCTATTACCTCTGCTTAGGCTAGTCTTGGTACCTCCAGTCCCTGTTATGCAGAGCTAATTTCCATAAAGATAAGATACCCCTGCACATTAAGCCCTGTTTTATTCTAAATGTTGATACAGAAATGGTCCTGAACCTAGCAATTCAGCTCCCAGCTTTCTTTCCTAGTCATCAGGATAGGAAAATATTCACTAAAAATGTAAGAAAGACCCAGCCAAGCTAGAGTCTTCACTGTGTAAAATTTAAAACCCACTATAGTGGAGGCCCATGGTATGACATGTAAATGACCCTTCAAGGACATACCAGTGTTTGAAATGCATAGCATCTGATTGGACAGTGTACAGTTTGTGAAAGCAGTATGCAAAATGCAACTGTCTTACCTTTACTGATCTTTAAGAAAGTCATGGTTTCAGGTCATCCTGTTGCCTATATTCTTAACAGGTTATTTGCGTATGCATCATGAGCCTCCACTGCAAGCAGGTTTGCCAGATTTCTGAAGGACCAGGTAGGGACAAAAAAAAAAGGGGTCTTTCATGCTAAGTGAAAACCAAAAAAATGGTCTTTCGTTCCTGCGGAACAGCAGGCCGTTCTGCATTAAGGAGAAGTGACGCAGCTTTCTGATTTATGATTGGCCTGTATGCTGGTATACGAGCCAATCAAAAATTGCACAGCCGAGCCTCTTCTGTTCAATGAGGAACAGTCCCGCTCAGATAGGGACATCTGGCAACCCTGACTACAAGAGGATTAAGGTTTTACACACTGAAAGACTCTAGCTTGACTGGATTCTTCTTGTATATTCAGAAGCCATGTTGCTGAAAACACTAATATGTCTTTGAGTTCAATTGCACGCATCCCATGGGCCTCCACTACAGGAGATTGAAGGTTTTGCATAGTAAAGACTCTAGCTTGGCTAGGTATTTCTTGCAGTTTTTAGAGAATGGTATGTCTGCGTGACCTTTTTACCCTTTGGTTTGTGCAGGATAGGAAATTAAGGATTTTTGCCCTCCTTAGATTTGCATACACAGTTGAGGCACTACACAGACAGCACTAACGTTTTTAGAAAGTCAGTTAAGTATTAGCAGTGACAAAGTGAACTATTTTAAAATGGCTAGAAAAATACGTCAGTGTTAAGACTGTTGTTGGGGTCTTGCAGGAAAAAGTCTGGCCCCATTCTACAAGGAGTACTGTAGCTCCCATTGTCTTCCTCTCAAAGTAGTTAGTGCCCAGTACATTCTCGAAGCAGCTACCTGGTCCTCATCTCACCTCACACCTTCTCAAAGCACTACAGACTAGATGTGCTATCATGGGTGAAAGGATGGATTTGCTTCTGCTGTCATAAAAGGCATTCTCCAGTCCTCTTGTCTTGGTTCAGATTCTCTAAGGAGATTTTGAATTCTTTATGACATAGACTTTGTTTCTGTGGCAATCCTTACATTAGCTCCTGATGTAGACATGACTCTGGCCTGCTTGAGGAGCAGGAAAGAGCCAAAGATTGCACAGGTGTACATAGGGTCCACCTCATGCTCATGGCATAGGATGCTCATCTCTGAAAGTCTGGCCAGATGTTGAACTCAGCCAGTGGTAGAGATCTGTATGATGATGACCACAGCAGTTAACACACAAATATTTACAGTTACAGTAGGTTGCCTAAACAGTGTTCCCTTCTTAGCCATGTTACTGTAGTTTTTATTACACCTCAGATAAATTCCAGTGAGTGGTGTTCTACTGAATTACCCTCCTTTTGGGGTGATGCAGTAGAAGTTAATTGGATGCCTCTTAAGTAGCACACCAAAGCATGCAGTTCTTGTTCCCAATACACATTCTGCCATATCTTTCTTTGTAGACACAAGGTATTTGGAAAGGAGGGTCACATTAGGCTTGCAGATATTTTTTGACCATTAAAAATAGTCACTTAAAACAGATAACAGATGGAGTGCATGTTACCGGGGAGTGAAAGAATCCCTTTTCACACAGCATCATGCATTACATTGTACAAGGTGCTGTCAAAGGTTTCTTTTTTCTTATGCACTGCCAGTTGTTAGGCACTACCTCCTTTTCAGAGTGTAAACTATATCCTCTTCAAGGCAGTTAAGGAATGGAATTCAGTTCCATTCATCCTACTATGCATAGCATTTTGCAAAGCCAAACATTGTAGCACATTGAAGCTTCACTGTAGCAGTAGTGGTCAAGGAAATGGTGAATTATGGATCTTGGTTTGAATCTTGATGATGAGTTGACAGTTAAGGACCAGTTATTTATTTTTCTTTCATCTAAGAAGCTCTCCTTCAATAAACTCCACACCCCTACAGATCATGTATTGTCCATCCCACCACCATACAATCCCCTCTTACACTTCAAGCTCATGCTCCCCAAAGAAGTCTTTATTCTACTTGAAAACATTTCCACTGATACCCCCTGGATCTAGTAATATAAACCCCTGGTTTATATATCACTGCAGAGAAAATTTGTGTTTTCCTCTTACTCACATATATAATCTATGTCTCACATAAAACATCATGCCACAAATTTGAAAAAACTGCTCTAATTAAAACCCTCCCAAAGCAAACTAACCAAAAATATGTCTCCCACTTCCATCCAGTATCCATCCTCGCAATGCTGTCCAAATTTTTAGAAAAGATAGTCTACACCCAGTTCTCTCTCTCTACATTATATATATATATATATATATATATATATATATATATATATATATATATATATATATATATATATATATATATATATTCAGCAGTACCACATGCTGTCCTCCAAACAGCATGAATTCTAGCCTGAGTGAAGTACTATGAGAGCTCTTTGGTTCCTAACTAATGACATTCTGCAAAACTCTGATAGTGGCCACCTTTAAGGTGCCCTATTTATAGACCTGACAAAAGGCATTGTCCACTACCTTCTCCATAACAAAATGATTGAAGCTGGTATCAACCTAAACACGACTCCCTGGTTTAAAAACTTCCTCACTGATAGGCACTTCAGAGTTAAAATAAGATCCTCCCATTTACAATTTGCACTTAATACCAAAGGTGTACCATAGACATCCATTCTTGTCCCCTACTTCTCTATATTATAGACTTCCTTTTGACCTCCCCTATCTCCCACTTATTGTCTGTGCTGATGACATAGCCCTTTACAGATCAGTTCACTGTTGTATCATCATTCACCACAAACTCCATTTGGACTTACATGAGTTCCATCAATGGCTCATAAACCATAAATACTTCTCAACTCACCAAGACAAAAATTATGCTTTTGGCACTCCACAGAAAATTCACCAAGCCTTTGACAACCATTCCATAGAGACAACTTCCGCCTTCAAGGATTTTGACTCAATCAGTAAATAAACTTCCATTTCCACAGACAAAGTGAGAGCCAAAATAAAGTCCCTCCTCTTCTGGGCCAAAAGTTATCCCTTTTTCTATTCCAACCAACACAGCAGTCATTGGCAATTGAGTTCTCCTTTCTTAGCTTGAATATGGGCTTCCAGTTTTTGCCTCCAAGAAAAACATTGCCACATTCCAGACAATCTTTAACAATATCTGCAGATTCATTACAAACTCGTCTGTCTGTGAACATCACTTTATTAACGTAGAAAAAGTCAAACAGCTACCCATAAAGCAAAGCTGTAACCTATTGTTAGGATGCCATCTATAGAAACTAATTTCAGCTCCACGCATTTATATCCTTTGCAGTTTGGCTTCCTGAAAAAAATTCCTCATACAGCATGAGACACTATTCACAAGCCACACCAACTCTCATTACCCCTGAAACCAAACTACAGCACTGCACATGCTTTCTCCTCTCAGATACCTACTCTTTGGCAAGCTGTCCCCATCACCCTTAAGGAAATTCAGATTTATTCCAAACTCATAATGCAACTCAAAAAGTAGTATTTCATCAAAGCCAAATGCTCCTGCTTCAACGCAGGACATAGGATCTAACCCACTATCCCTACCCCCTTTCCAAGTCTCTTCTTCTCTTTACTGAAGATTTTTAAGCAACTATTTTTGATTAACTCCTGAGTACAAAAACCTTTAGCAAAACAACTTAACCACGTCTACTTTCTGTTGCTTATCACCTAGCTTAGGGAGCCTATAACAAGCAAAAGAACCAGAGATCCTATAGTGGTATTAGAGATATTTTTGGAAATTTTATGAAAATGTGTATTAATCAGAAAAGTATGGAAATTAAAGGGCACAGATGGAATTATTTATGGAAGACTTAATAATGCCAAGGGAGAGGTAGATGAGGCTCAACAGCTAACAGTTATGATGGGAAATGAGAAAAAAAACTGATGTATACTCTGTCTTCAGGAAAGTCTCCAGGAACAGATCATATTCCTGTGGAAGTTTGAAAGTTAGAAGAAAGTGAAACAGCTCTGGAAGGTTTTATTTAACAGTACTTTAAGAGGAGTGGGAAGCACCAACATTTTAGATGACAGCTGTGGTGGCTCTATTATGTAAATGCAGAAAAGACCCATCATACATATCTTTATATAGACACATTTCAATTGTAAACCATGACTATAAAGTGTTTGTATCTATGCTAGCTAAAAGAATGGCAAAAGTGTTGACAAAATTAATAGATCTGGATCACTTTAGTTTTGTGGAGGGAAGGGAAACAGTTGACAGCATTAATAGGACAAGGATGATCCAGAGGGAAGTAGAATATAAGAACATACTGCTGTTTGTCAGTCTTTAAGTAGAGAAAGTTTTCAGTAGGGTAAGCTAGGATTTTATGAGTAGGGTAATGGAAGCATTTACATTCTGATACAATAATAAGGTTAATCGGGAGGATATATGAAAAATCAGAGGCAAAAATTAAAGGGAGAGTTTCTCGCTGATAAATTGTGTTTGAACAGAGGAACCAGGCAGGGGTGTTCTCTTTCACCTTTATTTGCTTTATAGTTAGAGCCACTTGCAAAGAAAATAAGAGACTTAGAAATGCAAGGATACAATTGTTATAGTAATCAGGACAAGTTGACATGTTTTGCAAATTATTTGTACCTGATAATTTCATAAAAATGATACGTCAGTGTTGTGGATCATTTTGTGACAGTTTCAAGTCTTTTCAGGATATAAAATTAAAGAAGATAAAACAAAGGATTTAGCCTAAAATTAAGTATCCACAAATTAATTGATTCAGCAATACCCATGTTTATATAGATATGATCATAGGTTCATAGGTTCATAGGTTCATACTAGGCTATCTGCCCGAGGGCATTTACAAGCCTAGCCCATCGTTTTGTGGCTTACGCCACCCCTTTAGTATGGGGAACTATACCCATTATTTTGCTGTGCCTCTGTCAGATGAAGTATTTAGAAGTATGGATTAAAAAGGCTTCTTTTATGGCTGCTAAAGACATGTAGGAAGAGACTAAACAAAAGATAATACAAAAAAAAAAAATAAGAAACTGAAAGTTCTTGTTTATGGATATGAATACTTAAGATACAAACAGTGAAAACAATTTTATCAACCAGAGGAGAAGTTGTGGACAATAATTAATAGAGTTAAATTTATCTCAGAAGGAAAGGGGGCAAGAGTTAAGTGGGATAAGTTGATTCTTCCATTAGACCATGGTGGGTTTAGGATTACCTGATTTGAGGAGATATTTTTAGAGCTGCATAGTTAAGGATTGTATGCATAACACAAGCAGAAAGTTATAATTCAAATTGGAAAGGGATAATGATGAAGGGAGGGGGTTCAAGAAGTTGAGTGGGATTTTGGAAGCAGATTCTTAAGGTGAATAACAGCACCATACAAAATGTTATATTCATTAAGTAGCAAAAAAGATTCTAAGAACCAAGTCAAGATGTGAATGGAGAAAGGAGATTTTGCCAATATGGATGAGTGCAAGTAGTGGTACATACAGTAGGCAAGATGGAGCTGGAATTTACTGGAAAAAATTGGCAAAGGAACCAAGGATTTGGGAGCAAATAACTAGAGAGGGAGCCCAAGAAGACATTTGGACTGCAGACTAGAGACTGCCTTCCCTCGCAGGGATTGATATGAGACTATAGGCAAAGAGAAAGGGATAGGGGAATCCTAAGTGAAAGACTTGCTCTGGTAGAGATTTTAGTTGACTCTAGAACAGAAACTGTTGTAAAAAATGGGTAATTAGTAGGGCATGTAAATATTATGCTATAAGACAATAAACAGAAAAAACACTGTGAAGAGGACAAACCCGCACCGGACAGCCGAGATATTCTATCAAATTTATTGCAAAGTTAAACGTTTGACCAATCACCACATTTTTCGTCAAAAACTATAAGACTTCATCAGACAAAAACAAATACCCATTAACACATATATATATATATTTATATATGCTGACAAACCTTTTAAAACTAACCAATAGAAAGCTATACAGAACAATCCTCATGAATATGAACAGAAGAGTCATATTATATGACTAGAAATCATTTAAACCTAAAATGCATAAAAATCTGAATGACCTATCCAAAAGTTTGAATTAATTTAAATACATCCATGTATAACATATATTTTTGTGTGTTGAAATGTATAATGCATTAAAAACGTTTAATAAAAACCATTTTATTATTTTTAATTATATATGAAACATTTAACCAAGAACTATAGATGACCTTTCATTAGTGGAACAATGCTCCCATCTAGTGGTCAGAATAATGTATAAACATACATTTCCTCTTTTGTACTAAATTCAAATAAATATATGAAATGAATGAAGATATAGGTATAAATATGTGTGTAAAATAAATAAATTAAAAAAAATTCTATTTATTAATGTCTAAATGTAGGTGACACCTTGAATAAAAAATATATATATGAATAATAGTAATAAATACAATAAATATATAATAAATATGTAATCTAAAATGTATGAATAAATGAATGAATATATAAATATAAACATGTAACATAGATAAAAAATCTTAACTGATGTAATAAATGAGTGTACGTGTAAGTAATGAATACTAAAAATGTATATATGTTATAAAATTGTTAAAAATGTTAAAAAATTGTATACATGTATAAAAATATATAAATGTAAACATATGACACCTATGATGAAATTGTTACAATTTTGCTGCCCTCAATTTTAAAACTGGGGCGAGTGAGATGTTGTCATTTAAACCTGGGAATTTATTTGTCTCCAGGACAATCTGCCAATATAATTCCCGGTATTCAATGTGAGTCTCCCACAAGCCACCTCTCTCATCTTTCTGAATCTCTTCTAAAATAAAGAATTTATACTTTGCTAAGAGGCAGATATTCATGTGTTTGTATAATGCGTTACATTCTTTCTTATTTTTGATGACATTCAGGTGCTCGTAAACCCTCCTTTTTATCTTCCTCTCCGTCTTCCCTATATAGAAGGCCGAACATATCTCACATATCGCAATGTATACTACTCCAAAAGAATTATAATTCCTATATACTTTGCCTATAATCTCTCTTTCTCTTGCTTCAATCTAAATGTTATGTGAGTTAATCATGGATGAACACTGTGAACACATTCCACATGAATAAGTGCCCCCTATTTTTGTACTTTTCTTGTTCACTTTATATTGAGCTGTCAACCAATCTTTGATGTTCCGTCCCCTCCTAAAAATAATATTAAAAGAATCTTTTGATTTATTTAAATTGAGATCAGTGATGTTAAGAAATTTCTCCCATTCTCTGTACAACACTTGTTGGATGATGCCTGCATCTCCACTAAAATCAGTTATAAATGACTGGCTGTATGTTTTGTCATTTCTTGAATCTATAGGCTCAGATAATCTGAGATCATCCCTAATAGTGAGACTATGAATCAAAATAGGTGCAAACCTATTTTTTCTCCCTTGAATAACTTCTTCTTTAATGTGATTACAAAAGTTTAGTGGGTAACCCCTATCCAAGAACATGTCAACTAAAAATTCCATTTCATTAATAAAATCTTGGTCGTTCTATGTCATCCTTGAAATCCTAACCATTTGACCCTTTACAATACTTCTCTTTTGATGTAAGGGGTGTCTACTTTTGAAATGTAGGTATGAATTAGAAAAAGTTTTTTTCCTAAAAACCTTTGACTTAAAATTGTCTCCATCCTTTTCTAATGTCACATCAAGATAATTGATAGTATGTGCATCCGTTTCATGGGTGAATTTTAGAAAGGTAGTGGTATGGTTAATATATTTAATAAACTCATTTAACTTTTCTGTACTGTCTTTCCAAAATATAATAATATCATCTAAAAAACATTTGTATAAACTCCAACATTTTTTATACACACTATTGTAAATGAATTTTTCCTCCCAAGTGTTTAAAACCATGTTAGCGTATATGGGAGCACATCTTGCTCCCATGGCTACACCACTTAATTGATGGAAATATTCTCCTTGAAAAAATAAATAATTGTATTTCAGAACCAATTCCATTAAATTAACACAAACATAAATTTCATCATCTTTTAGTTCTTGAAAAGTTCTTATGGCTTCTTCAAACCATTCTATTCCTATATTGTGTGGTATTGAACCAAACAAATCCACCACGTCGATAGCAACAAAAATGATCTCATTATTCATAGTGATACCCTTCACTTTTTCTAGAAAATCCCATGAATCTTTCAAATAGGATGTTCCCTTGAACATTAAATTCCTTAATTTGATGTCAATGTACCTTGCTAAAGGGGAAATAACTGAACCTTCTGCTGCTACAATGGGTCGTGAAGGGGGATCTTCAAAATTCTTATGCACTTTGGGAATACCGAAAATTGATGGAATTTTTGGTTTGTTATTGTATAAAAACTCAAATATGCTATATTCAATAAGCCCCTCCAAAAACAAATCATATAATGTTGTGTAAATTTTCTTATAGCCAATATTAATTTCATGTATGGAAACATTGCCATATTTACACTCATCTAACAATATATTAAACATTTTACCCTCATATGTAATAGAATTCATAAGTACCACTCCTCCCCCTTTATCTGGTTTCATTATTCTCAAATTAGAATTCTCCCTTAGTTTATTGAGTAATGTTAATTCTCCTGATGTAAGATTAGGAATTAATCTATTTTTTCTAATAGCTTGTCTCAATTCATTCTCTACAATATTCTCAAAATTTCTTAGTTGTATGTGTATAGGCAGGTTCCAAGTGCTTTATTTCTTTAATTCTTTGGAATAATCAACTTCTACTGAGGTGTCACCACAAATTAACTCTAAATTCATTTTCCTCAAAAACATCTTAACATCAATTATTAATCTACTAATATCACATTTAGTCCTGGGGACAAAATTAAGGCCTTTAGAAAACAGTTCAAAGTAGGTGTCGTTAATATCAAGTTCTGTATAAGTAAATATGTCGAAATTCTTAAAATTAGCACGTGTACAAATAACAGATTTATCACGTACATTTCCCAAGTTTCTATCAGTAATATCATTATCAGTGTTAATATTGTTATTTAAATCATCTGGAAATTCAGGATCTAATATCTCCTGCCCCTCCCCCATCCCTCCATCCGTTCCTTTGAAAATTCCCTTCTTTCTGATTTTTGATCCTTTCTGACCTCCGAAGAGGGGGGAAGTCTAAAGGGTCAAAAGTATCTTGTTGTGAATCACCCTGTCCTTCATCATGGTAATCAATGTTATCATATCTAAATTTGTTATTGTACAAATATCTCTCATTCTTGTAATTAAAAATAGTTCTAGGTTTGGGATACTGAATCCCCTGTTCGTATTCAAATGTGTCTCTCATTATCTTTCTTTTTTTCTTTTCCAAAATTTGCCCACATTTCTTATCTATATCACTTAGATCTAAATATTTATTTTTCTCTTGTTCCACAGTAAATAAAAGGTCATTAGTAATCTTACCATTAATAATATCAATTTGCTTCATTAAACAATCAATTTCATCCTCATTATTCTTAATAGCTCTCAGGAGCTCAAAGCCCCACCCATCAAACATATTCAGTAACTTTTCATGAAACTTTGTGCCTTCCTTCACATTATTAGGAAATTTGTATGTGTGCAAGCCTTTCGGTACAATTTTAGCATGAAGGCACTCTTTTAAATATGCATTGTCAATGTTTAAAATCTTAAACTTAAACAGCAAATCATTAAGCTTGTATATATAGTCAGCATATGTGCAAACATTTTAATTTTCAGTAGACAAAGCATCATTAAGCTCAACCTTTCGTTTGAGCCACTCGTTCAAAGATATATTATTGTTATGCGCACAGTCACCTTGATTCCCTGGTGGTTTGCGAGTATTTGCATGTCCGCTATAATCCGCTTTGGAATTAGTACCCTGAATTAAAATGTTCGGATAGTTGTTGGCACCACTAGGTCCTGTGTTCGCAATCTCTGTAAAGCTATGATTCAAACCATGTCCATCTCCGCTGACTCCGTTCTTGTCTCCATGAGGAAACAATGCATTCTGATTACCAGGAAAAGTCTTGTTCCCTCTCTGGCGTACAAGTGAATGGCAAAAAGGAGTCAACAAAGCAACTAACTGGCTCAGCTGCCCAATGAGTGCCGGAAGCTAATTACCCTGCGATGTAACTGTGTCCATGCGGACCGGGGAAAAGCTGTCCTCACCCTCCATATGTACTAATAAACACATATATATATGCTGACAAACCTTTTTAAAACTAACCAATAGAAAGCTATACAGAACAATCCTCATGAATATGAATAGAAATGTATATGTGTGTTAATTGGTATTTGTTTTTCTCTGATGGAGTCTTATAGTTTTTGACGAAAAACGTGGTGATTGATCAAACGTTTAACTTTGCAATAAATTTGATAGAATATCTCGGCTGTCCGGTGCGGGTTTGTCCTCTTCACAGTGTTTTTTCTGTTTATTGGTTTATTTTGCACTGTGCCTCATGTTTTGAGTTTATTATGCTATAAGAACCAATGAGAGAATGTTAGAAAAGATTAGGAACTGAGGCTGGAAAAGGGAACAATGGAAGGACATGTGCATGGTTCCCAAGTATGCAATAAAGTCCAGAAGGTTTAGGATTTTTGCTTGAAAGTGCTTGCATAAGTATTTTATACCCTAAGCAGACATCAGTGAATTTGTCCTCTGGTAGACAGCAAATGTGGGAGATGTGATGGGGAAGAAAGAGGCAACAGGGAAGATATGTTTTGGGAGTGTAATTAGTTGGCAGATTTAAAAAATTCCCTACAGAGTACCCTGTCAGAAATATTGGAAGAGCAAATGGCAGTAACTAAGGAAATTATTCTTTTGAGCTGGGACACAGGATCTGAATTGCCTAGACATTGTAAGGCCTTATTAAGTTTAATTATTTTTAGCTGCAAAAAAAGTAGTTGCTAGAAAATGGAAATCAAAGTCTAAACCAACTGTATTTGAAGTATTGAATATTACAGTTGTTGTTGTTTTATCTTTCAACTTTTCCCAGTTAGAGATTAAAAAAATAGAAAAGGAATTTTTAGAAACATGAAGGATCAAATTACATATAAATAAATGGGAATTGTGGGAACAATTCATGCAGAATAATGTTCAGGAGGAGGAGGAGTGAGAATTAAGGGAAGGCAAGAATTTAGCAATTTATGCAATGTTGGACTGATGATAATTGCAAGGAAAGAAAACATACTTGATGAATGGAAAACTGTTAATATACTTTTTCTGTTAATGTATGTTTGCCTGTCTTAGGTGGTCATTTAATAAAAGTGTTTAAAAAAAGATTTACTGAAGATTTGAACCACTTTAGAAACTAATGTATATACTGCATATTACACTCTGCTTGATTGTACATTACACATATACTGTGCTTGTTCGCTAGCATGTACATATTTTGTTTTCTGTGTGACTACTCTGAACTGCTCTGTTATGGCTTACTTTTATGTATTTTTTGTTTATGAAATGTTTTGTATTTCACGTGTACTTCTTTTGTAATTGGTCAGCATTGCTCAGTGCACTGCACTAGTGTCTCTCTAGTTAGATTTCTAAAGTGCTGTCTTTGCTTACAATAAGAGCTTCAGCTGGTGCACAGTGCTTCAATCAGGGTAGTAATTAGGACTTTCAGAGAGGACTCATATTATCACTTTTTTGCACTCACTGTAATGACTTCTTTTTAGTTGTAGCACCATTCACAAGTAGCTATCATGTACAGTGTCCTATACATTTCTGGTTTTTGTTTCTTAAGGTGGATTGCTAAATGGTGCTTAATGCTGAAAAATGCAATGTATATTCAGGTTCATCTGATTTGGTTTGTCTGAGAGTATTTTTGGTTGGGGTTTTATTACTTTAAATTTTTCTGCCCTGCTATTTGAGATTCTGTAGTATTTCTGCCTTCAGAAAAAAAAATATTTATTTTCCAATTCAGCACAGCATTCTGTATTAATTTATTTATTTACCTTCATGCCTTTTAACTGACAGTCTTGCCCCATTGTGTATTCTGCTTTCACCCATGTGTTTCCCAGTGCTCAGTGTCCTCAGTATGGAGTTGAGTGCCAACCAAATTGGCTGTCATACAGACAGCCATGGAAATGGCTTGTGGCCCTCATCAATGTCCTAGCAATAAGGATGTTTTTGTTAAGACACGTTCCCCCACCTGTTGGCCAACATGAACACCTCTGTTACTGCATAGTATCCTAGAGTTGCCCCTTGCTAGTGTGGGTTTCCTCCTCTAAGCTGGAAAGGTTACTGGTGATCTACATATAGTTTGTTTTAATGGCATAATAAAATTGAAGGTGATTTTTTTTAGTCTGAAAGGTATTGAACAACAAAGTTTGTATGGCAATTTTATTTAAAGTATAGCCATCTGAAACAAAATAATGAAATAATTTGTCCTTTCTTATGGCGTAACTGCTAATTGGTTCATCACTGTAATATAATCAATCAGTGGAGGGTGTATCTTACATATTTTTAAGCACTCTTTTATTCATGAATGTGGGATACTGTCAAATGCTTTTTTGTAGTCTGTCCATGACATACTTAAATTCTTCCCCTTTTTACAATTCTCCATTATGACTTTATTTAACAACAAATAATCCTTTGTTCCATATGACTTTCTTTTGTTATCCTTTTGTTCTATTGCCATGATTGAGTTTTCTTCTAAATGACTATAAACTCTGTCGGTATCAATTCCAGTGTATAATTTATACATCATCAGAAGACAAGTTATTCGTCTATAGTTTTTAGGATATCTTGCAGGTTCGCTCTTAAGTAGGAGTATTGTTTTTCCTGTTGTTAACCAGGTTGATGTCTGTTCAGGGTGTGCATATAAATAGTTCTTACTCATGGCTAAATCTTCATGTAAATATGTTAAAACTTTTAGCCAGAACTATCTTTACTTGCTTTTTTAATTGGGTTTCTAATACCATGACAGGAATGGACCACATTCCTAAGTCAAAGTATGATTAAAGTTCAGGAAATTAGTATTGTTTCAATCTTTGATGTTAGCCAGAAGTGTTCTTCTCAGTACCCGCAATGTACTTCAGAGTTACATGTATCAGTAGTATATCTAAGTACAATTGTAAATTCTTTTTTATAAAACTCATTTCTCCCACTACTATTGGAACTGTCTGGGTACTCTTCTTCCACATTGCCCTCATTTCTGACTGCAAATCCTGGTATTTTATGACTTTGTGTCTCTCTGTACATTAAGACACTGTAGTCACTGGGTGTAGCAGTTTCAATGATCAATGCTACTTCTGTCTCCTTTTCATGGACTACTGTGTCTGGTTTTCTTGCATCTCTTTTTTTGAACTATTAGTAGTGGGCGATCCCATGTGATATAAACTTCATCATTTTCTATAATGCTTTGTGGCTTATGTTTTCAGCGTTTTTCAACTTCTTCAACATTACAATGTTTGCACAATCCCCAGTGCAACAGTCTTGCCGCATTATTTTGCCTTTCGGTGTACAGTCCTCCTGCAATTAGTATATCACAGTCACCAACAAGATGGGCAACTGTTTCCAATTCTGTTTTACAAAAGCTACATTTCTCTGTTTCTCCCACATGTTCAATGGACTTTATATACCAACGTGTACGTAGTCCACTATTTTTGGCCACCAATATTAACCTTTCATCTTCAGGTTTAAATTCACCTCTCCTTAACCATTCCTCCATTGGATCCTGATCAACATGAGGCTGTTCCATGAGTTTTCTATACTTGCAACTATATGAATACATTTTCCAGATTTCTTCCCTTCTCATCTGATACTTCACCTTATATTCTTTCTTTTGTTTTTGGCACATTCAGTTGCTGCCTGATCTTTATCTACTTCTGGTTTGATTTCCATTCCCACTTAACTGCTAAACTAAGCAAGGAAGTCATCTTAGACTTATTATCTACATGTTTTAAAACTTTCACTATGTTTTGGTCTTTTGAAGTGGCTTTACCTGTATGAATGTGTTGATAACCACTTAGCAGAAGGCGGAACCCCCACACCCACCCTTTTGAACTATTTTCATGAATATTTCTGCATAGAGTTTAAGTATTCCAAATGTCATCATCTGCACACACTAATATGAAATGTTTGCTATTTTCAATTATTTGACAAGTTCATAGAAAAGAAATGTTTCAAGCAAAATATATTTGTTCATGTTTTGTCAGAAAAAGATGATCTGTACCTAAGGTATATGGAGTAGACTGACAGAAGTTTAAAGTTGTACTATGAATCTGTAATATGAAATGTGCAAAATTTATGCTTTGTGAGTTGAATGTTAGTGGGGAAATGTACTTTAAAAAACTATTGCATAGTCAAAGGTTAAATGTTCTATTTTGTTTTGTTTAGGATTTCTATCCCCATCACCATTTTCAAGTCCTTTTAATACTTCACTAACTCATCGGAGACCAAGCCCTCCACCCAGTTTATGGAGTACAGGTTATGCTTCACGTTAAGACTGCTCTACCAGCTGAAGAACTCAGCAGGCATTTTCCTGTGTAATATGAGTGCCTTTCTACTGTGCTTAAAAGATACAGTATCAACTATAAGTGGAGTTATCTAATCAGTGTTTCTGAATTGTGTGTATATCTGCACCTGGAATATTCCCATCCTTTAAAGTATACAAGTGAGCAGACTTCAACATATATGGTACATTTTTTTTTCACTTGATTTACTAAATTTATTTGTAAACATATGCTGCTGTATGCAAAACAATATGATGTAAACAAATGTCAAGCACACAGATGTGTATGTGTATTATATATATGTATACACACACACACAAACACACACATAAATAATGTACATACATGCACACACACTTGTGTATTTGGGCTTGTAAGTTGCTATTCATATGTGAAAGTTCCAATCTTCATCAGTCTGTCTTCACACATTAGTGAGTAAGGTGGACATTTGAAGTGTGACAGTTAAAAAAAACTGAAGTGAAGTTTGGTGTACATATAATGCTCTTTAGAGAGCCTCAGGAAGTGATTGCACTGATCAATGTTTAATGTGGCAGCTTCAGGAAATGTGATTGAAATTACTTCTCTACTTTACATAAACTGGGCATAACTGTGAACTGAAATGTTTCTGTGAACAAGTGCATAAACTTAGAATTGTGGTGTCCCCTGTTGTATGACTGTGAAACAGCTAAGGTTTAAAGGGGAATAGCTGTTACAGGAAGTCCTTTTAAGTGAAATCGTTGGTAGTTTCCTGCAATTTGCATACCAAATCTCTTGGCTTACAAGTTGACATTTTTGTAACAAGGTATCCCAGAAGTCCTTACTGCTACCAGAAGATCATAGGTTCATAGACTAGTACTAAGCAAACTGCCCTTGCGAGACATTTTAAGCCTAGCAAGTTATCCCTTGAGAGACTCAAACCCTGCAACTTGTGTTTGTAAGGCAAACACCTTAACCATTAGGCCACCCTCCCAACCCCCTCTCAACTTAGAGAGATTTCTGGTGTACATCATGTGTAAGGGTTAAATTGTACACAAAAAAAAATGTAAGGAAGAAGAATGATACTCTATCTTTCACTTGTTTTTTCTTTCTAAAACTGCCACGTTAGTAGCAAGCATCTGAAGTAAGACAGAAGGGAGTGAGGCTGTATAGAGTTCCACATACATAGTTGCCCCTTATACATTGTATATTGAAGCAAAACATTATTTGGATGCCCAAAATAAATTTCATTTTTGTAGGCTGCAGTGTGCACGCTGCCTGCATTCTGAGTTCATATTCACTGCCATACTGTTTGTAACGCACGTTTTTAGGTTCATAAGTATTTACAAGTAGTAGGCATGCGGTTTGGATGACCACTGTATCATAAACCCAATATGCTTAAGTATTAGTTGCCCCAATTAAGGATGGTTGATCCTAGCAGTTTAGCCACTTCCAGTTTATCTCATTTTATACTTGTGATGAAATGGGAAGTTTTATTTTGAACAAGGACAGGAGTTGGACCATTATTCCCATTTTCAGCCTCAGTTTTCGTTCCTGTTATAGATGAATAACCCTTTGGTACAGTTTATTGACCCATGGAATACAGAGATATGTTCATGCTGTACTTCTTCGTCATTGGCCCTTCTCCCATTTGTCATTCCAAATGCTGTTTTTATTGGCAGAAACTGTTTTGCATAGTTTTTAATCACGCCCACTCTTCTGACACCATCACAGCCACCAAAGAGTAAATAGTGCATCTGTTTGATGAATTAGTATCATTCACTTTATCGCTATTTATACTAAGCTTCCAGTGAGTGTATTCTGTATATTGTAGAGTATTGCTCTCATTCCAGGCAGGCTTAGTTGTGCTTTTCTCTGCCCCAACTTGCAGACTGCTCTTTCAGCTTCCTGAGCTTAACCGTCATATAATATATAAACATACTTGAATACCTACTGTATATGTGTAAAAAATTACTTGCTTAATCCATTCATCTAGTCCAAGATTACAGAAGACAAGTGCCTATCCCAGCACTTGCTGGCATAATCACTGGATTGTCTGGAAATCTAATTTTTGTGACAAGAACATCTTGTAATGATGAATGGAATATTATACTCTTCTCCCTATAATGAATGAAGCAGTGAAGGTTAAAAGCAAAGATTAGGTGAGTGGCAGTTGATCCCTCAAGTATTCACTGTTTGTTCCCCATGTTTTCCTTCATCTTAAAGTGTTATGAATTTGTAGCCTTTTCTATGCTAAGTTTAGTGTTGTGCAGCTATGCTTACTGAAGGAGAGATTGAAGTAGTGTACATAGTCAACTCAGAAACATGCTAAGATTCATTCTGATTATGGAATCCATTCCTGTGTGCCTGCTGAAGAATATTCTGGGATTTCTAGTTACAAAAAGTGTCTTCTTCAAGATCAGAAGTTATTAAATTACAGATAGCTGTAATGCTGCTAATGTCAAATGAAAGAAATGTATTAAATAATATGTAGAAAGCAAACTTTTTGTCCTAGATGGTAACCTACTGCTTGTGCCATATTTCTGTCCAGGGCTTAGTACAGAGAAGCTCCCCTTATGTGAATTTTTTTCTACTGTGCTATTTTTGCATTTTTAAAAATTATGTTAGATTGCAAATGTTGCTTCATTACCATTTTAGTAAAGCAGTATGTATTGTTTTTATATGTTTAGCATAATTTTAAAGACATTTTATTTTCAGGACATTCCTTTGTTTTATGTACTGTTAAAAGCTTTTTGAAGTGTTAGATCACAAGCAGTGCTGCATTTTAAATGGCATACTAAGTTAATTTATGTATTGTTAATGTTGATTTCTTTCAGCATTCTATGTGAAATGTAACCTATGGAAACATGTCTGGTATATGTTCTGTGCACCATGTGAATACATTTGTTCAACACAAACCTCAAAGGGGAGAGTACAGCATTTGAAAAAAAATATGCAGAAGTTAAGATGCAGATATTCATTTTTATTGTACTTTTCTGTAAGTGGTAGTAGTGATGTTTTATTGAATATAAATGGAACCACTGGCATTTTTTTGTACGTGTGTGGCTTGATGTCAAGTTGCAGTGAATTTTTGCTTTAATTTTTGTATTTTGAATGATTACATAAAATTCACTGCAGAGTTGTGTATGTGTGTGTGAAAAAATACACATTGAGTGGTCCTTTTTTTGACTGTTTTCTAAGAAAGTCACAGTCTGCTTTAATTTTCCTTTTTAGTAAAGCACCATACCTGAAATTTGTGATTCACTCCAATTTGTGGTAATTAAGAATGTGAAAATGTTTGAAAATCCAGGGCTTTATTTGTAGCTAAAAATAATTATGCAAATTTTCAGTTCAGAGCATCCCTTTATTGTATTTAACGACAGACCTCGTCAACATTAATTTGGTATTTATGTGTGAAGGGGAATGGGATATCTCTGCAGTTTCAGTTCTTATTGCAGGCATTGACATGGTGAGGGAAATGGTGGGATATCTAAATAAGTAACTACACAACAGCCTTTTCTGACAAAATTACTGTATTTATCTTTGTCTCAACTTGTAGTCCACTCACATTTATTCCAACAATTCACTTGAGAGCTCGCAATAACAGTAGTACAGATGTTATTTAGATAATAACATTACAGAGACTGACTATTTTGGACACAGCAAGGCTCAGCAAAGCTAAGTTCAAGAACAGCAAAACTTTTCCTCTTTAAAGAGAAATATTTTTGTCCATGTAAAAATTATCCCTGTTTTGCTGCATAAAACTGAAATATTCCTTGACTATTTATCTCTCTTTGTGGCATTTCTAATCTGTTCAGCTTCATTGATGCACACTGTGTTTAGTCTGCATGAACACTTCATCCAATACTTCAAGTTTTTGAAGGCACTTTAAAAATAAAACACCAGTTGCAGAAGACACATAAAACCAGACAGGTGAATAGGTTCATAAGTAGTTGGTTGGCACGCAGTCCAGGAAACCATAGAAGAATCTAGCCTATTTTCCCCAAAAGTTCCAGTGCTTGATCTGGTTAACTGACTTGCTAAGTCACACAGTAGGGAAATGGAGGCTAAGGGAATCAAACCGTAGACTATAGGTAGCAGATGGTCAGTATCTTCTACACTATCTACTAAACTTGCATCAAATAATGGTATCTTCTTTAGAAGTTTGTCTTTTTGGCTTCGGCATCTTGTTGCTTCTTACACTTCAGACTTGAGCAAGGAAGACCTTGCACAAAAATATGTGAAGCCCTATAAAAGTAATATACCACCACACTGGCCAAACAATAAAGGAAGCCACCAGAAATTAGCGAAGACCACAGTTTATTGTTGCTTTCGTCTCCAAGAGACTTCATCAGAATAAATTAAGCATACATCAGCAACTCCTTATATATCAAACCACTAATTAAGTTCAATTAAAAAACACATTTTAAAGATACAGAGACCAGGGTATTTGTAAAAGCAAAAACAAGTCATTTTAAAACCTTCAATCTCCTATTTTTTTAAAAAGCATTCAGTACTTGCATATAATAGCAACCAGGTTTTCTCACTGACATACCTCGGTATGTGTGTGGGGACACAGGTTGCTTAACCTAAAAAGGGGTTTGTCGAGAAATAAGCATTAGTCAGTCACAGTGGGTATGACCCAGGAAGAGGCGTGAAGGTGAAATTTTGTACTTCTGGATAATGCATCTCATTGCTCCTGTAATTGTTGAAACGCATTACAAAAGCTGCATTTCTCAATGCAATGTTAGTTAAGGCAAAGTGACTCATGAAATGCACCCTGTAAACTTCTAAAATGTAAATATCTTAAGGCCAAGGATTGCTGCCTTTCTTTGTTTATGTCTCAAGATTTTCAGTTAAGGTGCTAAGAAACTGTCCCCGTTTGGGAAGCAATGGCCATAGGTTATACAGTTCCTGAATAAACCTTTTAAGAGCACTTCGGCAAACATCTTACTGCCTGATGAAGTGATTCTTCCTGTTGTTTGTGGCATGTGGCATGCTTTTTCTGTGTGACCCGATCATATGTTTACACATTGTGAAAAAGAAAACATTAACCAAAACCATCCTTTCTGTCTGTTTGCCTTCTCTGAAGCATTCCTTCTACTCAGTCAAAATAATCCGTTCATCAGAACGGTAGCAGGCATGACAATTCAAGCGTGTGTGTGTAATACACACCAAACCAGGAAGAGTGTTTAATGAAATTTTTCTTTTCCCGAAGATAATGCAGTTATTCCACAGCACTAAAGACTGTGAGTGGCACCTTGTAGTGTTTCATGGCCTCATTTCTACTGATGTATGCGAAATTCTCAACCGTAAAAATCTGATTGCGATAATACGTAAATACCAAAACATTTAATGTTAACAGAATCATTTATACCAGGTTGTCAGCTCCTAGCCTTAACTGCAACATAGTTTCTCTTTGCTCAAGAAAATCCTTGAAGGACCCACCCCTTAGGGTAGGGTAAGGCTAGGAGCTGACAAATAACCTGATATAAATGATTCTGTTAACATTAAATATTTTAAAAAAAAATAGAAGATTGAAGGTTTTAAAATGACTTGTTTTTACTTTTAAAAATTCCCTGGTCTCTGTATCTTTAAATTGTGTTTTTTAATTGAACGTAATTAGTGGTTTGATATCTAAGGAGTTGCTGATGTATGTTTAATTTATTCTGATGAAATCTTTTGTAGATGAAAGCGACAATAAAATGTGGTCTTCGCTAATTTCTGGTGGTTTCCTTTATTTTTCGGCCAGTGTGGTGGTATATTATTTTTATTGGTGTTTGGTTTGCTGCTACATCCTTTGGGATTGTTCCTTTTAATATGTGAAGCCCTGATTTCTTTTCTGTCCAGCTATGGTCATAAACAAATCTTTGTTAGTATAAAACTGCAGTTCAACAGCACCACATTTCTGTGCTACTCACAGTTGAGTTGTCGGCTCCTGTATGAATGACAGGATGCTTGACAGTACCTCTGAACAACAGTATGTATATGGGTGAGGAAATCCCTTATAGCTACTGTATTCATAGTCTTTACAAACCTTAAAATGTAGACATGGTAATTACAGAAATGCACACTATGTTGTAAAGACAAAGAAGCAACTCTGAGAGGAATCCAGCATACATTATGGAAATGGGAAATGTTTAAGCGAAAAATAAAATCATATGGCTTCTCCATCATACCATGTTGGAGTAGAAGAAAAAAAATCTAGTGATGCAGACTTAGTGCCGTGTATAAGATCAAGACGAGAAAATTTATTTTTGTTTTTGACCACAACAGTTCCTCACCTTTAAGAAGGTGCACCTGTTTTTTACCAACATTTATAAAGACTTATGCAAATGTGTGTTGCCTGGTATCAACATAAAATAAACTTCTGTGCCACAATATGAGAGTACAAAAATTAGATTCTTTTGCAGTGCAGCATACAACTAATTATATTCTTGTATATTGCTGTTGTAAGCAGAGCACACATTTCATTTAGTAAAGAAAGTTCAGTTTAAAGGTCATTACACTTGTGGAACATCTTCACTCAAGATTGCTACTGCAGACTTACAAACTGAATGCTTGTAAGAGGACCATATTTAAAATCTTTCATTGAAGTACCCTGTTGCAGTTCATACAGATTTTGAACTTCGTGTTTCACAAACACTTGTAATGCTTTTAGTTACTCAGGTTTACCACCAGTCCCCCCCCACCCCCCCAAAAAAAAGGTTGGATTTTGTTTCCAAGCAACAGATATCAAAATTCTCATTCAGATATTGCACTCTGTTTCTGTTGAGGTTTGATTTCCCTGTATATTTTGAGTTACTGTAAATCAGGCATTGCATTTGGAAAGTCACATTTCATGCATTACTGTCTGTTGTATATTTTACAGCTTGCCCGATAAACAAACTCATTTTAGACCGCAACATTAGAAAGCTGTGGTGACATGGCACTATGATATAAAGTGCAAGATATTCAAGTTTCATACCTTATTTAAATTATTTAATTTTTATTCTGAGCCAGTGTGTAGACTGCAGGTGGTAGAATTCTTCTGTTTTCCCTTAACCTGAATGTTTTATTGTCTGTTCTAGAATTAGTATAAAAAGTGTCATTTAATGTGATTTTGCTGTAGTTATTTTAAATACATTTTGCAAAACTGCATAAGGTGGTTGCAGTGCTGTGATACATTTTCCCTCTGCTTGTTGAGTTTTGATACTTTCCTGTTGATAGTTATAGCGTTTATAAGATTTATTTTTTTGTCTGCAGGCATCTCACTTTTATCCCCCAAGCATTAGGGTAAGGGTAGACTTAAATGGATGCAGTTATCACATATGAGCAAGAGTCCACCCATTAAAGTCTATGGATGCATTCCATATTATCCCTAGGGTGATGTCATTAAGGGATACTGTAGATTTATTTGGGTAGTGGCCTAATAAAAAAAAATATGATTTTTTTTATTTAAAATAAAAAATGACCCATATGTTATAAAGAATGTTGCAGAGGGAAATGCATCACAATGCTTAAGTCATTAGGTGCTGCAAAACAGGGACGTCAGTCAGAAAATCACTTTAGGGAAGCAGACAGGGACCACATGGTTTTACATCCTGCTGTTAGTAATGTTTTTTACAGTTTTCTTTCTCAACTGTATATTGTAGATGAGTTGTACTATCCTGACAAGTTTGTTACCCAGTAAACAGATGTCAAGGTGAATTTCCCTTACTAAAATATACCCAGTTTAGAGACTGAAAGAAAGCGTGATTATTATTGTGTGTGTTCATGAATGGAGATCTCTAATTGAAGTTTTAATAATGTGAAAAGTATGAGCCGCCTCTAAATCTTTACGCATTCTGCAGGAAGAAATAAGTCGAAATTTCATTCTGCAGGAAGAAATTAGTCGAAATTTTTCCATACTGTTTTTTTTTTCTAAGTACAGTGCGTTATGGTGAACCACTCCTTCTGCCAGTAATGTGAGAAGTGAGTTGAGTAATAAGCCATGTTTTTCCTGCTGTTTTAAAATTTCATACACTGCAGTATGCATAAAACTGTTATTATTGTATGAATTTTACTTTGTGAAAATAAGAAATGCTTTCAGGTAGTTGCATTTCTGACAACCATGGTGTATGTATTTGACTGAAATGTTTGAATTGTTTTGTATTTTTTATTTAATAAACATTTCTGAAATGTGCATGTGCATCATTTTCTGCAATTGGTATTGATGTGTGGTGGTTGTTTCTTTTCTCAGTCTGTTCTGCACCGAAGTAACAAGCTTGCAACACATTTGAGGGCCCTATTACTCCTAGACATGCCATTGAAAAAGTATTATCTGATGTTGTTAATTTTCATTCATTCCTTACTGATGGGTGTCTGTTCCATCCTCTGAACCGACTCGGCCTTATAACAAGCTTGTGCCAGCCAAAAAACTCTTGCGCTAAGTTTTTACCCACAGTGCCCTTCTCCCTGTTACCTCAGATCTTGTTTGCTGCATAGCCGTAAAGCCGTGTCAAGCCAGCTCTCAGCTAAGTACTTCAAATTTTTCAGTATTTCATATTAAAAACTTTTTTTTTATTAATTTTCTAGTTTAATACCTTTAACATATTTCTTAGTTTATCATTAACTTTACCCACTCTCTTACCGTTGTTGGTCTACTGTCTCCCTTACCTACTAAGTAATCCTTAAGTACCATTGTTGGTACAGGCCCTTTCTCTCTCCCTTTCTCTTTACCTTACCCTTGACGTATTTTTAATACCATTGTTGGTATTCCCTTTTCCCTTTCTTTCTTTAAAAAAAAAAAACTTTCCTCTATCTTTCTTTTACATTTGGTTGTTGTAGCAGTAGTTGATAATAATCTTTTTATCCGCCATGGAGAAAAAAGGAACTTCAGGATTTAAGCAATTCAGCCAGTGTGGCAGCAAAATGCCGAATTCAGACACCCATGTATCGTGTGTGTATTGTCTGGGTGTTCCTCATATTTCTTTTCAGCCTCCTTGTACTGTTTGTAAAGGGTTCAGCTCTTGAACCCTTCACGAGAGAGAGAATAACTTGATTTTGAAGGGCCTTCCTAAGACGCCCTTCTCAGAGGCTATTTCTGGGTCGAAGGGCTCAACACCTAATAAAGAGCACAAAAAAAAAAGAGACCACATTCAGTTCCTTCCTCATCCTCTAGTAATAAAAAGCAGTAACCAAGACAAAAGATAGCCAAATTGACTTCTTTGGCCTCAGGGCTCAAAATGTCATCCACGACACCATCTTTAGTACCGACTTCGGTGCCGTCTTCAAAAATTGTGTTCGGCACCAACCTTGCCTAAATTGGTGATCTCTGCTCATTGCCATCTTCGATAATTGTGACCACGGCACCAACCATGTCTACGGCACCAAGCCTGCTTCCAGTTTCTGCTCCATCTGTTTCAGTATCGGACATCCTTTCCACACAAGTCTCTACTCTCAAAACCTCTGTGCTGATAGACCATTCCACCCAGCCCAGATACTCACCCACGGTGGATCCTTTCTTTGGGCAGCAGTTTAGCCCTTTCTTAGAATGGCCTGACTCTCCAACAGGATATCAACACAATCAACCAAGAGCCTCTCAGAACTGGATGTGGTGCGTCTTGTGGAACAGCTGCTAATGACTAGAGGGATTACAGCACCTTCCAAAATTCCCCTCCCATTTGGAGTTGGGATTCTGTCTCCATGGACTCCAGCATATTCTCCTCCTTTGATCTCCGTGCAGGCATTAAAGTCCCCTGCACTGGTGCCTCTTTCGGTATCCATTTCTTTGGTTCCACTGGTGGACCTCACTCTGGTTCTGAAGCCAACCCTTTGGTCTTCAGTTCAATCAGAGCTGGGCCATTCTCAGGATCGTGACTGGACTTGTGGGCACAGATACACCTAGTATGGTGCCAATTTTTTCCACAGCGCCATCTACTACGGTTACTGGAGTCCTAGCAGTACCTAGTCCTCTTGGGGCTCTTTCCTTGGAAGGAGGCCAGTTGGAGTGGGGTGTGACCTCGGTTCTGAGGTTGTCATTCTCTGTTCTGGGCTCCCATCCATCTTAAGGCAGGCCAGCTTTCCAGGCAATGGAGAGGGCCCTTGCATCTGCAGGCAAACCGTGGACATCAGAATATCAGTTATGTCCTCCCTCTGAGCCGCAGCTGACACAAGCCACTGCTTTGGGACATCGAGCACAAGAGCCTAAAGATACCCTACTGCAGGGTGCCCCCTCTTCGGAGTCTTCAGAAGCCCCCGCTGTAGAGGTTCCATGCAGGAGGACATATAAGAGGACAAATGTGGACTCACCTGAGGAGTCCCTCACCAAAAACACAGACTACGATGAAGGGGAGGGGTCCCCACAGTTGCCCCTGATGATTCCTTTGGAGACTTCCTGGAAATCCTGAAACAGCGGGTTGACTGGAAGT
The DNA here is from genome assembly GCF_019279795.1 of Protopterus annectens. NCBI lineage: Eukaryota > Metazoa > Chordata > Ceratodontiformes > Protopteridae > Protopterus > Protopterus annectens. The sequence goes on along the minus strand of NC_056739.1, from coordinate 1,555,575,264 downwards.
CCACCAACCCCCTCCTCCAACGAGTCTGTATTCTTGCAGGCTTTTTGTGCTCGACTGTCTACTTCATGGGTGACCCTGCCTGCAGATGAGCTGGTACAACTCATTGCCGTGTGCATGGAAGAGTCCTGATACTATTGACCCAATCCCATGGAGCCAGACAAAATTTTATCCTCTCCCGAACAAAACCCACACTAGTCCAAGGGTCTCCCTGTAGATGTTATAGTGGTGGTGGTGTCAGCCACTAGGAAGGAGTGTTGTCATGAGACGTCATGCCTGGATGCACCTTTGTGACTTTGCGGATCCTTTCCAGTCTTCCTTTTGTAACGGTCCAGTGGAAGCTTCTTCTCTTTTCGGCCCGAAAGTTAGACATATTGGCCAGGTGTGAAAAGGACAGCAAGACCCTGTCTGCCATGGGTATACGTTTTTCCATCCCTCAATGACCTTTACTGTAGGAATCAGAGGAGTGAAAAGATGTGGCACAAGAAATCTCAGGGTCCTTTCCATTATGCACACGGCGAGTTTCCTCTCCGGGGCAGAGGGGGGGATAACTCGTCCAGAAGATGCCCCTACAGAGGCAGAGGGGGTCCGCGTAACCAGGAGACCAGAGATTCCTTCTCTGGGCAGCCCCATCAGCACTCCTGAAGAGCGGCCCAATTGCTTTCCTCCGGAAGCAGTCAGGGAACATTTCTCTGTGCACCTCCCTGCCTGGCAAACAGTAACTACAGATTCTTGGGTGCAGAAGATCATAGCCAGAAGTTACCACATTCCGTGCAACCCTTACCCAACATCACCAAGATGAATTCCCCAAGTTCCACCCAGTCAAAGAGAAACAGCAGCTCAAGAAATACAAAAGCTGTTTCAAAAAAGAGTCATCCAAACAGTCCCACCAGACCAAATAGGATCCGGATTCTACTCAAAATTCTTTTTAGTGCCAAAAAAGATGGGACTGGAGACCAATTTTGGATCTCAGCAGCCTAAACGAATTTGCCAAACAGGAAAAGTTCCAGGTGGTCATGGTTCAGTCTATCCTTCCGTTTCTGGAGAAAGAGGATTGAATGTGCTCAATAGATCTTCAGGATGCGTATTACCACATAAGAATGAACAAATGCTTTAGAAGACTCTTTCTCCTCCAGCTAAGAGCCCATCACTTTCAAGTCCGCACACTGCCGTTTGGACTCTCTGCAGCCCCCAGAGTGTTCACCAAGTGCATGGCAGTTGTAACAGCTCACTTGAGACTTCAAGGATTCCGGGTGTTTCCGTATTTAGACGATTGACTCCTCACTGCCCCCACCAAGCATCTACTGGAGATAGCTCTAAACTACACTCTTCACACTGACAGAATTTCTGGGAATCTCGATAAATTGGGGAAAATGCAACCTAACTCCCTCTCAAACCATGGAATTTATAGGAGAAATTTTCAATATATGTGCTTGCCTGGTCTCTCTCCCAGATCACAGATTACACAGGATAAGATCCCAAATCCAGGTGATACTCTATCAAAACCAAGTCTCAAGTTGGGCGGTTCTTCAACTCCTGGGCTCGATAGCAGCATCAGTTACAATAGTTCCCTTGGCAAGACTACACATGCAACTTCTCCATTAGCTCCTACTGACACAGGTATCCCTTGCACCATCCTACCTCCTTTCAAATCTGCATAACTCAACGATGCAAACTAGATTTAATATGGTGGATGAAGCCAGATGAGGAGTTATGGAGTCGCCTTTTCTCCCCACCTCAACCCAGGGCCATAGCGACCACGGACACTTCCCTGATAGGGTGGGCGGAGCTTTTCCAGGGGAAGACGGTCCAAGACACTTGGTCAGACATAGAGGCCAGTCTGCATATCAGTGTTCTAGAACTGAGGGCAGTGCTTCTGGCGTTGCAAGCATTGCAATCTGCCCTTCTGTCAGGGGCAGTTGCTAGACAGTCCAACAATATGTCAGTAGTCTGGTAAATCAACAAACAAGGAGGACCCAAGTCCTATCCATTATGTCAAGAGGCCATGAGTATTTGGCAATGGGCAATAGCTTCAGACTCCATTCTGATAGCAATGCATATTCCCAGGGTTTCCAATGTGATTGCAGACAAGCTGAGCAGATGTACCCTACTGCCTCATGAGTGGTCCCTCAATCCAGTCTTGGTGGCGAAGATCTTCAGCCACTGGGGCCAGCCCTGCTGCAATCTTTTCACCACAAATACAGCAGCTATTTTGCCCTAATCCCCCGAGGGACACTCTGATACACGATTGGCCCACGGGACTTCTATATGCCTTCCCTCCTTTCCCCCTGATTCTCCAATTTCTAAAGAAGGCTCTTTGTCTGAGAAGCAAAGTAATCCTCATTGCCCCTTACTGGCCATGACAAATTTGGTTTCCCCTTCCTTTGGCCTCATCTAGTACACCAGCCCTGGATTCTAGATCCAACTCCAGAATTGAGCTCACATCTGCAAGGGTTGACTCACCCCAACCTTCCCAGTCTCAAGCTGACAGCTTGGTTTCTCCACTTCAGGTAATAGCCAGGCAGAGTAACCCTACCTCCCCAGTACAAAATATTCTTCTGGCTTCATATACATCATCCACCAGAAAAATCTGTCTCAGCAAGTGGAAGAGATTCCTTATTTCGTCCTGACAAAGAAAACTGGACCCTTGCTCAGCTCCTGTTACTGTGGTTTTGGATTATCTGTCAAATCTTCTCCAGTCAGGAGCAGCAGCCTCCACAATCTGAATCCATTTAGCTGCAATCTCAAACTTCCATAATGGTTTCCAAGATTCATCCTTAATCTCCCATTGTCTCTGTAAAACCTTTTTAAAAGGGGTCTCGCACATCAGACCACCCTTCAAAGAACCGACTGACCCTTAGAGTTTAACACTAGTACTGTAATCATTGACACAACCACCTTTCAAGCCTGCAAACTCTTGCGATATGAACTTCTTATCCTGGAAGTCACTATTTTTAGTAGCCATCACCTCAGCAAGACACACATCTGAGCTTCAAGCCTTATGCATCAAGCGGCCTTACGTGGTTTTTCATAGGGGCACAGTATCACTCCGGACTAACCCCTCCTGCCTTCCAAACGTTATTTCAGAACTGACAACCAGTTGACCTACCTGTCTTTTATTTTTCCTAACTACTCAAAGGGGAATACTGCCTTCATTATCTAGATTTACATAGACAATTACGATTTTATCTGCACAGAACAAAACCGGTGCATAAATTGGACCAGTTGTTTGTGGCCTCCTCAGGCCCGGAATTGGGGGACCCTAACTCTAAAGTGACCATATTAAAGTGGTTGAGAAACTGTATGTCCTTCATCTACTAGCATAATAAAATTCCTCTACCAAGCAAAGTCAAAGCATACTCAACCAGATCAGTGGCGACTTCTGTTGCTTTTCGTTGAAGGGCTTCAATGGATGATATCTGTGCAGCTCCAACCTGGTCTACCCTTCATACCTTTATTACTCATTACAGATTGGATCTGATCTCAAGGGGAAGAGCATCCTTTGGTTCAATGGTACTTGGGAACATTCTTCCGTAAGGGCCTCCCAGGGCATAAAGTAGCTAGGGACTCTGTCCCATCAGTAAGGAATGAATGAAGATTAACAACATCAGATAAAGAAGTTATGTTCTTACCATAATGTCCCATCAGTGTTGTTCATCTTTATTCATTCATTATGTCCCACCCACCTTCCCCCTCCAGAGGCTCCTGGAGGATCGGATTAAGTCCTACTCCTGCTTTAGGGTTTCTGCTCAGAAAAAGCCTCTGCTTTCCTTATCACAGGCAAACTTTATCTGAGGTAACAGGGAGAAGGGCACTGTGGGGTAAAAGCTCGAGAGTTTTTTGGCTGGCGCTAGCTTGTTATAAGGCCAACTCGGTTCCGAGGATGGAACTTCTGCTCAAAATTATCAGATAAGGTCTGAGGCAATGCTGCTTAAGGGGTCATGTATGGGAAATAAACTGCAGTATAAAGGCATAGGTGGCATCACCCCCCCCCCCCCGGACAATAACAATACTTGCATTTTACTTTCATTTGCTTGTAAATTATTCATATCCAGTGCGGAATGTTTTATGGAGTATGTATTTCTTTTAACTTTTTCTGTAATTGTTTTTACTGTGATACTCCTTACTCCATATGGCTGTTGAATAATCTCAGCTGATCCATTTACTTGTTTGGCCCGTTCCCCAGGGGAAGTGTCGTACAGCCCAGTTGTTTCATTACAAAGAAATTGAGCATGCTGGGAGTATTTGCAGATATTCAGGGCTGGACAAGTAGTGGGCCACTTCGAGGAGGTGTAATTTTTTTCTGCAAGTGATGTCACCCTCATCAGCAGTGCCCACCAAGACAATTGTCTTCTGTGTGTTCTCCAGTCTTCATGGGAGAATGTAATGTGTGGTCCAGTCATGCACAGACATTCTTCATTCACTAGTGAATCTAACATGGTGTTTTTTGTGTTCGTCAGGTGCACACACTCTTACCCCCATGAGGAAAGTGAGCTGGTCTAGCCATCTCAGGCCCCCCATGCGGGCTCCTTTACTGCCTGGCCTGCTAATCGAAGCCCAAGTCACCTGAATCATAGGGCTTTATCTTTTTTTTTTGCCTTACAGTTGGCATAGCTTGTCCTGTAATTGTTGCTGAAATAAAAAAAAAATCTCCATTGACATATTTATACCAAGTGTACTATATCTATCGTGATTACAGTATCTTGTGACTCAGCATGCAGTTTTGGATGTTTAACTGGCATTTATGAGAGGAGAGCTAAGGAATTCCTTAAAGCAGCCTATAGCAGGACACCAGTTATGGTTTTATTGAACCATCTCCATTAGATCTAATATTCTGAACCTTCTTTAGCAATTGTTTTGGTTCATCATCGCTTCTATTAGAAGTCAACATATTCTTCTTGCAAGTTGCAATACTCAGGGCTGTACAAGTTCTGTACCAGCAAATGTTGTGGCATTACATGCTGCACTAGAAGAGCATACCTAGCCCTTGACCCCACCAGTTCTTTCTGCAGTTTGCATAGTTTGGATTTGGCTACTGATTTGCATCTTAGAAAAGTTGCCATATTCTTGTACAACACTGAAGCATATTTGTCTGTGTGGCACCTAATAATGCTTTAAGGCCTGCTCAATTATGTCTACCGCCTGGAAGGAAAGCATGATGTGAAAAACTGCTATATGTACTATGGATTCGGTTTGGACACACATTGACATTGGATTGAGAAACTTCTGATATACCTCAATGACACAAGGATGGTGACAGTGGTATGTTGATTCTTTGGAGACCAGTGAAATGATCCCAAGTGCAGCCTTAGCACACTGCCAATTTTTTGACAAAAGGCCAGATGTTGACCAGAGCTTATAGGAGGCAGGACAGCTCATCCTTAGCCAGCAAATGCTCACACCAGTGCTGGTCCTCTGCCTCTGCAGAAGATATGGGGCACAGATGAGCTATATCTCCAGCTTCCACTTTGGAGGGGATGTTTCTGAGGATGTAAGTGCTTATCTTTTCTCAGTTGATCAGCCAAAGCACAGTCATGATAGGTTTGAATTTGTGAAGCAGTCCCTTGAGTTACTCAGTGGTTATAATTAGAGTTGAGGACTGTTTTCCCCAGATCTTCATGTCGAAGACAGCAGGGTTCAGTGGTCCAAAATGAGGAAGAATCCACTGGGTCTTCCCATACTAGGACTTACAGTTTATGCCTTTGAATTGAAGCAGATTTGTGAAATTTAATTGGAACTTTGACTGTGTAGCTCTTCTCGCAGCACTGTTGGCATGTTCACCTTTGAGCTGTTCTGCCCTTTGGACACTGTATGACTGTGCCACAACCCAAATTCTCCTGCTATACAACAGCACATGGTGGTAGGATGGGCAGCTCCCGCTCCTTCCTCAAACGTTCATGAAGACCACCATGGTTTGGCTTGTGACCCTCATTTCTTCTATAGAAACATCTTAGTGGGTATCTAAGAAAGGGATGATAAAAAAAATGGATTGGACATTCCTGGATCCAGTCATAAGATAAGATACCATACAGCCTGCGGCCTGGACCTGCACAGTCTGTATTTGCAACCCTCAAGAAAGTAGATACTGTCAGTAAACACACATGATGAAGCAAGCAATATCTTGCATCATAGGTTGACTTTGACTTCTCTCTCCAGTCTCTAAAAAACAAAAAAGAGGGCACCAGTTTTTGCGACCTTGCCAGCAGACAAGGAATCTTAAGTTCTTAGAATGGTTAAGAGATTACTGCCCTCTACTAAGTTGGAACTTGAGGCCCTCAACTATGTGTTGTACATGTCTAACTTCCAGTAATCTTGAGATAGCTGTCGAGATTCAGCTGAAAGGAAAGTCAAACCAACTTGTAGCCAGCTGTGTTTCTGCTGTAGGGGACTGCCCTATGACTTTGACTACAACTTTATGTAGAAAGCAAAGCAGAGCACAGGCAGTTTTGGTATTTTGCATGGTCTTGGTCAGTTACTGTTAATATCTCAGGTTATTCCCCAGAGGAGTTCCAGGCAAAGATCAAGCCATCATTGCAGAACTCATCAGACACCTCTGATCCTGATCTCACTAGTCCATGTTTTTTCCTGGAGGCCAAAGGTTAAGGTTTACCCCCCACCCTCCTGACCTCACCAACTCAGCATCACATGTTACATTGGGTGCCCTGGTGCCTCTGATGGGGAAGGGTGCTTATATGTTGTCACTTGATGCAATGTCAGTTTTGCTATTGTGGTGGCCACCTTTGGGTGGCCACCACTATCATTAACTTGACTCTACAGTGGAACCATGTCACCAGGATGTGGTCACAGTGGCCAAAGCTTTACAGGATGGATTTGTTGTCATGTCACTAACCTCCCTCCCGATTCTACCTGGTGTGTTGAAGACCTAATGAATTTCTGACCGGAATCTTCCCATGGTTGCAGTCCATCGGAGTGACTATTAAGTTAAAAGCCTTACTTGCTCTGATCTGCTGTCTGTTGCTGAAGAGAGCTGAGCTGGCTGGATCTGAGTAGCCATGCCTGGCCATGCCTGAAGTGTGCTATGAATGAGGAGGGATGGTAGAAAGGGATGGTATCTAGGTAGCACCCCAACCCCAAATGTGCTTTGTGTATGAGATGGATCTCTCAAATCTCATAGTGGCATGTGGATTTATTGATAAAGTTGCAAGTGTGAGGTGTCTGGTGTCTCATCTTGTTCATATCATTGTTATTGTTCTCCTAGTGTTAGTTTTACACCTTGTGTTGCCTGGAGGTTCAATTGGATTAAATATTCTAGTGGGTTGCAGTTTCACCACAACCAACCCTTTTCATGCTTCTTACAGATGCTTCAGTGCTAAGATTGGGAACATACTTTTGTTTTTTTTTGGTTTGAGTTCTCAAAATACTAAAAAGTACCACATTAATCATTTCATTAAATGCAGAGCTCCCTCCTCCGATCCCCCTAGAGGAGGGATAGATCGTTAGGGCTTCTCCCTGTTCAATACTAACCAGTTCCAATGTATCAATAAGCAATGGGCATACACCATATTCTCCCACAGCAAAAAAAAAATAAATAAATAATGAATAAATAAAGAAGAGAGGTAGAGGCACCACTTACACCACCACTGGCCCTGTTTCGTCTGTATCAAAAGCTGTATTTCTAGATTAGATTCCGACATTTAGCACACAGAAACACACCATTACCACCTTTACCTTTCTCTCCCTGTTCTCTCTCAGTCTCAGTAGACCAAGGGAGAGAGGAGTTCACTATATGTGATGATCTCCCTATATTAAGGGAATGTTTCTTTATTTCTCTTTACTCCTGTGACGATGTGAGGTAGTCCCAGCTATGCCAGGAGGAGTAGGGTAGTGGATGTGTAACATATGCCTGCATAGCTAGCTGGAGTTTTATGTTCAGACTATTGTAACTTGAAAATTAATATATTGCAATAGAGGATACTGGAAGAAGATTGCTAAAATGTCAGTTGTTTCTGCTTGTGATCTTGTGAAGGCCAGTATTGTGATCAAGCACCCTATCTTCACTTCTTTAAGGAGCTTCTTCTGTAGCTCCTTCGGTATCCGCTCAGATTTACTGGTTTAGTGACATTAAAGGTTGCATCCTGAAAACACAGCATCTTTGAGTGTTGTTAGTGTGAATCAGAATCACTGAAAACCTTTCAAGCTTGTGAAATATTCCAGTATGTGATTTTCATTTTATACATATCACAAAGATAAAAATAGGCTGTTTTAAATATGAGAGGTCTGTTATGGCTGTTTTAATTGTACAGTAAACAACAATAAAATAAATATGATTTACCATTTTTAGAAATCCACATATCAAAGTCTACAGAGCTGCATTAAAATTTAACATTTATTTAATAAGGTAAAAAACATTAAGGAGAATGTGAAAAATATTGACCAGTGAAAAAGTGACATGCCAAACCAGTCATGAAACCAAAAATCCTTAAAAGAGTGAAGACATGCATAAAATAATTTACAACAAATATTTAAAAATCAGTTTATTATTCATTACATTTGAAAAGACAGTTGTGGGTTTTATTCCCACTCCAGGTGACTGGACTGCTGACACTGCAGTGCAGTATTGGGGGATGCTGCACTTCTGAGAGTGAGCTGTCCTACGGATGAGATGTTAAACTGAGGTCTCATCTGCTTCAGTATAAATTAAAAAAAAATTAAACATTTAATGAAAAAATAAACTGTATTGCTGATTATCTGGAAGTCTTTATAACAGGAAAAAAATCTTAAATCTGTCCATCTAAAATCATGATTGTCTAAAATTCTAAGCAGTGGAGCATGTCTCAGAATGAGTTCTTATATCCCTAATTCACTCCAAAATTCTGAGTCTAACCTGCCTAAAGGTTTTCCCAACATAAAATCCTCACTTGGGAATTATTGATAAACTCACCAAACTAGGCATCAACCCCTATATCACTAGGTTGGTTGCAAACTTGCTCACAGAACACACAGTGTGGAAGTAGTGGACTCCCAAGTCAGACTGCCAACCAGTCACGAGTGGAGTCCCACAGGGATCAATCCTGAGTCCTCTCCTGTTCAGCATCTACTTCTCAGAAGTCCAGGCCAGCACAAAGGGACTCTGGCTGACCAAGTTTGCAGATGACTGCAAGCTGGGAACAATTATTATCTCCCTAAGTGATGCAGACAATCTACAGAAAGGCTTCACCGAGATCAATGACTGGTGTCGAAACCATGGCCTTAAGCTTAAGTTCCCACTAATTACCACATCGATGGGAGCCCACTGAAGGTGTTATAAGAGATCTGGGGACGCAGGTTGACAGCAATCTCTCCTTCGACCACCACATTGCCACTGTACTCAGAAAGTCCTTCTCTGTGGCACATCTCATTACCAATGGTTTTCCATCCAGGAAGAAAGAGGTCATCGTCTCTTTCTACTCTTCCCTCATTAGACCAATTATCGAGTATAATGCCCTGTTTGGCATGTACCTCACTAGACACCTGCAACAGCTGGAAAGGTCACAGACGTACCTCACGAAGAGGATCATAGGCATTAAACACATGTCTTACATGGACAGAATCAAAAGACTCCAGCTGTTCTCTGTCTCATATCACCTACTTGGAGGTGATCTCTGCTTGACTTACAAAGCCATGTCTGACCCAGCTCTGTTGGAAATCCTACATCTAACAAAATCCCAATCTCTCTCGACCACACGCTCCAGAGACTTCAACCTTAATACCACAATGAACAGAATATGCTAGAGGGACAGGTTCCTCACCCAGAGACAGCCCATGCTCTGGAATAGACTTCCCATGCACGTCAAGCAGAGCACCTTGCTGACCCTCTTCAAGAGAAATCTTGATGAGTGGATGGATAATAGAAAGTTTACCCCGGGGATCACTCCAGTGGCTCTACTTGATAGAGGCACTGGGAACTAACAGGTGGCACGATGCCAGGGGACTTCTATGGGCTAGGCTTGTAAAGGCTCCAGGGCCATTAGCCTAGTACACACCTATGAACACATGACTACCTCAGAATATTTTAGTTTATTTTCATCTGAGTAACTAAAAACTAAGTTTTAATGCAGCTATATGGAAGTCAGTCTGTGGATTTTTAAAAGTGTTATGAATATTGTCAGAGTGTGTTTTTGTGAGAAGTATGCGATACAATTTACATTTTACTTGTCTGAAATATATTTTTTTTTTTAATCTGCATTCACAAAAATCAATTTTATAGTGGAGCAGGCTAATGCAACTATCTTTTGCAGGTGTACATATAATAGGAAGTTTGACCACTTTACTTTGGGAGGTTGGCGTAATGGTTAAGATGTTTACCTTACAGACACAAGGTACACGGTTTGATTCTGACATGGGGTAATTGGCTAGGCTTAAAATAGCCCACAAGAGCAGTTAGCCTGGTACTAATCTATGAACCTATAAGATCTTTTCTTAGGGTTTGCTATGTTGCAACATGTGCTGTTAAAGGCAAATGTTTTTTTAAACATAGGACCATCCAAGAAAAGTATGTCAAATTGAAATGGAAGAGAGTGTATATTAGGCCATACACCCAGTAAGGAGGATCCCCTTCTAGATTAGCTAATTAAATGTTAAATTCAATTTATTTCCATTCACTACTAACATTAGTGGTCAGACTTCATGAATGGGGCAAAACTGACTGCTGTTGGCCCTGCTAAGTACTTGGATCAAGATATGTCAGTGCCACTGCCTACTTGTTGACCGTGACAAATGTTTTGGTTCATATATGTAGTCTTGTGATAGTGACATAGTTTCCCTTCTGTTAGTATGCATTGCCACAGTAGCCTGTCTGTTATTATCTTTGAGATGTCTTCTTATAGTTAGAACATTTGAAAACTCCCTTTTTAGAGGATGTTCAATCCCATTTAGATTCTTTTCGAGTAGCATCCAGAGAATTTTTGAATTGTGTCTTCCATAGTATTTTGCCTGCACCTGGGTTTTGTTTTCCACTGATTGCACTATTAGAGTATCCTATTCACAGTCATCACAGATGCTGATATGCTAGCTTTAAATGTATTTGATGAAAAGGATTGTCTTGTGTCTACATTGTTATCAGATTCAGAATTAGGACCAACGTTGATTTTACCTGTACTCCCTAGGGCAGCACAGTGGCTACCTCACAGCTTTAGAGCCTGAAGCTCCGTCCTGATGCCAACTTTGTTTATTTACATACTCTGCCTTTGTTTTTATAGGTTTCCTCCTGGTATGCTTACCCCCCCCCCCCCGAAAAAAAAAAATTGACCTTCTGACGAGAGTTGCATCTAAAAAAGATCCAAGAAAGACCAACTCACTTTGGTGGTTAACAAATAAATTAAGTTGCCCTGTGCAACAAAACTAAACCAACTTATGAAGGACAGTAAACACGACTATTCAGCAATGCCTCTACCCAAGCCCTTGAAGTCTTCAGTGGCAGAAGTACAGTCTTTTCCCCCCTCAAGAGTATCAGCCCAGAAAATATAATCTTGAACAAGAATGGAAGAACTGATCTGAAACAGTGATTAAACTTGTCTGCTAGACATATATCCTCATCTAAGTGAATCAAGATAGCAGTGGGCTTAGCCTACTTTATGGCTAGTTAGTCAGATGAGTGGTTACCTGTGATAGTTGTCATATATTTGGATGTCTAACATTTTTGTTCAACAATATGCAAGTCCCTTATTGTTCTGCTTAAGTGATCACTGCAAACATGCAAATAGAAAAAGTACTTGCAGTGATTCAATTTTCTGGACTTGACTTTTATTCACCACAGGTGTACAACTGTGTGGTTACTATTAAAGTAATGAATGGTGGGGCTGAAGTTTCCAAGAGTTTGGTGTGGGGGGGGGGCTTGCCTTCTGGAAAAAAAAAATCTTTATTTCATCTGGGTAGAAGCTTCGGCGTTTGTCTTGAGGAATTAGTCGATGCTTGTTGTAGGTTCTTGACTTGCTGTTGCAAGACCTGTAAGATTAAAAGCTCCAGTCCTAGAACTTTTGGAAAAACTAATGCTTGGTTGGTATTTGTGACATCTACCCGCCACTCACCTTCATTAATTAGCTGTTATAGCTGAATTCCCCATGGCCAGTAGCCCAGGATGCATTCACTGATTTGGCTTGGTGTTTCTGGTGTGTGCACTAGGGGAGTATTTTGAGGGGATGACTTTTTATTTGCTAATTGGGATGATGGCCTGAACCATAGCGGACCATTGTAGCCATGGCCCTTGCCAGCAACAATACAAAAACAGTTAAAAATGTGCAGTAAGTATACAAGAGTTTAGATAAGAAACATAATACAAATTGCTGGTGTACAAAACATGAGCAGCACGTCATTAACACAGCAACAGCAGAAACTCTGGAAAAACACTCAAAGGTATTAGAGGTGAACCATATATGATTAGCATCAAGGAAACCATTTTGTCAGGCAGCACTGCAGTTAGAAAGTACCATGAGAATACAGTGGATCTACTGTGGTTTAGACCATCATCCGATGACCAGCACATAGTAGGGGCTGGATAAATATTATCTAATATATAAATACAGATGAAGATAAAGAACGAGTAACTTTTAAAAGGCAGCAATATTTTAGTTGTCTGACAACATGTAGACTGTTGCCTCATGGTATGAGGTTCATCAGGTTATACATCTGAAGGTTATTGTAAGCTGCAAGGTTTTAGGTGTAGCATAGTTTCAGACATTACTTCAGAGTGCAAGGGCTGAGGTGATATCTGAATGTGTAACAGTATTCTGAATGTAATGAAAGGTTGACCCAGAACTGAAAGGCAATATTAGAGCATAATAATTTAGATTTATGTCTGATTAGACTTGCAGTTTCATTTGAGTTGGCTTTTTTTTTTGGGGGATTGCAGCAATGCCTAGGACATGAAGTTTAAAAAGTAAATAAAAAAAATAGTTTTACCTTAGGTATGGGTGGTAAGTGGTGGTGGTAGCATAATCCTAGAGATTCTGTGAGAAGCAGTACTTTGTTGGAGAAAGTTGAATTAATGAGGGGTAAGCCATACATTAACCCATTTCCCTGTAGAGAGCAATACTTTGCAGGATAACAGGAAGTTACTAGGCTATTGGCCCTGAGCCCCTTACAAGCCTAGCCAAGAAGTTTGCCCATTTTCCGACAAGTCAGCACCTGATGCCCCTATCCAGCAGGGACTTTGGTGGAATCCCAGGGGTGTATTCTCTGTTCCCCATCCAGTCGTTCAGGTTGCGATTAAAAAGGGTTAATGAGGTACTCTTCTTGACATGGAGGGTGTCTATGGGACACAAATCTGTCCCGCCAACAAGACCTGTTGATATCACAGACCAGGTTGAGGTCGCTTGTGTGGGTTACTCAAGTGGAGCTAGACTGACGTGGGGATCAAAAATATTCTAGCAGCAATGTGTTGGCTTGTTGACCTATGATTTCATGGAACTTGTATAAGTGAAAGAGAGAGAGAGGTCACAGGCCAAGATAATCAGTGATCTTTATTGTCTGGTGTGTTGCCTATTGGGTCATTTAAGGTCCATTTTACAGCATCAGTTTTAATCGAGCAGAGGAACAATGTGCCTGTATTCCCTTTAGTGTTTCAAACTTCATTATTAAGGCATTATGTGTTAAACTGTAACATGGGGCAATACATAGAAAACAAATCATAATACATTTCTGTTGCTACTGTCATGCAGGTTTACAAAAATGCCTTCTTTTTAATCAATTTAATTCACTCTAACATTACATAAGTTGATCAGTTCCTGCCTTCACTTAACTTTCACTTCTAATGAACATTAACCTGCATGTATTCTTCCCACAAATTCCAATACGTAATTTGCTCCTTTCCTTTTCTAAAGATCTCACCTCCAGTTTTTTTATCTCCTTTACAATAAAAAAATAAAAAATGAAAAAAGGCAAGGTGTTTGTGACACCAAGGACAGACACAAGCACATAAAATATAAAGGAGATGATTACTCTGATAAAGGAGCCAACCAAAGCACACCAAAATTTTTGCACGGACGGCAAGTGCAAAGGCCAATATAATCCAAGATACAAAACAAAGCAGCCAGCACAATATGAGGAATCCAGGACTTTATTAAGTCTAAAAGCAGACTGGTTTCAGCCAAAACAAACCTTTATCAATGTGTTTTTTGCATTGATAAGGGCTTTTTTGGCCGAAACTGGTCTGCTTTTAGACTTAATAAAGTCCTGGATTCCTCATATTGTGCTGGCTGTTTTGTTTTGTATCTCTGATAAAGAAGCTCAACTCTCTGAATCATTTTTGGTCCCTGGAACTTCTTCAAATTGTTACAGACAATGCCATAGTCATGTGGTACATCAGAAAGAAAGGGGATACTAGGTCTTACCCCCTTTTCTGAATAGCCGTGTTAGAGTGGGATATAACTTAGCAGCGCAATCTCTCACTACAGGCATCCTGCATCCTGAGATATCAAAACTATGTGGTAGACAAGCTGAGCAGGATAAAGGTGAATGGAAATTAGCCCCATCAGTGGGGAGTTGCTCAAGTAGACCACTTTGTATCCTATCTGAACAATCAGCTGACAAACGTCTACTCCAAGACTCCATGCAAGAATGCTTGGGAGACATGACTGTTCATTTCCTTGGACAGTAATGTTCCTGTATGCTTTTCCACCCTTTCCACTGATATCCAGGGTACTTCTAATGATTCAGAAGGAATCCCCCAAGATCATTGTGATGACTCCCTTCTGGCCCAGGCAACAGTGGTTCTCTCTTCATTTGGAAATGGCCAGGGGGCAATTACCGCAAGCTTCCTCACAGAACTGATTTACTCACATAAGAAGAGGAACTGCAAGGACAGACACACCCCATCCCCAATCAAATTCAACTGATAATAGGATCTTAATTCCCTTAAGGTACCTGTTTACTGAGGATGTGCAACAGGTACTAATGGAGTCAAGAAAGTCTGCTACTAGAAAATCATATTAGAAAATGAAAAAGGGTTTCTAGTGGTGTAAACAATATAATCAGCACACATTCGGGGCTAGTATTTCTCTGGTTTTAAAATATTTTTGTGAGTTATTATTTGATTTTTCATACTCATCCATCAAGGTTCATTTATCAGCCATTTCAGCATGTTTACCTATGAAAAATCCTTTTTCAATGCATTCACATGTAAAAATGTTTGTGAAAGGGGTTTTGCATAAGAAACATCCAAGAAAAACATAGCTCATCCTTGGGATCTTAATTTTGTGTTAGAGAAGTTAACACTTGATCCATGTGAACCAGCTTATCTGGCTGATTTGAGGTTCTTAAATTCGAAAACAGTTTTACTGATTACTCTGACCTCTGCAAGGAGTATCAGAGTTGCAAGCTCTTATGGTGAGTCAACTCTGTCTCATTTTCCACAAATGCAGGATTTCTTTGAGAACTAATCCTTCTTTTAGGCCTAAAGTGGTATCTGAGTTTACTTTAATCCAAACTATCCATCTCCCCATTTTCTTTCCAGGACTTAAAAATGAGGGAGAGAGGATTTTCCATATCTTGGATGTCCACAGACACTCAGGTACTTTCTTGACTGAACAAAAATCTTATAGATCTGCAGATCAGTTAATCTTTACTTCTGAGAGTAAGAAGAAGGGACAACTTGTGTCAAAACAGACCATTTCCAAATGACTGTCTCAGGCTATTACCTTTTGTTTTCTCTAGAACAAAACTATTTCAGGCAGGGTCAAGGCCTACTCTATCAGGGCCTTAGCTTCATGAATGGCTTTTTGGAAAGGGCTGTATTCTAGAAGCAGCAACTTCATCTTCTGTACATATTTTTAAAAAGCACCTAACCGGGAAAAGCCGAAAGACACAACAACAACTTGATTCCTTCCCTAGGTTTAGATCAGGCTTTGCTAGGGCCACATCCCAGATGTACTAAGCTATGGTAATCTACCCATATAGCTATTGCTACTGGAGCACTGATCAATATGATGAATATTGTGCAGTTGTATAAGTAAACTTATCACAGTAGATGTTTGAATGAGCACTGCTGCAGTAGCCACTCCCTCCATCTATCCAGCTTTGTTGTATTTTGGTGTGTTTTTTATGCCAGGGTGTGGAAATTTATTTTTGGTGATCCTAGTAAAGTCTTTTCAGGGCCCAGCCTACCCCCTCAGCTGGTATGAAAGCACTACAAGGCTTAGTGTCCAAACCTGTTTTTATTCAGCTTAGCACTAGCTGACTAAGGATTTGGGCACATGGAAGGTGCTCTGAATCTTTGGAAGCTGGCTGGCTGTTATATCCTATGGAAGATATATACATGTATAGTTAATATGGGTCTATATCACTTTGTTGAGGGTTCATTTCCATGAACCTTCGTTCATCATCCCTGATACAGTGAAAATTTACATCAGCAAACATTTACTTCAACTAATAACTTACCCAGGGAAAGGAGCGAGTTGGCCCTCATAAGACATTTGCCCTTTTCCTTACTGTAGTGCGATGTCAGAGTTGGTATATATAGTTGGGGGTGTGGGGGTTCAGCCCCCCCCCCCCCATATAGGTGGATTTGAAGTACTGTGCTTTGTGTGATAGTTGGAATGCTAGACAACTCGTTACTTTCCCTGGGTAACTTGTTTGTTGAAGTGAATGTTGACTGTATTAGGGTCGATGAACAAAAGTTCACAGAAATGAACCTTTGATAAACTGATATAGACCCAGTTAATGCTACTGCAGCAGTGATCATTTGGAAATATGTTGTTATGGTAAGTTTACTTACACAACTGTACTGTCCTTTGGTCAAAGTCGCATGCCTTTAAAGTCGAATTAGTGGAGAATCTGTTAAATGTTGGTTCCCACAGTATGTTCACCTTCTCATAAATACAGTAACAAGACCATCTAAAAGTTCACATTCATTTAAATATCTGGTTATAGATCTGTGATATTTGTCCAGTGTTAGATGCTTTATAATCCTCCATTCCATGTGAAAGACACTGCTGCCTGGTATGCCATTTTAAACCTTTTGCCTTTTGGATACATTTTTGAATCTCTGGAACATTTTCAGAGATTTTCTTCTAAAATTATGAGGTAAGTGAGCTCCAATTTGCACCTTAAATCCATTATGTGATATATTTCTAATTGTTGTGGTTGCAAGCTGAACCTTAAGCATGTCTACTGCATTTTACAACTTTATAAAAACTACTAGAGGAGGTGAACTACTGGGGGAAGCAATGTGATCTGTTCACTTTATCAATTGTGTGCTTGGTTAAAGCAAAGTGTGGTCTGCAGTTTGTATAAAGGTGCCCTACATAGCTTGGCATAGATTATCTTGTCTGTATTCTTCACTTAGATCTATTATTATTATTATTATGTTACAACAGAAGAAAAAAACTGTTGCAGAGAAAGGTAAAGTCTGATGACTGGAAAAATTCCCTCGGAAATCTCAGTAAAAAACTGAGATCCCTCATCCAATCCACCAAAGCTAGTTACAAAAACAAAATTGCTACAGATACTAAAGACAACCACAAGGCTTTCTTTAGCTATGTCAAGAATCTGCATAATACACAGATTTGCTTGGAGCTACAACACAACGGCACCACTTATACTGAACCAACTGACATTGCCAGTATCTTGGAAGACTGGTTCGGTGCAAATTTTGCTCCTCCCTCACCCTCTAAAGGGCACATCCACATACCCGAGGAATACCAAATCCCTATTATCACGATTGCAAAGTAAAAACCGCACTGACCAAAGCTAAGAACACAGCTTCCATGGCACCAGATAATATACTGGATTGTGTCCTGCACGAACTACAAAGTAAACTGGCACCACACCTGAGTGCTGTGTTCAACTACAGCCTCAGTTCAGGCTTTGTTCCTACTGAATGATGCACTGTTACAGTCATCCCACTCCACAAAGGGGGTACAACTACTGACCCTGGGAACTAACGCCCTATCGACTTGACAAGCCTGATCTGTAAGGCTATGTGGAACATATTATTATGGATCTTAGAAATAAGGATATAGGGGACCTTCAAATTCCTGACCCCATGCAGTTTGGGTTTGTGAAAGGCAGATCATGTCGCCTAAATCTGATAGACTTGGAAGCTGTCACCAGAGGAGTGGACAAAGATAAGGCTGTCCACACAGCTTACCTCAATCTAGCCAAAGCCTGTGATATCATCCCACACTCTGGAATCACTGATAGGCTCACTAATCTGGACATTAATCTTTACAGCACTAGATGGATTGCAAACTGGGTCACTGACAGAACCCACGCGGTGAAAGTAGCTAACTCCAAATCTGACTACCAAACAGTTACAAGTGGAGTCCTACAAGGATCAGTTCTGGGGCCTCTCCTGTTTGGTATCTACTTCTCTGAACTTCAAGCCAACACCAAGGGACTCTGGTTAACCAAATTCGTGGATGACTGCAAACTGGGAGTTATTATTGATTCTCAAGCTGATGTGGACATCCTACAAAAAGGCCTTAAGGAGACCAACGACTGGTGCCAAAAAATGCATAGTCATTCCCTTCGGGAAAAACACAGTGCCCACAAACTACCATATCGAAGGAAATACACTTAACTCTGAAGGAGTTGTAAGGGATCTAGGGACACAGGTAGATAGCAACCTATTCTTCGACAACCACATTTCCACTGTAGTTAGGAAGTCCTTCTCAGTGGCATATCTCATCACAAAAGCTTTCTCATCCAGGAAAGAAGTCATCTCTCACTACCCATCCTTTATCAGACCCATTATAGAGTGCAATGCCCCATTTGGCGTGTATCTCAATAGACACCTCCATCATCTGGAGAGGCCACAGAAATTCCTCACTAAGATAATCTTAGGACTCAAACACATGCCTTATGCAGATAGATTTAAAAAACTTAAACTGTACTCTGTCTCATATTGCTTACGTAGAGGCGATCCCTGCTTGATATACAGAGCCATGTCTGACCCAGTTTTGCTTGACATGCTTCATCTGAAAAAATCCCAATCCCTCCATGCTACTCACTCCAAAGACCTCAACCTTATCACCACATTAAACAGAACCTGCTGGAGGGACAGGTTTCTAATCCAGAGACTCCCAATTCCCTGGAATAAACTCCCCATTCACATCAAGCAGAGTGCCTCACTGGCCCTCTTTCAGAGAAATCTTGATGAGTGGTTGGGAAATAGGAAATTCACCCTGGGATCACTTCAATCACACTGCTAGATAGGGGCACAGGGAACTAACATCTGTAAGCCAGATGACTGGGAACACTATTGGGCTAAGCTTGCAATGGCTCCAGGGTCATTAGTCTAGTACTTACCTATGTACCTATGTTATACCTTCTGGATCCCCTTATAGTGATAAAGTTGCTTTTTAAGCAAGTCCAGCATTCTACTAGGAAAGTTTCACCTTATGCAGCATTATGTTGTGTCCATTTTCTAATGATGAAAGTCTGAGTTCATATTCTTTTATGTGATTTTTCATACCTTGTAATTTAACTTCCTGTGTGTTACTTTGAGTTTATGCATTGTAGAACAAAAGAAGACCTTTTATGGCAGAAATTGAGGTCTGGCAGTTTTTGTACTGAATTTGGGAAATTTCTTTGTGATGCAGAGACATTTTGTGGCATGATGGAAGGTTCATCTCCAGATTACAAAAGATGTCTTCATTATGAGTTAAATTACTTTCTCCCTTCAAAGGTGCACTGACTATGCAATTGTCTTGCAGCTGTCAACTGATAAATGTTTATTAGATAATTTATCATCTAGAGTAAAAGGGGACAATATAGGAGGTTCACACAGTTTACTTTTTTTGTATCTCAGTAAGTGGGATTGCTCTTTTTTCCAGTGATGTAATTAAGCTCATTGTAATACTTGCTGATTTTTGTTGCCAGTGTTACATATTGAAAGCGATGATTAATGCACTTTAGAATATGAAGGGCCAGCAAATGTTTCCCCCTCTATCAACAACCTCCTAACACTTGGCATGCTGGGTAGTAACTGCCTCATGCTCACTGATACTGAACTCCTACTTAACACAGAAAGGAGCCTTTCTCACAAACGTTAATATATAGCGATTATCACACAGGTACAAACCCTCTTCCTACACACTATCACATTCCCAAATAAAGCACACTCTGATGCATTAAAAAAGATCTTTGCCAAACACCTCCTAGATTTTGTTAGAACAGGCTTGCTCACCTACTACAAGCGGACCTACAAGAAGTCACCGACTATATTGCTGCTCCCAGTCAAGTAATGCTAAATTAGCTTCTGATAAGAATGTATTAGTAACTGGTGAGTCAGTTAGACATGCCAATTTCCCCACCCATTAGACTGGTCAAGAATAAGGGTACTGTTGGCTGTCTCTTAGGTATCAGGACCACAGACATTATAAAAACCGTCTGGACCATTTCCTGAGTATGTATAACTATACTGGGGTGGTGGTCCAGGTGGGAGTGAATGTCCAAGGACATGAAACTCTGAGAATAATGCAAAGATACATATCAGAATACTCTCTAGCCATGTGATGGAAGCAGGTAAGACCCTGGTCCTGAGTGGGGTCCTTCCTTCACCAAGAATGATGTCTAGGTATAAAGAAAAGATAACTTGTTTTAACAATTGTCTTGGTAGTTGCTGTTATTCCAGCGGGATGCAGTATGTATCAGCCTGGGGCAAGACAACAGATAAACCTACTTGTTTTACAAGTGATGGCCTGCATCTCTCATTCAAGGGTTTCTGCATACTGATAAAAGCCATTGATGCCCCCCTAGTACCTTCTTTCCATCGAGTCCATCTGATAGACATCATCACAAGTTATCAAATATTTTGAACCCTAAATTGGATTACATTAAGGTAGCTACTTTCATTGTTAGGAGTCTCAGTGGCAAATCGCCTGATATTGAGGCACTCCTGCATCTGAAAAATGTATATGTATGTGTAGTTGTAGAGGCTTGGTTTAACTTTAAAGAAAGCACTCCCTTTATACTTGGGTTTTGTGCTTACTATGCCTTCAGTCCTGGTGAAAACTGCAGTGATGTTTCTATATTTGTCAAGGGCCACATCTCCTCTAGATTGATGTCCCAAGATTACAAAGCAAGTTTCTGGAACTTTAAGGAAAGCTACTAGTTTATATCATGCCACAGAACCCCCCTTCCATGTTTCCAGATGATCACATTAGGTTCCAGGAAGTTTTAGAATAAATTCATATAAGCAGTTACTCAATATTCCTAGGGTTCCTCAACTACTCAACTGTAGACTGGAGCACCTATACCTCTAACATATGCCTAGAGATTTCTGGATTTGATAAATAGGAGTTCTTTGGACAAAATAGTTGGTGAAGCCACTAGAGGCCAGCATATTCTGGATCTGGTCCTTACTAATATTGTCTCTTCCTGTTGCATTCTCCTATTCTCTCCTTCTCCAGTTAAACTGGACCATGAACTCATGGGCATTTACTTTCAAAAACCACTATCCCTCCTGTAACCAATGATGTCCTGTTGTCCCCACCTCACCTTCGTTCTTGCTGGTTGGGTCCGACTTGACCATTTTTGCTATAGCTTAGGTGCTTGTACTGGCTTGAGGCTAACCCCTATCCCAACATGCCTAGCGGTAGCTACCCAGATCTTGTTTGCCGCTTGCAGCGTCAAGATTGCAACTACTGGCTCAGGCTAAGTACTTAGTTTTTTCGTATTTTACTATCTTCCTTTTTATGACAACCCTGTGTTTCCAATGGTCAAACATTCCTCTTATGCTGTGCTGATGATGTCAGGCAGAAACATGCATGTCCACAGCTAGAGGGGTTTGGCTTTAATGGCCTGAAATTGTCCATAAGTAGACTTAAAAATGAAAGCAAAAGGAAATGTCATGGACATTCAGAATTGCCATCTAGCTGAAACACCTGATATCCTTAAAGGGTGATTTGCATATATCCTACAAGGCCTCTGATGCAAGAGGTTTAAGGTATCACAGTTAGAAGTCTAGCTTTGCTAGATTTTTCTTTTTGTGTTTTTTAACCAGTTGGTTATCTGTGTGACCTTTTTACTCTTTATTTTAGTTTGTTAGTTGGGATATTTTGTAGACACCCTAATGTTTATAGATATCAGCTGGGTATGACAACCCTGTGTTTCCAATGGTCAGACATTCCTCTTATGCTGTGCTGGTGATGTCATAAGAAGACAGAAACATGCATGTCCACAGCTAGAGGAATTTGGCTTTAATGGCCTGAAATTGTCCATAAGTACACTTAAAAATGAAAGGAAAAGTCATGGACATTCAGAATTGCCATTTAGCTGAAACACCTTATATCCTTAAAGGGAGGTTTGCATATATCCCATAAGGCCTCTAATGCAAGAGGTTTAAGGTATCACACAGTTAGAAGTCTAGCTATGCTAGATTTTTCTTTTTGTGTTTTTTAACTAGTTGGTTATCTGAGTGACCTTTTTACTCTTTCTTTTAGTTTGTTTGTTGGGATATTTTGTAGACACCCTAATGTTTATGGATATCAGCTGGGTATGACAAGCCTGTGTTTCCAGTGGTTAAACATTCTTCTTATGCTGTGCTGATGATGTCATAAGGCAGAAACATGCATGTCCACAGCTAGAGGGGGTTGGCTTTAATGGCCTGAAATTGTCCATAAGTAGACTTAAAATAAAAGGAAAAGTCATGGACATTCAGCTAAATGGCAATTCTGAAACACCTTATATCCTTATAGGGTGATTTGCATATATCCCATGAGGCCTCTGATGCAAGAGGTTTAAGGTATCACACAGAAGTCTAGCTTTGTTAGATTTTTCTTTTTGTGTTTTTTAACCAGTTGGTTATCTGTATGACCTTTTTACTCTTTGTTTTAGTTTATCTTCCTTTTTTAGGATTATTAGCAGTTTGATTATCTTTGTGGTGTCGGTTTTAGTCCTTGTTTAGACAAAACATCCTTCTTACCTTCCTCAGGTGTTGTTTCTTGGTTGTTCTTGGCCGTCATTTTCTTAGACCTTGCTTTCCCCTTGAGCCCGTTTAACTTAGGGGGTTCTTCTCTTCTTTCCTCACTTTCTGTTAGAGTAGCAGTTTAACTTAGAGGTTTTCCTATTTGGGGGGAGTCACCGTTTTACTTAGAGGTTCTCCCCCTTTTCTTCCTTTTCCGAAATAAAAAAAAAAATAAAGTTATCCCTGTTGTGGTAGTGTTTGTAGTTTTTTTAGCTGTTACAGCTGTGTTTTTGCTGTTTGTGTCTTCTGTTATCCAGCATGTCCAAATAGTCAAAACCCTCTGGCTTTAAGTGTGACTCGTGCTGCCAAGAAATGTCCCTTACAGACAGGCACATGAGTTGTGTATACTGTTTAGGGGCTGTTCACCTGCAGGACTCATGCTCTATCTGTCACGCTTTCAGTTCCAGAGTCCTACAGGAGAGAAAAAAAAAATGATTTTGCGTGGCCTTCTGAAGAACCCTCAAGGATCTTTTGTCTCTGGTTCCTCAGCCAGCTAAACACTCTGACAAATGTCCTAAATCATCCTCGATGGTTCCGATTTCAGAACAACCAAAATCTGCTGTGAAATCTTCGGCTCTGTTGGTTCCTAGTGTTGGCTCCAGCGGCTCCATCAGTGTCTTCAGAGCCAGTCCAGGCCCATAAAAGAACCAGGTCTCCCTGTTTGGAGCCGGCATGCTCTGCTCCATAGTCTCCTTTGTTGCAATCTGTGGCAGGAAGTCACCGGTCCTTCTATCACTCCTCTCGGTCCTTCAGGATTTCGGACCATGATGTGGAGAGAGTGGTTAATAGGCTCCTCAAGTCACAGGCACTTGTCAAATTGCTATCGTGCCCAGCCCATAAGGAATTGGCTCCTTTGGCCCACCCAGCTTTTGTATCGGTTCCCCCTCTGGCTCTTTTGAGCTTGGAGCTGGAGTGCATTGACATTGTGGTGCTGAAACCATCTGCTCCGGTTACTTCTCCTTTATCGATTCTGACTCCCGCTCTGATCTCCTCGATGTCTCAGTCCATCAAGGGATCTAGGTGCCAAAGCTCTCTCATCAGCTCAGAGGGGGAAGTGGCATTGGATACTTGTCTGACCCTGCTCTCTCTCTCTCGGAGCTTCGGTACAGGTGAGCTCGGCTCCCACATCAGCCTTGGAGCAATCACTCTCGGTTCATAGGAGATCTCTGGGCTCTTCAGAGCCAGAGGCCCCTTCGGCTTGGGACAGTGGGACACCCTATTGGGTGACCCCACTTCTTCCGAAACCTCCCCCGAACATTCATAGGAGGTCTCTCAGAAGAAAAAATGTAAAAGAAAGCATCTGGACTCCCCTGAGTCCATCACTTCAGACACAGACTTTGATGAATCGGAAGGGTCCTCACAGTCCTCCTCTGAGGATGTCTCCTTTTCGGACATCTTGGAAATCCTTAGAGGGGTGGCTGGAAGTCCCTAGCCCCTTCTGAGGATGAGTCTGTCTACCTGGATGTACAGACCCTCCACCTCTTGGGTGTCTCTGCCTTTTGAACCACTTTTGTCTGTAGTGATTTGGAAGGCATAGAGCACTCCAGAGACCATGGAACCAGTTCCATGGAGACCAAATAAATTTATAACTTCCCCCGAAGACAAGTTATTTCTTTCTAAAGGGGTTCCTGTTGATGCTATGTTGGTGGCAGCAGCCTCTAAGAAGGAACTTGCAGAAACGTATTCATCTGTCCATCCGCTGAACAAGGAGTCCCATAAAATGGACAGGTATGGGAAGCATATGTTCTCTTCAGCAACCTTTACTCTCAGGTCGCTGAATTATTTGGCACACCATGCAAGTTTAGAGGGATCTCCCAAAGGAGTTGGGAGATATCCTGCAGGATCCTAAAGCTGAGGGAGTTTGAAACAGGGCGGCTTCCCTGCTTGCGACCTTGACTTGAGTGGTTAAAGCCTCCATGAGGCTCATTTCTTATGCGGCAGATGGAGTGAGTAGGGCAGCAGGTACCGGAGTTGCTTTGTTGAGACACTCCTGGACGTGCCTTTGTCAATTTGCGGAACCCTTCAAGTCCTCCTTTACCAATACCCCTTTTGATGGCTCATCCTTGTTTGGGCCTCAAGTAAAAGAAACTCTCACCATGTGTAAAAAGGATGGCAAGACTCTCTCTGCCATAGGAGTCCATTTTTCCACTCCATCTAGACTCTACCCTAAAGGTCAGAAGAGTGGTAAAATGTGTGGTTTCGAAAATCCCAGGGAGCTTTGTCTGACACATGTGGAGATTTTTTCCCCAGGGGCAGAGGGAGGAACAATAACAGAAGATGCCATCCTCGTGGTGGTGGTGGGGGGTCCGCAGCAGGGCGACAGAGATACATTCTCTGCTAGTCCCTTCCAGCACTTCTGAAGGGGGGCCCAACTGTCTGCCTCTGGAGGCTGTTGGGGGCAGATTATCATTGTACCTAATGGCCTGGCAAGCTATTACGAAAGATGCATGGGTACTGTAAATAATATCCAGGGGTTACAGAATTCCCTTTTCCCAGTTACTCCCTTCAAGAACAAAACGTTCAATCCCAGACGTTCCACCCAAACTTTGGGATCAAGCAATCTGAGAAGTACAAAGATTGCTAGAAAAAAGAGCCACCCAAGAAGTCCTCGCAGACCAAATTGAATCCATATCTTACTCAAGGTTCTTTTTAGTTCCAAAAAAGACAGGGAACTAGAGACCCAGCTTGGATCTCAGCAGGCTAAACAAATCAGTAAAAAAAAGTCAAGTTCTGGACGGTAACTCTGCAGTCCATTCTCCCCTTTTTGGGTCAGGACAACTGGATGTGCTCCATCGATCTCCAGGATGCGTACTACCAGATAAAAATGGACAGGTGATCCAGGAGATTCCTATGCTTCTGGCTGGGAGCCAGTCAATATCAGTTCAGAGCTCTGCCCTTTGGTCTCACCACAGCCCCCAGGGTGTTCACCAAGTGTATGGCAGTGGTCACGGCTCACCCGAGATATCTAGGATTCCAGGTGTTTCCATATCTAGACTGGCTCCTCACTGCCACCACCAAGCATCAACTGATCAAAACATGGGACTACACAATTCAAACCTGTTCCCAGCTAAGCATCAGCATAAACTACAAAAAGTCTGCCTTGTTAATCTATTACCTTCGTAGGGGCAGACCTAGATACAAGAGCCATGATAGCAAAGCTGCCTCAAGACAAGGTGTCAAACATTCGTCAGCAAGTTTCTTTCCTCTTGAAAAAGAAGAGAGTTCAGGCAAGAGAGGTATTGAAAGTCTTGGGCTCAATGGCTGCAATTACTCTACTCCCTATGGCTCGCTTCCACAAGAGAATTCTGCAATGGCTTCTTTTCACCCAATGGTCATTCTAGTATTTATCAATGTCACATATGATCTCGATCACGGAATCCTGTAAAAAGGACTTAGTATGGTGGCTTGTCTCCCCCCAGATGACTTTGGGCAGACCCTTTCTATACCCCCATCCAGTAGCCACAGTGACCACAGACGCCTCTCAGATAGGGTGGGGGGGCATTATCTGGGACAGACTGTCCAAGGAATGTGGCAACCACACGAGTACCACTTGCACATCAATGTTCTAGAGATGAGAGCGGTGCTTCTAGCGTTGCAAGCACTTCAAGACTCTCTACCTACCGGAACTATTGCAATTCAGACAGACAGTATGTCAGTGGTATGGTACATTAACAAACAAGGTGGGACCAAATCATACCCCTTGTGTCGGGAGGCCCTTCGAGTATGGCAATGGGCGATGTCTTCCCAATGTTTTCTGATTGCGATGCACATTCCAGGAAAATCCAACTGAGCAGGGCTATCCTCATGCCTCACGAGTGGTCCCTGAAGCAAAAAGTTGCAGACCTGATTTTTCACAAATGGGGCCAGCCATGCTGCGATCTTTTTGCCACTCCCCTCAACAACAAATGCAGCAGCTACTTTGCATTAGTCCCCCCACCAGGACAGTCACCCAGGGATGCACTTGTTCACAATTGGCCTCCTGGACTACTTTATGCATTTCCACATTTTCCTCATATCCCTAAGGTACTTCAGAAAGCAAAGTTGCTGGGTTGCAAGCTCATCCTCATTGCTTCTTACTGGCCTCGTCGGATATGGTTCCCGTTTCTCTGCGATCATCTACAAGTGGAGCCTTGGATCCTGGATCCAGTTCTGGACCTCCTAATGCATCAGTCGACTGTGCTCCACCCCTCCCTCCAAACTCTCAAGCTGACAGCTTGGTTTCTCCACTTTCAGTTTTAGCCAGGCTCCTCAACATTTCCCTGGCAGTACAGCACATCCTGGTGTCTTCTCACAAGCCCACTACCAGAAAGATTTATGCTAGTAAATGGAAGAGGTCCTCTTATTGGGCAAAGAATAATGATAGTGATCCCCCCACTGCTCCTGTTACAAGATTCTTGATTTCTTGGCCGAAATGTTCGAACGAGGGGCAGCTGCAGCTACCATTAGGGTCCAACTGGCTACCATCTCCAATTTTCATGTGGGAGAGTTGGGCTCTAACATCATGTCCCATAAGCTGTGCAAAGCATTCTTACCCCCCCCCCCCCCACCGGACCTAAACTTTGTTTTTAGCCTCTCTGGTTCTTCCACCCTTTGAACCAGCATCATCTTGTCCCCTGAAATTTCTGTCTTGGAAAACCCTCTTTTTGATTGCCATCACCTCAGCTAGATGGGTTTCTGAGTTACACGCTTCATCTACTCACCCGCCATATCTCATCTTCCACAAAGATAGAGTTTCTTTCAGAACCAATCCCTCCTTCTTTCCAAAGGTGCGTTCGGAGTATAATTTAAATCAGTCCATCGAGCTTCCTGTATTCTTCCCCAATTATGGCAACAAGGCAGAGTATAGACTCCACCAATTGGATGTTCATAGGCAATTACATTTTTATTTACACAGGACCAAGGACTTTAGAACATCAGATCAATTGTTTGTATCCTTTACTGACAATAAACAAGGTTCTCCAGTTTCAGAAGTGACCTTATCAAAGTGGCTGTCAGACACAATTATCTATAGTTATGATTTCTATTACAAGAAGCTTCCAGGGAAAGCCAGAGGGCACTCTACCAGAGCCTTAGCTACCTCTATTGCCTTCCAAGCCAAATTGCCTTTAGATTCAATCTGTGCAGCAGCAACATGGGCAAATCCTCATACCTTTATCACTCATTACAAAGTGGATGTGGTCTCTCAGAACAGGGCATTCTTTAGTTCCACAGTACTGAAGAGTTTGTTCCAGTGAGCTACCCAAGAACCAGGTGCTGGGGACGCAGTCCCAATCAGCAAAAACAAAGGCGAGATGGGGACAACAGAACATAAAGAAGTTAGGTACCTACCATAACGTTCCATGTTTGTTGTCCTTCATCTCGCCTTCCTTCTTGCATCCCCCCTCCTTCCCTCTTCCTGGAGAATTGAGAGGAATTCCTTCATTGGTTACACTGGCTGAGTTTCCTATTGACATACCAGGTTAGTTGACCATGCTTTGTTGTTCCTTTTTTCTTCTTAATCTTTGCATGTGGATTGTTCCTTTATACAAAATTGTTTCCTTATGTGTAAGAGCTTAGTAAAATTTGCATTTTAGTTTTATGGTCTAGTGTGGGCTATCACAAACAAGATCTGGGTAGCTACCACTAGGCATGTTGGGATAGGGGTTAGCCTCGAGCTAGTATAAGCTCTCGACTTATACTAAAAACAGCCGAGTCGGAGCCGAGGATCGACTCCAAACCCACCCAGCAAGAAGGAAGGCGAGATGAAACATTATGGTAGGTACATAACTTCTTTTCCATATTTCAGGTCTTCAAAAGTGCAAACCTTACACAATTGTATGATGAAATCTCTAAATTTACCCATGACATCCTTGCCATTGACCCAGACACAACAGCCAACTTTATTAAACAGATTTATGTAGATTTAGACAAATGCATAGATCTAGTAGTCCCAGCTTGATTCAAATGCAATGGGAAAATTAAAATTAATTCTCCGGTGGTCAACCAACATAAACTTTATAACAAGAGAAAAAAACTCCTTAAATTATACAGTAAGGTGAGAATTCCTCACACTGAGGATACTTAAAAATGTATCAGGAAGATCAAAAGCCCTCTAAGGATCAGTAAAGCAACCCATGAACAGAAATTAGCTTCTGAAGAAAAGCATAGCTACAAATCCAGTTTTAGCTGTGTTAGAAAACTAAAGTATAGCACTCAACATTGCTTTGAACTTCTTAATAGGACCCCCACTCACACCCAAATGACATTCCAAATATCCTATAACAAACAAGTTCTCTGTAAACTTCATACAGAAAACACTTATTCTAACTCCACTCATCCCACATTTTCTTAACCATTTATCATTGCTAAAGAACAAGTTCTTAAGGTGTTATCTAAAAACAAAACACCTTCATCCATGTGTCCTGATAAATATCCAGGTGCTTATTAATCAGCATCAAATAAGGTCTCACTGAGCCTTTCTCTTAAATTAATTAACCTAGTGCTAGCCACAGGCTATGTGCCCATATCCTGCCACAATGCTATGGTAAAGCCCCTCCACGAGAGAGTGGCCAAATCACTGACTCTAGGAATAACAGGCCAGTTATTATTACCAGTTTGATCTGTAAAGCTGTGGAATGCATCCTAACTGATCCCATTAATTATATTAAAAATCCATTAAACTTGAGCCCCAACAATCTGTCTTTGTCAAATAGAAGTGGTACCTGTTCATTTCTTTGAGAAGGTCACACAAGCTGTTGACAGTCATGTTGTTTATACAGCATATCTTGATCTTACCAAAATATCTGATACTATACCTCATTTCAGAATTATAAGAAAACCATTATCCTTAAACATATATCATTATGTGGTTAGACAGACTGCCAATTGGATAAAAGTCAGAACCCTCATCATTCATGTGGGAGATGCATCTTCAAAAAGTGCTAAGGTGCCTAGTGTAGAGTCACATAGGGATCTGTGCTGGGCCATCTTCTGTTCATCTACTTCTTTGATCTCAAAAGTTATAATAGGGGCATCTAGTTAACCAGATCTGGAGACAACTGCAAACTGAGTGTAATTGTTAAAAACCCATTTAGAAAGAGCCCACCTTAGTTAATACCTGGTATACAGAAAATGGGCTTAAGCTGAACATTAAAAAGTGTAGTATTTATTTCAGAAAACAGAAGTTGCTGGCAACATACAATATAGATAACACTTTGTTACAAAATTAAAATGTAGTGGGACCTGAGCACTTGCATCAACAGTTTCCCTTCCTTTAATCATCTTGTGGCTACTGTCATCAGGAAATCCTACTACTTATCACAACTAGTAGGTGAAGGTATTTCATCTAGATCCAAAGATGTGCCCCCCCCCCATATTCAGTACTGATCAAACCGATTATGAAGTACCATGATTCATTCTGTATGTATGTATGTCACATGACATCTCAACAATCTCAAAAAGCCCCAAAAGATTTTTGGCATTAAGAACCTTGATTACCAGGAGAGACTGAAAGCCCTGTCCACTACTGTGCACTTTACACTGATCTGTGCCGTGCTTACTGCACCATTAGAGCTCCAGTGGTCCTTGACCTCGTATATCTCAGTAAAGACAAACAGCTCAGCTATCACTAGAATAGGAGATCTGACCCTTCATCAGCAGATTAATAGAATGCAACAGAGAGATTCATCACCCAGCACCACCTTCTCCTTTGGAGTAAACATCCTCTGTAAGTTAAACAATGCAGTTCTCCATCTTCCTTCAAGTTAAACCTGGGCAACTGGATGGGTGCACTCAAATCTATCTTAGGATTGCTGGCCTCTGTCTCCTTGAAAAAGGAGGTAAAGCCTGAGGGTGGATATTGGCAAGATGTACATGATCAGTAGGCTAAAATATTCTTGAAACTGTCATGAATATTTGTTTACCAGGGTAGTACTTTGGTCAGAGCTGACCGATTACAGGCAGAGCCTGCATGAAAAAAATTCACTGTAGATACAAAACAATAGAATCAGAATATTGTTGAGAAAGCCCCTAACACTGGGTCTTTAGTTGGGTTCTATGTAATTAATTGTATGTTCACTGCTGCAGATAAACTGGGCAGTACCAGAGTCACTGACATCTGCCTTCACACAACACAATGACTGTAGCTGTCTTCATTTCATACTAAGCTGCTTCATGCTATGTTGAATGCTGTCTGCAGGTGAAATTATTTCCCATGTCCTGTCGGGAGAATATCAGAGAATCTCCAAGAGAGGGACAGTGATGTATAATTCTTGATATTCATTGTGTTACACTGCTGCAGTCATTTCACTTGGGTTATCCTGCCATTAGGCGGTCCCGCAGTTGGCCAGAGTTCCAAAGTCTTGGTCTGGCGTCGGTTGCTGTCGCCTCCTCCCTGATGTCAGTGTGACAGGGGTATATAAGATGCAGCCGACGCCATTTTCTCCAGTCTTTCTTGCCACGTGGTGCCCGAAGCAGAAGCAGTTGGCTGACTCCTGAGATTTTCATTCCGAATCCAGAACCGAAATCTTCTAAAAAAGCTAAGTACTACATTGGGGAAACCTTTTCTTGCCTCAGACCGATGTCAGTAAAAGTTAATAACTGTATTTCTTGTGGGACGCAAATACCTCATAAGGATTTCCACTCCTATTGTATTCCATGCCTAGGCTCTGACCGCGACATTACTGGTTGTCGTTTTTGCGCTAGGTTTAACAAGCGCACTATTAAACGTCGGTTTGATTTTGCCCGGCATTATTTTGGTAGAAAATTCAATTACACCATGCCGTCAGAAATTCCGACAACCGCAATGCATAAAAAGTGCAAGGACAGGCATCTGAGGCCCAAAACTGACGATGAGGCCTCTTCTAGGCCGGTCGCCGGTTCTCCGTTTTTCAGTGAGGCGCCTACGCAGCCCCTGACGACCGCATCCACAGAACCACAGACCGCATCCGACTCCCACGTGGAGCTGGCTGGGCCTTCGGACGCACTAGGTCTTCAGCTTACCGACCCTAAACCTACAGAGGGAACCGAAGTAGCTGAGCAATCCACAGTTACAGAGGGTGTTTTCAGACCTACCCAGTTAACCATTAAATCCTCTGTTATGTCTAAGCCCCCCTTAAAAGCAAAGAAACAGACACAACTCTCTCCAGGACAGGCTTCCATGCCTAAGAAACAATTGCTAAAAATGGCCGAGGACCTAATCACCCTGATCAGGGGGTTCCTCCCCCCTCCTGATAAAAGGCCCAGACAGGATGCAGACTATGAATCTTCTGACCAGGTGTCCATTTCCTCTGACTCTTCCTCGGACCTAGGATATTCTTTACCCCCTTATGAGGATTCTGATACTGAGGAATCAATTCCGTCAGCCTCTCCACCTGAGGATTACTCCTTTGGGGAGACCTTACATACCATGAGGGAGCATTTCCATTGGGAAGGTCAGGATTACTCAGAATCCAAGAAAAGGCTCAGAGACTTCCTTTTATTGCCTCAACACAGACCCCTTGCTATCCCGCCAGTTCTAGACATTGTGGATGATGTGTACACTGAATCCAGTTTGAACCCTGACTCCTTACCCCCAGCCCCAGTTAAACCTGATAGATATTACAGAGTCCCTGACTCACAAATTTCTGTACAAAAGCCCTGTTTCTGACCCTGAAACTATTTCTCAGGGACCCATAGGGATTAAGGCCTCATCTGCAAAAAAAACAGTTCCCCTCTGACAGAGATTCCAGAGCTTTAGACAGATGGAGAAAGAATGTATATATGTCTGCAACTTTAGCAATGAGAGCCTTGAATTGCCAGTTTCACATGCTGAAATATCAGCATTTTTTGTTGTCTCAGTTGAAACAAAAGATGCTTCCAGGTTCAGATCCTCCTAACTTAAAAGAAATGCAGGATTTATTGCATGCTGCTGAACAAGTGGGAAAACATACTTTGCAATGTGGGTTTGACTCCTTAGAGGCCTCCTGTAGAGCAGCAGTTACAGGCTCTGTCATTAGAAGGCATGCTTGGTTAAAAGAACATACGTTACCAGATCATGTTAAGGTAAAACTATTGGATACACCTTTGCAGCAGGTTATACTGTTTGGAGTTAAGGCAGAGGAGGTATTAAAGAAGATGGAGGATAAGGCAAAATCTATGCAAACGGTGAAAGATTTCTTACAGGTTCAGCCTCCTCGTTTTAGCAGAAATTGGCCAACAAAGAATTGGTCCTTTCCAGTCACAGACAGACCTCAAAGTGGCAGATACAGACATCCAAGAGGAAGAGGTCAGACACAAGGCCCTTACAGACTTCGACAGTGGGGCACACCAGGCCAGAAAGAAGGAGAAGGCAGGCCTCAACCTTATAAAAAACGGACTCAATGGCTTTCCACTACAGCTGCCAAACAGTTCTCTCTTGGCAGCCCCCTTAGGAGGAAAACTGGCACTTTTCTATCACAACTGGCATTGCATCACCAAAGACAAATGGGTTTTCAACATTGTAGCTCAAGGTTACAGATTCCATTTTCACACCCTGCCAAGGCTAAAAGGAATGCCAAATCTGCCACCAGATCAATGGGCAGAGGCTCAAAGACAAATTACAGCACTCATGGACATGAGAACTATTCAAAAGGTACCACCACAGGAACAAGGACAAGGATTTTACTCAAGACTCTTTCTGGTTCCCAGAAAGGACAAAGCCTGGAGACCCATTCGGGACCTTTCTACACTAAACACTTACCTGGATGTACCAAAATTCAAGATGTCGACACTACAGCAGCTTCTTCCCATGCTGAAAGCTTGGCTCGTGACGTTGGACCTCAAAGAGGCATACCTGCATGTCCCTATCAGACAAAACTGCAGAAGATACCACAGATTTCTAGCTGGTTCAATGCACTATCAATTCTCGACACTGCCCTTTGGTTTATCTACTGAGCCCAGGATCTTCACAAAGTGCCTGACAGCAGTAATTGCATTTTGCAGGCAAAAAAAGAATTTAAATTTATTCATACCTGGGTGACTGCCTGATTCAAGCAGAGAGCACGGACATTCTACAAAAGCATCTGGCGTACGTAAAAAAGTTATTAAGTTGCCTGGGGTACACAGTAAACGAAAAGAAATCAAAACTAGTGCCTCACAACAGATAATATTCCTGGGTGCCAGCTTGAACACAATGGCCCAGATGGCTTATCTCATGCCAGACAAGCAGGGACAACTGACTCAATATTTTCAATTAATGGCAACAAAGAACCAACTCCCTGCAAGAAAAATTCTGCAGGCCTTGGGCTACATGGCATCTTGCATACTACTAATTCCATATGCCAGACTGCATATGAGGAAACTACAATGGTACCTAAAGAGCGTATGGTCTCAACACTGTCAACGTTTGGAAACAGTTATACCACTAATTCCTTGCCTACAACAGGAGTTTCGATGGTGGGCACAAGATTGTCACCTCAACAAGGGACAGCCTTTCACTCAACCCACAGCCAGGCAGACCCTGACAACAGATGCATCAGATTACGCCTGGGGAGTACACATGGCAGGAAAATGTATCCAGGGCGAGTGGCCCACAGAGCAAAGACATCTCCACATCAATCAAAAAGAGATGCTAGCTGTACGAAATGCTATTATAGCTTTCAAGGACCTACTGCATCCAGGACAATTACTACTAAAGACAGACAACACTACAGTTATGTGGTACATAAACAAGCAAGGGGGCACACACTCCTACCCCCCCCCCCTGCAGACAAGCCATGACCTTGTGGGACACAGCTCTAAACTACCAAGTTCATCTGCAAGCACAATTCCTGCCAAGAGAGAAAAACACACTGGCAGACGACCTAAGCAGAAACATTATGGACCCACACTAATGGAAACTGAATCCACAAATATTCATAATGATAACACAAAAATGGTGGAGCCCGGACATAGATCTGTTTGCTTCCCCAAAGAACTGCCAATTACAGAAATTCTGCACAAGGAGCTACCATCCACAAGCATGGAAAGTGGATGCCCTCATTCAGCTGGAAAAAACTACAAGTATGCGCTTTCCCTCCTTTACCTCTCCTCCCAAAGGTACTCATAAAAGCCAGGCAGGAAGAGTAAAAAATGATACTGATTGCACCAGACTGGCCACGCCAGCACTGGTACCCAATCTTAAAGAACTTAGCACAAGAACCACCCTGGATTTTGCCTCAAATCCCAGAGTTGCTGACACAGCACAACAATCAGATACTTCACAGCCAGCTAAAGACCTTAAACCTAGCTGCATGGAAAATTCCCTAGTCAAGCAAGCAGTGCCTCTCTCCAAAGCTGTTATGGATGTCATTCTGGAGGCCAGAAGGCCTAGCACCAGGAAAGCATACGCGGATAAATGGAAGAGATTCTGTGCCTGGAAGCGCACAGCCTTGACCCTCTTGTCCCAAACATTTCTCAGATACTGCAATACTTAACTGAGATGCTGGACAAGGGCCTCTCTTTTTCATCCATCAAGATCCACGCCTCAGCTGTCTCTGCTCATTACAACACGGATCCACCAATTTTTTCTAATCCTTTGCTCAAACAATACCTCAGAGGGGCTAAAAACAAAAGACCACCCCGTAGAGCACCTACACCAACTTGGACCTCAACTTTGTTTTGGAAAAATTAACTCTACCTCCTTTTGAGCCAGCTAACACAGCAGAAATAAAATACATCTCTTGGAAAACTGCTCTGCTACTGGCAATTACATCAGCACAAAGAGTTTCAGAATTACAGGCACTAATGGCAGTGGAACCTTTCCTCATCTTCCACCAGGACAGGGTGTCTTTATGAACTAACCCTACATTTATGCCAAAGGTGGTATCAAGTGTGGCTCTGAACCAAACTATTCACTTGCCAACTTTTTATCCAAAACCACAGAACAAAGGGGAGAAATTGCTACATTCTTTGGACATTCACAGACAGTTATGCTTCTTCTTGGACAAAACCAAAGCTTTCAGAAAATCTGAGCAATTATTGGTAGCATACGCTGCAAGAGCACAGGGAAAAGCCATTTCAAAGCAGACTATTTCAAAATGGATAGGACACTGTATACGTTTCTTCTATACCCACCATGGGAAACCAGTACCTAGCAGCATTAGATCTCACTCCACCAGGGCAACAGCCACTTCAACTGCCTACCTCAGAGGAGTACCTACCAAGGATATTTTGGAAGCAGCAACATAGAGTTCTGTGCATACCTTCACCAAACATTACCATTTGCCTTTATACTCCAAATCCAGAGCTGGCTTCGCCACTGCTGTACTGCAGGGCCTTATAGCCACCCATAATGCTTTATAGATCCAGCCTCCCTACCTCAGCTTTGGGATTCCACCCAAGTGTAATGACTGCAGCAGTGTAACACGATGAACATAGTACAGTTTTGTACCTACCATAAATGTAGACGTTTGTGTGTTGACACTGCTGCAGTCCAGCTTACCCTCCCTCCTTCCCCTCTTACTTTCTGGTACTTACCTAGGACATCTACCCTTTTTACCTATGGGGAGTAACCTAGAATGGTTGTTTGCTTTTCTTTTGTATTGTTTACTAGCAATTTGAATTGCCTACCTATTTGGAGGCATCTGACACCTGGGGCAAGAAAAACTGAAGAAAATGGCGTCGGCTGCATCTTATATACCCCTGTCGCACTGACGTCAGGGAGGAGGTGACAGCAACCGATGCCGGACCAAGACTTTGGAACTCTGGCCAACTGCGGGACCACCTGACGGCAGGATACCCAAGTGTAATGACTGCAGCAGTGTCAACACTTGAACATCTACATTTATGGTAGGTACAAAACTGTACTTTTCTTTAAACCTTCCAAATGATTTAAGAGGAAGAAGGCCACAAAAGGCAATGTGGTGTATCTCACCATCTGACTTACATAGACTTTCATTAAAGTCTGCCAGGGAACTTCAACTGAGTTTGCTCCTGAACATTCTTATTATCTGCGGATAACTTTGATGAAAAAGTAGAGTGAAGTTATGGGGATATTGGGTGTCTGACATATGTAGAGGTCACATTCTAGGCTTTTTTGGACCACTTCAAGCACATCCTCCTATGGCACACTGTTATCAGGAGAGATGCAGGTGCAATGTCAGTCTTGTCTTATTAAGGGACAGCAAACCAAGAAAACCGAAAAACTACTAAAAATCAAAAGAATCAAAAGAAAAACAAGTTGAATGGTAGGAGAAAGCTGAAATAAGCAAATACGAATAACGTAATGCTAAAGCAACTAAAAACTTTAATATGGTAAGCGCTTTCAGTGGTAAAAATATTCCACCTTCTTCAGACCCAGAACAACATAAAACTGATGCTTATATAGCTTGTAGTTCATTATCAATTAGTCATTCAATCAACCAATAAAAATAAAACCAGATAAAAGTACAATATTTAAACGGTATGAAACCTGCTCTAAAATGTTACAATGTTAAGTACATAATACTCAATTTATAAATAACATTAAATATATATGTATAACATGTGTAAATGTTATACTAAAAATCACATTTTAAAAAGCTACTAGGGCAAAACTGAAAATGTATAATATGTGATAATGACATAAATTTACTGTAAGAACTAAGATATTTAGCTAAATATAGACACATAAAAATATATAGTAATATGTAATAAATAATTAATTGCATGCTGGTTAAAGACTAAAATCTGATCATAATAATACTGAATATATGACCAAAAACAAAGTCCATATTTTTATATATATAAAACTGTGTAAATGTTACTATGTTTCAAACTTAATCAACAAAAAGGTACAGTATCAAATTCGAAATCTTTTATGCAAAATTAATATGTTATCTATTTAAAGCTTTTAATTTTAACACGCTTTTAATAGACACAAATTCATTTAAACCAGGGAAAATGTATGCAGCCGTTTTGATTTGCCAATACAACTCATTTTTGCCAAGGCCCCCCTCTCGGGTCTAAAAGTGTTTGGTGTACAACCAAAAATAAAAACTCATGTGTTGGAAATTGTAAAATATGCCGAGCAAGAGCGTTGTTAACATCACCTTTACTAAAAGCATAACAATGCTCGTATATTCTTTGTTTTAGTTTCCGCTCGGTCTTACCTATATAAAATGAGGGACAAACCTGACAGCAAGCTGCATATACTACAGCTTTGGACTCACAATTAAAGGAGCCATTTATTGTGTAGTGTTTGTTATTAATATTGATGTCAGTAGTCGCTTGAATGTGTTTACACTGTGTGCAATGCCCACATTTACGCATACCTTTATGTACCCGCTTGTTCGTACATAGATGCTCATTCTTATGCCTTTCCAACAGATTATTAAGGTTAAAACCCCTTCTAAAAGTGAAGCGGGGTCTGATACCTAGCTTAGTACAAGTGGACGGTTCTTCCAAAATTAATGCCCAATTTTTTATAAAAATCTCTTTGACTCTTGCCGTGTCAGCTGAAAAAGTAGATGGGAAACTGAGATGTAATAACGTGACACTGTCATTGTTTTTGTCATGCTGTCGTGTAATTAGATTAGTATTGGTAGTAATACCATCCTTATATGCTCTATTAGTTAAAATAGGTTTAAACCAACCTGTGGATCTCTTATCTTTAACTGGTGCCAGTTTCGCCAACAGTGTCATGGCATATTGGGAACATAATTTTTTGTTCCCTGATACCGTTTTTCAGGAAAATGTACTATGGTACACCAGATACCAAGACGACATGTGTCTGGTATGGCAAGGTGACATCAAACTGATCGAAGGATTCAGACAACATATTACCAACAAAACCAATTTTCTTGAATTCACTTATCAAGTAGGGGTAGATAGCATAACATATCTTGATGTACAACTGATTAATGACAGGTATAACAAGCAGTATAAAGCTACCATTTATAGGAAACTTACCTACTCCAATGCCTTCCTGCACTATACTAGTGAACATCCATATCACCAGAAAAGGGCAGTTAAAGGCCAGTTGGTGAGAGCTGCACGGATGGTTACTGAAGATGTTGACTTTGACTTAGAATGTAACAAGATGAAGTCCATGTTCACAAGTAGGGGGTATCCTATCAAATTATTTTTAGAAACACTTACAGAAGTTAAAGATAAGAGATACACAGGTTGGTTTAAACCTATTTTAACTAGTAGAGCATATAAGGATGGTATTACTACCAATACTAATCTAATTACACGACAGCATGACAAAAACGATGACAGTGTCACGTTATTACATCTCAGTTTCCTATCTACTTTTTCAGCTGACACGGCAAGAGTCATAGAGATTTTTATAAAAAATTAGGCATTCATTTTGGAAGAACCGTCCACTTGTACTAAGCTAGGTATCAGATGCCGCTTCACTTTTAGAAGGGGTTTTAACCTTAAAAATCTGTTGGAAAGGCATAAGAATGAGCATCTAGGTACGAACAAGCGGGTACATAATGGTATGCGTAAATGTGGGCATTGCACACAGTGTAAACACATTCAAGTGACTACTGACATCAATATTAATAACAAACACTACACAATAAATGGCTCCTTTAATTGTGAGTCCAAAGCTGTAGTATATGCAGCTTGCTGTCAGGTTTGTCCCTCATTTTATATAGGTAAGACCGAGCGGAAACTAAAACAAAGAGTATACGAGCATTGTTATGCTGTTAGTAAAGGTGATGTTAACAATGCTCTTGCTCGGCATATTTTACAATTTCCAACACATGAGTTTTTATTTTTGGTTGTACACCAAACACTTTTAGACCCGAGAGGGGGGCCTTGGCAAAAATGAGTTGTATTGGCAAATCAAAACGGCTGCATACATTTTCCCTGGTTTAAATGAATTTGTGTCTATTAAAAGCGTGTTAAAATTAAAAGCTTTAAATAGATAACATATTAATTTTGCATAAAAGATTTCGAATTTGATACTGTACCTTTTTGTTTAAGTTTGAAACATAGTAACATTTACACAGTTTTATATATATAAAAATATGGACTTTGTTTTTGGTCATATATTCAGTATTATTATGATCAGATTTTAGTCTTTAACCAGCATGCAATTAATTATTTATTACATATTACTATATATTTTTTATGTGTCTATATTTAGCTAGATATCTTAGTTCTTACAGTAAATTTATGTCATTATCACATATTATACATTTTCAGTTTTGCCCTAGTAGCTTTTTAAAATGTGATTTTTTAGTATAACATTTACACATGTTATACATATATATTTAATGTTATTTATAAATTGAGTATTATGTACTTAACATTGTAACATTTTAGAGCAGGTTTCATACCGTTTAAATATTGTATTTTTATCTGGTTTTATTTTTATTGGTTGATTGAATGACTAATTGATAATTAACTACAAGCTATATAAGCATCAGTTTTATGTTGTTCTGGGTCTGAAGAAGGTGGAATATTTTTACCACTGAAAGCGCTTACCATATTAAAGTTTTTAGTTGCTTTAGCATTACGTTATTCGTATTTGCTTATTTCAGCTTTCTCCTACCATTCAACTCGTTTTTCTTTTGATTTTTATTAAGGGACAGCAGCAGACAGTCTACACAGGGGGTCTATATTAGAACATTGAATATTTAACAGTTCGAATCACTAAAGGTCGACCGTTAGTGATCGAACTGTTAAAACATCGAATGTTCACAAAAAAAATAAAAACAAAAAATAAATAAATGGTGTAGGTAGGGGGCAAGCCCCCTGCACCCCTCACCCCCCCCCCACTACTTAAATATACCAACCCCGAGACCGCACTACATTGAAGTAAACGGAAATCTCCGCTTACGGAGATTTCCATTTACTTGTTCAATGTTCTGCAGTTTCGCTATTCTTGTGTCGACAATGTCAGATTCGACACTGTCGGCTTTCGAGAATTTAATATAGACCCTACACAGGAAGTAGAGAGAGGTTCTTCTCCCAGCTTTTTCTGGTAACCTGAAATCTAGGGGAGGTTTTATTGAATTCTGAAAGATTTTATTCATCTTGTTTACACCAGTTTTGCATAGTTGTATTTTGGGTCCTGATGCCACTGCTTCTACATCACTTTCTGATAGTATTGATAGAGATGCTTGATACTTGTCAGCCAATTAGTATCTAACTAAACAGGAGGTTTCCAGTGGTTTCCTCTGTTAAAACACCATGTTCAGTAGATGGTGATGACTGTACTTTCCTCTGTTCTGGGTATCTTCCATCATTGCTGCATTCAGGGGTTTTCTTAATTGGATGACTGGTTGCTGGAAAGTCCCTATACAAGATTCCCTATCAATAGATGTAGCATGGGTGTTCCCTTGGATGCAGTCATTTGACATTATCAATAATGTTTGCTTCTACAGTGCATTCTTATTATAAAGGTCATTTGAGACTTCACCTTAAGCTACACCTTTCTTCTTTCTTTTGTTGAGGACCAATAGTTTTTGGATTTGGACTCCTAGGTTATGTAATACAAATGAGTTCTGACCTACTTCCTGTTACAGTTTCCAAGACTTGTTACATTGCTCACAATCTCCATTGTACACCTTTATATTTTGGCTACTATTCTGGATGGTTCACTCACGGTGACTACAGAGCCGTGATCCCCTCTCATATTTGTGTATTGTTTCTGACACTAGGTGACCCTTTCTAGTTTGATAGGTCTTTGCCCACAGTCTGGAGATGGGTTTGCTGTGTTTCTCTAAAGTGGTAGTGGAGCCACTTAGGATTAGCCATGGTCCAGGGGCATCAAAGTTTACTGGGAAAGCATCCCCATATCAACTTTTTTATGCTTTGCCCCCAACCCTTCAACCTCTCCCTACTTGTTCTGGTGCCAAGGTTAACAAAAGAAATAATCTAGTGGTGTTATATGATATTGGGGATCTTTCTGTCTATTTCTGCTGTCAGGGTATCCTGTCCTGCTGCCTTCTCTGTGTGTATTTTTCTCTGAAGAATTCCTTCTTTGAGGGGGTAAACATGTATTCTGCTGGCAGAGGGATACTTTTGATTAATTGATTTTCATCATCTGTGCAATTATTGAATGTTTATACTTCTAAAGTACATTTGTTGAAAAATAAAATCATTTCTCTAAAATGTAATTAATGTAATGAATGTAACATGAATATATTCATATATAAATACTATGTAATTAACAAGTTTCCAAAGTGAACATGAAATGCACATAAAATAACACATCTGAAATGTTTTTACATGGGACAAATGTATCAAGAAGCAACTGTTGTTTCTCGCTAGATCTAAGCTGCTGTTCATTTAATTGCATCAGACCTAACAAAACAGTAAGAAAAGGTGTGTTCTTACCAATAGCCCTGATTATTCAATGTAGTCTCATTTCAACCTCTGTTACACTGCCCCATATTAGCTCAGCTCTGAATGTATTTTAAGAAAACATCTTAAACTTGTTACTGAGGCCATTTGTACCCCCAACATTTTACATCAAATGTATGCATCAAGTCTCAGCACTGTTCTACGGGGTGATTTTCACAGGCACGGGTGTTCAAAAAAAAAATTGCATTTCCCACCTGAGGTAAACCCTCCACCAAATAATGAACACGTTAGTGTGACCCAATTCAAAAACAAACCAACAGGCTGCCATACTACCCTTGATTAATTTCTGTCAAACAACCTCAGTCATTTACCTCTACCGAAAACTTAAAGACCCTTATTTAAGTGCCCATTGTTTGGTAATCACCTACCTCCCATGCAAGGCACAACATCCCCAGTTCATTCCTCAGTTACAGAAAATTTCATAGACATTCACAAACATAAATAATCCTAGCTTTAGCACAACTAGTCAGGTCTACTGTTCTTAGGCAAAGTGAATTTGATTATCCATCCACAATCCCTTTTCCCATTTTTGCAAATGTGGTCAAGGTGTCACTTCAACATTCAAAATCATCTAGAGCAAAGCTTCACATGCAATGCTAATACTTAGAATCCTTTAGTACTACATGGCACACATATTGTCCTCACCAAAGTGAGACAGCTGATTCTTAGCTATCCTCAAACAATTTCCATTTGATAAAGCAGACAGAAAGCCTAGTCTGTTAGACTTCCTTAGGAGGAGAGCAAGAAGTATGTAGTAAAGCCCCTTGCTTAGACATTCAGATCAGGTCATTTAAAAATAAACATCTCTGAAGAGAGAAATAATCTAACTGGCATATCATCATAATTCTCAGATACAAATTCATGACCTAGTTTATAATTACCATCTCCAAACTGAGGAATGTTGCCATTTCCTTGTTAACGTGTCACAACCTGTCCACACATAGCACTATCCCTTCACTTCCCTGTCTGTTCCAGTCTAACCTATACATGTCTTCTTTCTCTTTCAAGCCCAATTCCATTCAAACTATCAATAAACTACTCAAAAAATCCCCTCCTTTGGTTATCCAGAAACGAGCAGACTATATTCTA
This sequence comes from Protopterus annectens, assembly GCF_019279795.1. Lineage (NCBI taxonomy): Eukaryota > Metazoa > Chordata > Ceratodontiformes > Protopteridae > Protopterus > Protopterus annectens. The sequence goes on along the minus strand of NC_056739.1, from coordinate 1,555,531,994 downwards.
AAGTCCTGTAAGTGTGTAATACTTTCATCTCTTCCCCATTATCTGACATGTTTGACGGGTCTACTTTGCGTCACTATTAATTTCCCAATATAGAGAGACTTAAGTAAGTGGCTGCCACTAAAATCAAGCAGATTGAACTGTACTTAAAGTGTTTTTGTAGTCCGTGTACCCCAATTTGGAGGCTCTACTCTTATATGCCTAGTTTCTAAATATAATACCACCCAGGTCACACCAGCTCATAGGAAATGAAATTGCATTTAGTCCCTTTTCTCTGCATTAAGCATAATTCTGAAGTAGCATGTTTAGAGGTAAGGAGTGTATTGACAGTCAGTGAGACACAGTGCCCTGGAAAAATATTTCTTTTAAAGACTGTACTAATTGAAATACACTATGTCAGGCTGCTGGATAGTGGTAAGGTTGTCTGCAGCAAGATGTGCATGGTATACACATCTTCAAAAGTTCAGATTAGAACCTGATAGAACTATATAAATTAAAGTTGATTTCTTTCCCATTTCAGTACAGTGAAGACTTCCATCTTTTTATGCAAATTTTCATTTTGTATGTTATAACAATCCATTTTACGTTATGTGGAGTTCAAAAGTTATAAACATCTTACTGCAATTTCTTTTATGAAAAGACAAAGATTTTTTTTGACGTCCGATAAAAACAGGAGTTTCATATTTATCACCTATCAAAGATAAGGAGTCTAATCTGACATCTGGATTCTTCATCAGACCTCTGTCCAAAGGTGATCAGCGACCATCAAGTTTGAGGACCTACACCTTTGACAGGCAGAAGCAATATTTCTTCCAAGTACGATTGTTTTGCAGGAATCTGTACTCAAAAACAGATTTCAATGGATTAACTAATTTATGGACAATTACTAAAATTTTTATAAAATCTTATGTTTACAAAGCTTCTTTGTCAGCCTAATCCTAGTTGACCAAGTCAATTTACATTCCAACTAACATAGCTAGCAATCTGTCTGATACGTATATTAAAGTTTTGTTGTAATAGTCTGGTTCTCTGTTGCTTCAAGTATATATTAAACTGCATTTTACAAGTAAAAAGTTACTGCTCTTATGGTCTCTTCTTGAAATCTGCAGCAAAAAATATGACAGAATCTGTTCAACTTATCTTCCTCAAGGACCTCCTCTGAACTCTAAAACTATGCTGCTGTTATACCCATCCAACAAATCTCCTTAACAACCTCAGATTAATCACTTTTACTAAGCAAAACATATGAAAAAGTGGTGACCTCGTAACTTTGTGGCTTCCTTAATACTAATTCCTTGATTATCAATTGCGACATGGTTGAATAAGACCTTTGGACCAGGAGCCACCTACCTGTTTACCAAACAGTAAAATAAACAAGGAAGCTCATGTTCTTACTGGGTTGTAAAGCATTATTGTTCCTTACTCTAAAAGTATGAAAATATATTCTCACCATTATCTGATATGTCTCAATATTCCTTATCTTCAAATCAGCCTTAAATTTACACCTCAGCCCCCTGTCAAGCTGCAGTGACCACTGTTGTATAACCAGAATACCCCTCCAGACTGTCTTTTCACCAATACTAAGCATGTGATTTCAACTCATCTTACGGCTCATCTTTTACTACTTTATTCTTAACCCAGTTAGTCACCATTTGGCAACTAAACACACACTTTCACCCTCTCTTGATCTATCCCATTCTTCCAGGATACTCATATACTTTGAGCTTCTCTAGGTGGTCAGTCCATTTTCTTATGTTCCACCTCATTTAAGTAATGTTAAATCTTCATCAGTATATTTCTTGAACTATTTTCTAAAGTTGTATAATACACGTTATTTTAGTTTTATTGTAACTAGGTCACGGCTGTAAATGAACTTCTGTGTGTCAGAACACTTAACTGTTCAAAATAAAAGCACATTAAATATGGCAATTGTATTGTTTTTTCGAAAGCAGCAAAATGTGAGCAAACTGGTGAAATGATCTTTCAAAATTTGGGGTTGCACATTTTCACCCTCATTGTGAAAGTTTTTCTCCAGCTATAGAGCAGTGCTTCCATTACAAGGGCACAGAGGGACTACAAGAATATGTCCTTATGGGTTTACTGTTGATATTGAGAGAGCTATAATTGCAGTCTTTAGAGCAGCAGAAATTAAAGAACAAGCTGGGGTAGGGTGGTGAAAAAATATATACCAAGTCTAACACTGAGCCATTTTAGAGTATTCCTCCACTCAGTGGTATTGCAATCTTGGAGTTAGTATATAAAAGTAGTGGGTGTGTGGATTTGCATCAGACAAAGCACCATCCCCTACAAAAGAAGTGTTAAATATGTAACAGAGTGTTTTGAAGCTGTCTATTGTTTAATTTCTGCAACTGGATTCAATAAACTCGGAGTAGGCTTTGCGTGGTCTACAAAAAGTTTACTTGTGTGTGAGGTGATGCATGGCAAGCAGCAGTGCTCATTGCATATTCATGCTGTGCACCACATTTAAACATAAATACGCAAGTTTTTTTGGCTGGCAACAGTGCTGCCAGCCAGGAAACTGAAGGTTTTGTGTGGAATGCCACAATGATCACTAGGGCTTCACAGATAGTTCTCAATCTCTTAATGCAAGACATCTGGACAAAGGCCAACATAATGGGGGACAGTGACCCAGAAAATTGGGACATATTTGCCCTACAGAAATGTGCTAAAATAACTAGGGAAATGTGTTAAGATACATGTTCTGAAGGATTTGAAGTCTGAAACTCAATTATATGGAATTATTGAGTCACATCAGTCCTGAGATCATCCCAGTGATATGACAGAAAGTCACAAATTTAATAAGGAATATTCTGTGAAAATCTGGACAGTTGTGAGGTATGAATGTTAAGTATATGGTCCAAACACAGTACAGGATAGTGTACGTACTGTGCAGAGTATTGTGAAATCCCATTCCTGACATTCTGTACTGAAGTTGTGTAAATGATTTGTAAGGGTACATGGACTGTCATGTAAAATAAACACACATATGAATTGTAGGAATGAACACAGGGAAAGAGGACAGGTAAAACAACCTAATGTACAGCAGACGGGGACATGTCAATGGAAGAGTGTTTGACTAGCAACACCAATCCTATATCAATATGGTACAGTAGGGACTGCTCAGTGAAAATGTGTATGTGACTATCACACAATGTGACATAATGGGGAGGATGCCTGTGTGAGATAAGCATCCTTATGTGAGTAATGCAGAGGACATCTATCAGGGATCTGACATACAATTGGGGTAAGGTCCATATTGTAAAGCTGTGCAAACTGATTTGTGTCAATATGAGTGTAATCTCAGCAGAGGCCTCCAGCAAGTGGGACACAGGTAAAGGCTCATGGATGGGTCTATATTACTTCAGTGAAAGACGTATTCAGTGAATATGTATTCATCACTCACCAGCTACCGAAATTAACTTCAGCAAACCACAGATTGTTTCCCAAGGTTTGGAAACACCAGGCCACAAAATGTATGGAACACAAAAAACTGCATCAAATCCACCCAAGTGGGGAGCTTTGCACTACAGTGGGGAAAAGGGCAAAGTTGAGAGGATGGCCAAGTGTTTTTGAACCATGGGACAAATTCTGCGGTTTGATGAAGTTAATTTTGGTGGCTGGTAAGAGATGAAGACGTAGTCGCTGAAGTAATGTAGACCCTCATGGACAACATTAAAAGAAGCAACTGCAATCACGGACAATATCAAAATAATACCACCAGTAATCCCATGCCTCTGATATGTAACACAGATGATTTAGAGTGATCACAGATATTCTGCATTAAGACATTTTTACAACTATTATGATACATCCACACTGTATGATGGTAATCACCTACACTGTCCTGGCACTGTAACATCTACTGTAGGTGTTAGGAGGGACACTGTTATATTTGTTTGCAACATTATGATCAATACAGGCTAGTTGACTGGTGTGCATGACATACACACACACATATATATATATATATATATAGACACACACACACATGGGACAATCCCCACTGTGACAAATGTTATCCATGCCATGAATGTCATCAAACACCTATGTAGGTACTGTGTGCATCCCCAGAACAGGTAGAATGCATGCATCTGGGGTTCCGCACCATCAGGCAGTAATGTTTATGCCACAAAAAGAATACCTCAATATAGCAAATACGCTGTGTGACAGCTCACTGTGACAAAGGTAGTACACTTCAGTTACACATCAGTGGAAGATGTGTAGGGAGCTACATGAAGAATGGTACATTGTACTGAGTTATTAGTGTGATGAAGGCTGGGAACCATGAAGGTATTATGGCCTCTGATGTGAATGCCCTTCACATACTCAGTACTTGTGGTATATTCATGGGAGTAGTCAGCACTATGACCACATGCTGGTGGATGTTCCACTTACCATCTACTGCAGGGCACAGGTCACATACCTATTGGCCAAATTATAGGTTATGATGTCCACATTATACTTGGGTTGTGTGTTTGTTTTCCTGATGTAACAAATCCCGTCATGTTTTCTTGTCATTGCAGGTGTTGTCATGGTTGTGGCAGCAATCTTAGGTGTGTATTGATAATGTTTCTATTATACTAATATCACAATTGGAGTCAATGATTGCCCACAGTCTGTAGTCCTTCAGGCAGCTGTTTGGACACAGGATGTGTATGTCATCTGTGATGTCCATTACTTAAATAATGGACAGGAAAGCACCTAGCAGACAGCCCTGATGTATGGACATGATCACTGGATGTGAGATATAGGTCACTTCACACATGTCAACATAATTAGATGTCATGTATGTGATCCACTGGTGTACCCACTTGATGATATAAGTCTATATGGCCACATCTGGCAGTGCTGAGTGAATACCTCTGTGTGGATTTGTGTCAAATGCCTTGGGCTTGTCAAGTTCAAATGGATGATAGTGTTGTTATCATGCATGCCCTCGATGATCTCTTTGAGGACATCTAACAGATATAACAGACATGATGTAGCATTAACAGCTCACACAGGTCTGTTGCATTGCACACAGCCGAGATACCAATAGTGCCATTTAGAAAAGGTCCATGATAACATGTTTGTCTACCTCACTGATGAGGAGAGTCAGGATGTGTCTATACATGCATACATCGGATGCTGTCCCTGCATCTCACATGGATGCATGTTGAAAACACCCTTCTACCACAACATAGTCTGTGTGGGGGGTGTGTTGAAGTGCGTATTAAACCATGTCAGGAAGGTGTATGTGATGAGTCATGTGCCAGGTGATCTGTGATGTTGTCAAAGCCTATTGATTCTCTGTGATAGGCCTGGATGTAGATAAAACAGTGCATACTGGCTATACTCAACTGGCGTAGGGTTTTAACACAATCCCCCATGCAGGATCATTGAGACAGTCTCCCAGCTGAGGATCAAACCTCATGTCACTAAATGGGTAACCAAATGGCTCACTGAAAGAACACATTCTGTGAAAGTTGGTGAATCAACCTGTACCAGTACAGCTGTCACCATTGGTGTACCCCAGAGATCTGTGCTTGCCCCTTTACTGTTTGGAATCTATATCACAATATTTCAGGCTAAAGCATATGGCCTTTGGCTTACCAGTTTTGCTGATTTTTGCATACTGGGTGCAATCATTGAGTCCACCTATAATGATATACTACAGAAGGGGCTAACACAGACAAATGACTGGTGACAAAAGCCACACAGTCTACAAATAAATGCAGAAATGTGTCTCCATTTTTTCCTTCTGAAAAGTGGAATTCCATGTTAATTACAGCATTGACAACAGTCCTGCTATGCTGGAATCGAGTGATGCAAGCACTGGGAACACATGTAATTAGCAATCTGAACTTTGACCACATAGTGTCCACACTGCTATTGAAAGCTTATGTTGTGTACATTGTAAATTATGCCATCATATTCAGATCTTAGGATTGTATGACAGCACTGTACTCGAACCACATCAGAACACTAATAGAGCATAATGCCCTCACGGCATGTACCTCACCAGACACATGCAGCAGCAGGAGAGACAACAGTGGTTTCTCACCAAGAAAACACAGGGCCTACAAACCATGCCATGATGCATGTGGATAGACTGAAGGCCATGTCACTTTAATCTGTATTGTATAGGATGAGTTGACTTCTGCCTGGCCTCCAGGCCAGTCTCTGACCTTGCCCTGGCGAGAATAGTGCATATCCACAAATCAGATACAGCTGATGACATCAGCAGTGTCTGTTGAGGAGAATATGGTAATAACTGTATCCCACATGATGGTGTAAAAAGATCTCTGTAATGTGAAACAAGAGCACAAACATACACACAGTTGACTGCAGCGAGAATAGAGCCCCTACCTCTCTAAAATCATGAGTACAGACCTCTGTATTTAAGGTAAGCACCACAGCTCAAACCTGACAGAGTGTTTCAGACAACTATTTATAGCTGATGACAGCAGTGTCTGTTGAGAAGAACATGGTAATAACTGTCCCACATACTGGTGTAAAAGGTTCTCTGTAATGTCAAGCAAGAGCACAAACACGCACAGAGACCCATCCACACCCAGTTGACTCCAGTGAGAATAGAACCCCTACCTATCTAGGTACACAGACTACAGACTTCTGTATTTAAAGCAAGCACCACAGCTCAAGTCTGACTTGGAGCATCTCCGTCAACACTTTATAGCTGATGACATCAGCAGTGTCTGTTAAGGAGAATATGGTAATAACAATGTCTCACATGCTGGTGTAAAAGGCTTTTTGTAATGTCAAGCAAGAGCATAAACACACCCAGATGACTGAAATGAGAACAGAACTTCTGCCTATCTTAAGTACACAGACTACAGAACTCAGTACTTTATGCAAGCACCACAGCAAAAGTCTGAATTTTTTATAGTGCATGACACCAGCAGGGCACGTTGGAGAGATGATGTTGGGAGGCCTGCATGAAATGGATGTGTAGGCATGTGCAACTATCAAAATACTGTCAATACTTGGAATTGGACCAGTAACTGTAGGATATACACATCTGATCTTTGGGCTAGACACACACATCAAGTTGATTGTAGTGCGAACAGAACCCCTGCCTAAGTATACAGAATACCGAACTCCATACTTCATGCAAGCACCACGACACAAGTCTGACTTTTACAAGACTGCAGGTCAAATTATAGTGAGTGACAGCAACAGGGCATGTTGAACAGATGATGGTGGGATGCCTGAATTGGTACATAGGTTCATAGGAGGTTACTTGCCTAATGGCCCTAGGGGATTTACAAGCCTAGCTGTGTGAAAACACAAGTACTCTTCTTGAGCATAGTTAGATGTTCATTGTTAGCAGTGAGCGTTTGTGATTAGCACCGACTGGCCCTGTCCATGAGGGACATAGGTGCCACCCCAGACATGAATTTACAATCTCCCATCCAGTTGTAAATGTTGAGCTTGAATAGGGTCATTGCGAAAAACTGATTCACATGCAGTGGGAGCCTATTACAGAGGAGTGGCAGTCATTGGGAGATATATTTGTCCACCCAGCATGTTCTGTTTATGTCACAGGCTAGGTTGCGATCACTGGAGCAAGTTATTCTTATTCTAATTGATTTGCAGATGTCCAGCATTTCCATCAGGGCAGGTTCTGAGACTGCTCTGTAGGCCAGGCATAGGTCACCTCTCAGCAGCCCGCATGATACTGAGTACAGTGACAGGTCTTTCAGTCTTTCCATGTTTGTCATGTTTTGGAGGCCCTGACTTCTCTCAGTCACAGACCTCTGTGTTTTCTCCATTTGCTGCAGGTGTCTGGTGAGGTACATACAGAAGGGGGCATTGCACTCAATTAGTGGTCTGATAAGAGTAGAGTAGAGCAGAGCTATGACCTCCCTGGTCTTGGATGTGATGGCCTTATTTATGAGATGTGCAATGTAGAATGTGTGCCTCACCACTATGGACACACACTGATTGAAGTGTAGATTGCTGTCAACATGTGCTCCCAAGTCTCACTACATTGTGTTTGAGCTTAGAGGGGTGCTATGTATGTGATAATTAACAGGGGTACTTCATTGCCAAAGTGGAAAATTAGGCATTTTTTGCTTTAAGGTTTAGTCTATGAGTTTGGCAGCAATCATTCTTCTGTGTCAGCCCCTTCTGTAATATGTTAACATAGTTGGGGAACTCTACATAACTGTGTCCATTTGACAGTCATGTGTAAAACTTTGTAAGCCACAGGCTATCTACCTTTCTCTGGACTTCAGAGAAATAGTTTCCAAACAGTTAAGGGCCCTGCACAGATCCTTGTGGTATTCCACTAATAAGTGGTCTAGTGGTGGAGGTGTAATCTGCAACATTGACAGTCTGCATTCTTTCAGTGAGCCAGTTGGCTGTCCATCCAGTAACGTATGGGTTAACCCCATATGGAAGAGTTTCTCTATAATACCTGAATGGAGGATAGTGTCAAAGGCCTTGTATAAATCAATATAGCAGTATGTCCTATATCCCTCATCCAGGTCTTTGGGGTCATTATCAAAGAAGTCCACAATGTTTAATAAGCAAGATCTACCCTTGAAAAAAGCAAAAATGGGTTGGGTCAAGTGTGTTGAAGGTCACCTATATCCCTATGTATAAAGTCCATGCTGATCCCTTTCCAAGCCTTACAGATAATGCTTTTTGGGCTTATTGGTAAGTAGTTCTAATTTTTCATGTTACCGGATTGATGGGAATTGCATATCACACAACATCTGATAATAATGTCTTTAGTGTAGGTGATATATGTGGAAAAAGTAATGAGATGCCAGGGTTGTAGTGCTTGGGGGGGGAGGCAATGCATGCCTGTATTGTAAATATGTGAAATATTGTTAGATAAGGCCTTCATTTTGATATGTTCCCACATGTAATTTTTTGTCATAGACAGGAAATGTACAGTAAACAACAGTAATATATAATAATATTTACTTTTCCATAGTGCGGCGAGCAGTGGGTTTGTGCAACGGTTGTCAAAGTGTTTGCGCATGTGAGATACACATTTTAAATACTTTCCATGTTTGCATGTAGTTAAGGAGTGTGCAAACATAGGCCACATTGTGAAAAGTCTGAATGTTAGTATTGAGTCTATGAAACATTCCTGCTGCTTAACTGACTCTGTGGCAGCAAGTGTAAATGGATTGACAATTTTCTTTTTGAGTCTAGATGATACTGGGTTCGAATCCAGGTGTATCTAATACTTTGAAAGACATTTAAATAAACAGTGATAATACAAATGACATGTATTCTTTATAGTAGACATGTTGCAGTATGTTGGCATAGCACAGAGAGGTTAAGCAGCATTGCATGGAGATAACTGCAGCATTGTACAACTGTTCACTGTCACTGTGCATTGGTGCATGATGCGAAAATCCACCCAAACACATAGGCCAAAAAGTGAAAGGATCCATTGCTTTTTCTGCTACTTATGTGTGTTGTGTGTGATACTTTTTTTTTTTTTACCAGATTATAGGTGTTAAAATGGGGTAGATAGGAAACTGGTGAAATGGGGAGCAAGCAGGGAGAAGAACAAAGGGAAAGCATTACAGGAATGTGCAGGAGGGAAGTAGGAAAGAATCATAGCTATCCATTTCTTTAACAGTGTAAACTGAAAATATTTGCAGAATATTAACTGAATTTGGACTGTCACCTCCACAAAGAGGGGTGACAACAATGCAACCATGTTATATAGGCAATTGGACTGAATGAAGTGTGTCAAGAAGAGACGTGCAAAATGGAGAGCTATGTATGGGACTGCTGGGTAAGGGACGTAGGTATGTCTGGGTCAGGTAAGTTGAGTAGGTGAGGAAACAAATGCAAACAAACAAGACAAGAGACGGGGATGGTGATGGACACAAAAGGTTGGGGGACACCATGATTGGGTTGAGGGAGGGGACAAAGCAGGCTCATGGACATAAAGCTTGGAGACAGTGAGAATCGAGTCATCACCCACTGGACTGTCATCACTGTCCCTTTAGTCCAGTGGTGGCTGCAGTGCTTGATGTCCTCCTACGAACCATGAGGGAAAACAGCCTCTCCATCTGGTATAGGTGTACACCAGTGGTGCGGTGCATGACCCTACTCACCATCCTTGGTACCTCCCTGCATGTGATGAAATCACCACCTTTACCACTGCTCCCGGAGGTTACCACTGCACCAGCCTCCAGAGAAGTACTACCTGAGGGCAGAGGTAGTGCAGAGGCAGCAGAGGCAGTGTTGCCAGGCTGGCTCCCAGCTAGAGCCAGTGGAGCAGGGGCTGGCCTACCTTGCTGTGCTGTGTAGCATTTAGTGATGCGGTACACATGGATGACATGGAGACATTTTGGTGACATATAATAGAACATAAAAAAGAGAGAGAGATTGGGGTGAGAAAAAAAGAGAGAAAATTTGTACCATCATATGTGATATACAATGCATTAATACAGTTATACAACTAAGTATATGTCCTAACAGATACACATTATTACTATGGATTGCTGAAAGTAATCCTTGAAATGTGCATATATTGCACATATATATGTGTTCCAGTTATACAGATTACAGTTCACAGCAGGGCATTTGTGCCACTGGTATAGAGTTTTTCATTTAATGTAAATATTATTGAAGAAATAATATTGTGTAGTTAGAAATCATCGAATTTGAACCCACAACCTCTCACTACAGTCTAATATTGGACTCTTAAAATTGGTTTGTGCTGCAGACTAGAATTGGAATTCAAACCTAGGCATAAGGGACAAAACCATTTCTTCCACAGCATTGATTTTCCATTTTTGCCACAGAAGTACTGTTCAGACATGCCTAGAAATCACACATAAATACAGGTGACAGTCTGGGCTATTAATTATGTATTTGTGTTACCCGATAAGATTATTGGCTATAGATCCACAAGAGTATGTGTTGTGAAGGCCATGCAAATCCAGATAGCAGAATTATACTTACATAAATATAAAAGACAGTATACCATCAGTCATACACCAGAAAACACATTAATGGTGTCTCGTCCCTCATACATACAATTTATATCAGCTGCACTATATTAAGTGTTATAAGTGAGAGTGAATATAGTGGGAAGTGGAACAACAATAAAAATATCTCGACTATCCTGTATTAGGACCCAGAATCATGTGTATGACAGTCCTACACTTATACCTGTTGCCACAAGAATGTTGAAATAACACTTGTCTATTTTTCACTTCATTGCTATAAACTGTAGTGTCACAACAGTAATAATAGGTGACACACCCTGTACTAGAACCCAGGACCATCTGTAGTCCAGCCCTACACTTACAACTGTTGCCACAGGACTAGTTACATGAAATTTCCTAATCATTCTTAAGATCTCTGTGATAACCACCTCGCAAAGCCACTTAGCAGGTTTGTGCGGTGCCCAACAGAATTAATAGAATGTATCCAGTTTCAGTTACTGGCTGTCTGAATCCTGTCTGCTGGTGTTCAGTAGCTGCAGCTGCTGAGGCACCCTGCTAACCACCGTGCAGTTGCACAATGAAATACTGAAATGGCAACAATGTATTGTTTTTGACCTTTGCCCTTTTACAGATGCCCTCTTTGCAGGTGTTCTGCCTGTTTCCTGGGTGGTCCACTAGCCCAATTTGCGCACTGCCTCACTTCATGCAAATGAGATAAGCATAGCCAAATCTGACATTCATTGTTCTCTGTTTCCCATGTTTGCGCTAAGCGGAGCATTGCACAAACACTGCCCCCCCCTTAAAAAAAAGGAACAAGTAGTTGAAATGAGCAAAAGCAATCTATGCCGTACACACTAGAAAATGTTAGTACACATTAGATATTTCTACATGGGTCTGGATTTGAACTCTCATGCCAATGCACCTTCAGAACACAGGAAGAGTCCTTTATCCCTCTTTGACACACAAACAGCTTTGATACAGGTAACTGAAACATGCATAAAAGGGAAATGTAATTCAAATGAACCAAAGCAATCTAAAAAATAAACGCAACAAAATGTTAGTACACATGACATGTTTATACATAGGTCTGGATTTGAACTCTCACTCCAGTGATCCTTCAGAACACAATAATGGTCCCTTATCCCTCTTTGCCATATAAACACCTTTGCAGCAAGAAAATGAAATTATTCTGCATACAACCAACTGCAACATCATGTACAATAATATGACATAATATTACTGTTATTTGTATATTTATTATTTTTAAATGCATTGCACTAAGCGATCATGCAACCAGTTATAAGTATTGCTTGCAAATATGCAGCTTTCTCTTGCCTCTCTGTGTTTGTTGGTCATTCTTCTCTTATCTGACCAGTAATCTGAGACATGCAGTCTGTAAGCCATTCTGTGTCATTCTCCTTAAAATGTGTGAGGATATTAAATGGTAACAATATAATATGCAGTTGCCAACAAATGGAAAGGAGGTTGGATGTTAATGAACATAACCTGTGAATTGTGTGCTGCTTACTTACATTTTCAACTTTAGCAAAAATTGCATCTAACACTTTGCAAGTCTAATCTGACACACCCACTGGATGTAGGGTAGCCTGCATTGCTGTTGTGTTTTCCTTCTCCCAACTAGTAATCAATCACTGTTGCAATCCATTAAAAACAAACACTGAAGGAGTCTCTGCACTATGTTTACATCTCCTACATGGAGCCAATTATTTAGGATTTAGCAATTCTAATGAGTTCATACCTGATTTGCATTTTCACCATGCTGACAACCCTGAATCTACACAATAAAAAGGCAACTACGTAACTAGGGAAACTGAAAGTGAGGAGATGTGTTTACATGGAGAACACAGAAATGAAGCTATTACTTTGGTATATATCTGAACAGAAGATTACTGAATTTGAGAAGGTATGTTTGCATTTTTTTGTCAGCTACATACTGCATATACTAAAATGTAATTCAGAAAAATCTGTGCAATAGGTTACTATATATATATATATATATATATATATATATTTCTTTTTTTTTTGATTAGCAAAGGCTTTTGCACTTTTATCTTTATGCATTAGTTAGAAGTGTATTGAAGGCATGGGCATGTTTGTCAGGGAATTTTACAGGTATACATGATTGGCAATATGTTAACATGGAATATTCCTTGTTAAATCTGGAGACATGTGCCAGGGACAGTTCATTTGATACCACTTTTAGCATTTCAAAGATGGTTTGTTAACAAAATGTGTCATTTGCCTGTTCTTTTGAGTGGAGCAAAGTTGCATTTCTGTTATGGCAGAAACACGGATATGTTGCTGTTGTTACTGTCCTTTTTTTGCATGCAGCCTGTTTGTTAGTCAAATCTCTAGATTGTTTTTGTTTCTCCATTGGGTATTACTGAAGTACTACCTTTTCTGTTTTACCTGGGAACAGTTACTCTGTAGTGAGGATAATACTTATGTGTATTATCCTTCTGGTATTTTTTAGGACACCTAGGACTATGTCACCCAGGCATCTCAGTCCTTGAAAGCTACCCTTCACTCACCCTGAGAATCAAGAAATTGTTGACACTTTTAGACAACATGGTGCCTTCCTGCTTGAGAGGACACATGGAGATTTGTCACACAGAATTCAGATTTGGCAGGAGGTCATTGCAAAAGTTAATGAAGTCGGTGTAGGTCAGCCACATAATCTGCTGTAAGGCAATGTGGCCTTGCCCAGTCATGCTCCCATAGTGGCTGTACTTCCACTGCTCCATCAGTGGGTGAGCTCTCCACACCCAGATGTGGCAGGCCATGGGGTTGTGCTCCTGGGCATATGTGTGAGGGGAGCTCATCCAGCAGACATCAGTCACATTCAGGTAGCAGAAGTGCATCTGACTGTGGGCATGGACATGCTAGTGCAACTCCTGGCAGAGCCAGTTTTCATGGTCGGGGACAACAATGATAACTGCCACCTCTACCATGCATGACTCACACCTGTACAACATACCAAGGCATAGAACTAGCACAGAGCTTGGCTGTGTTCATGCATGCACTCACACACCAATTTCACCTGGAGGACACCTACACACACACACACACACACACACACACACACACACACACACACACACACACACACACACACACACACACACAACAGTTAGATGGTTCAGCTGTGCAGCTTAAAACTCATTTTGTCTCACTGGCCATTTGTTGCTTTATTCAAATGTCTGCCTGCTTTTCATTCTTAGTCTCACACACACTCACCGACCTTCAGTGTCAGCCTAGGTTTCCTGCCCCCCCAACACCCTGAGCAAGTGATGATAATTGTGCCATATCCCTGTTTTGTATCTTTTGGATTCAGGGATACATAAGCTTTGTGTCTGCTGCTCAGTATACATAGCTGACTGGGTGCTTAGTACTGAATTTGTGTTGGTGAACTGGTAATTGTACCTTTGACTAATACTGGTCTTAGAAAGTTAGACAGTTGAAAGCATCAAAATTTTACAACATTATTCTGAATGATCTTGTGAGGGTTGTGAAGTCTGAAATTGCAATGTGTATCATTCCCATCTAACTTCTCTCTTTATTGATTTTCCAGTACATATGGTGCTAAACTGAGGGCATGCAGTTACCTTCGCTACTTTTGAGAGGTATGACTATGTGAATCTTTGATGACTGAGGCCTACTATGTATGAACACATATAAGTCAAATAAGTCTCTGCTGTCAGATGTTAAGGTAATTTCTCTACAAATCTCCCACCTTTTACTTGCTTACACTACCAAGTAACAAAATGGAAGAATTTTCCAGTCATTCACATTATTACACAATACACTCCAGGTTCAACACTTGTAAACCCAGCAGTTACAACAGCTTTAGTTCAGGGCTGACTCTGTCTGATGCAAGCAGTACCCAGCCAATACATGGGGAGGAAAAGATTGTGAGAGTTGCCTGGCATTAATGCTACTATATGTATATGCATAGGAGGAAGGTTTTAGGCCCTTAGACGGTGAGTGAGTGAGTGAGTGAGTGAGTGTACTATGTGTTGTCTCTTAGCCAATGACAGAGTATATTGAGCACACCTATGTCTGCCTACACCCACAGCCGCTGCTGCTTCCCTCTCTGACTCCTCACCTACATGTGGCAGTGGTGACCTTGACATTGGTGGTGGGATGTTTGTTTTTCCCCCCTTGTTGATCCTGCTGAAACTATTTTCTCAGGATGATGCTTAACATGGCACATACTGTGAATATTTCATTACATGTCCGTGGATTGTACTGCAGGGCTCCCCAGATGTATCTAGGCACCAGAACCACAACTTCAAACAATTCCAAGCAACAATCCTAAATCTTCTAGACTTTGTTACACATTTGGGAGCCATACATATATCCCCACTTTGTTTCTTTGTTAATTGCTTAGGCAATCTCTCTTCCCAATCCTTTCTAACCTCTTCTGATTGTTCCTATAGCTATCATGCAATATTTTATATGCTCTACTAATTATCCCTTAACAGCAGCTGATGTGCTAGATTCTACTAAAAACTCCACCAGTGCTGGTCTTTCACTTAGGATCCCACTATTTCTTACTCTTTGCCTGTACTCTGATATCAATCCTTGATAGGAAAGGCAGTTTCTGGCCTGCCGTCCAAATTAATTCTTGACCTCTTCCTATTCTGTTATATTTCCCTGTCTAATTATTGGCTCCCAATACTTTGGATCCTTTGCCAGTTTTCTTCAGTAAATTCCATCCCCTCTTGCCTATTCTGTGTATCCCTAATTGCAGTCACCCCTATTGGTAAAATCTCTTTTCTCCATCCCCTTGGTTTAGTTGTTAG
This sequence comes from Protopterus annectens, assembly GCF_019279795.1. Classification (NCBI taxonomy): domain Eukaryota; kingdom Metazoa; phylum Chordata; order Ceratodontiformes; family Protopteridae; genus Protopterus; species Protopterus annectens. The sequence goes on along the minus strand of NC_056739.1, from coordinate 1,555,516,222 downwards.
AATATTTTCTGCTTCTTCGTGAATATAGTATTCTGTATGGTTAATTTTATTCTGCTTAAGGATCTGCATCCAAAATCCCAGTCTCTCCTTGTTTCATGAGCTTCCCCCTATTTTATAATCAACCCTTTCCACTTTTAATTATATCTTTCTGCTTGTGCTGTGTACATGAGCCTTAAGTGTGTAGCTCTGAAATACCCCTTCAAATTGGGTAATTCTAATCTTCACTGTTCTACTGGAAGAATCAGCTTATCCCACTTGCCTTTGCTGTCTTCCCCTCACAGATAAAATCCTTCAGCTATCAATTGCTATCCACAGCTTCTCCTCTGGTTGATAAAAATATGTCTGACCTGTGTATAAAACCAAGGGGACTAAAACATTTTAACTGCTTGTATCTTGCTATCCATATCCATAAATGAGAGCTTCCAATTTCTTTTATCTTTTGTTTATTCTCTTCCCACATATCCTTAGCTGCCACACCAGAATCCTTTTTAATCCATACTCTTAAGTACTTAATTTTATCATGCCCCCATAAATATGGATATTTCTAAACCAATTTTTATGTGGGTACATAATTTGCAGCTATTGCATTTGTTTTAGCTTCATTAATTTTATATCCCAAAATTATTTGAAAGTATCTCAAAATGTTCCACAACACTGAAATGTTGTTTTCTAGTGTTATCAGGTATAAAATAATATCATCTGCAAATAGAGCCAGCTTTTCTTGACTACCATATCAATTATATCCTTGAATTTCTGAGTCCCTTATTTTCCATGCCAGTGGTTCTAAATATAATGCAAATAACTAAGGAGAAAGAGGACACCTTTGTCTGGTTCTTCTACTCAAACAGAAATTATCAGAGAGGAAACCACCCACTTCAACTTTTGCCTCAGATCCCTCATATATCCTTCTAATCAACCTTATAAGTTTATCAGGGAATGCAAATGTTTTCATTGCTCTGCTTACTCTGTCAAATGCTTTCTTGGCATCAAGACCTACCAACAACAGTGGTATTTTCTTACACTCTGGTTTCCTCTGGATCATCATTGTTCTGTTAATGTTGTCAGATGTTTGCCTCCCCTCCACAAAACTACATTGATCCATATCTATCAATTTTGGCATGACATTTGCCATTCATTTAGCCATTATAGACATAAACATTTTATAATCATGGTTTAGGATTGAAATGGACCTGTATGAAGCTGGATCTGATGAGACTTTATCCTCGTTAGGTATTACAGCAACCACCACTTTCTTCCAGGATGTTCGTGCTTCTTCTCTTCTTAAAATACTGTTAAACAAATCCTTTCAGATCTTCTATCATCTGTTCCTAGGGACATTCCTGTGGATTGGTTATACATCACCATTTTTATTACATCTCCTCCTGTTCTGTTAGTAATCGAGCCTCATCTACATCTAACGTTGGCATATTTAATTATTGCATAAGCATTTCCATTTGTACCTTTTCTTGATTTACATATTTCTCTGCTTTGTGAGACTTTCATAAAATTTTCAAAATGTTTCTAATATCTGTACAGCATCTCTTGTTATCTTTCTTACTATGTGCTCCCTAAGCTTGATGGCAACCCTTTCCACTTCCTGTTGCCTGAGTTGTTGTGCTAAAAGTTTTTGTGTTCTGGAGTTATCAAAAAACAGTAACTTAACAGCAATATTTCTAACATTATGCATATCATCTAGGTAATCCTTTATTTTCTGTTTAGCATTCTGCAATTGCTCCTCTTGTTGTTCTGTCAGATTCCCCCTATTTTGCAATACTTTAACCTTTGTCAGTCCATCTAAATTATTCTTGTTACTTCTTAACCATTTCTTTTTTTCTATTTCCACCGTATTTTACTCTCTACTTTAATTTTATCCCACTCCCTAGCTTTATTTTCAGAAGAAGTTTCTATGTTCATAAACCTCCTGAATAATTTCCACTACCCAGTTCCTTTCTTTTCAACAGATAGGTGTGAAAGCACTAGTGTCTCATTTTTATTTCATTACCATGCATTTGTTTTAGATATTATTGGTGCATGATCTGAAATAGTAATCAGATGCATATCAAAACTTTCAATTAAATACCCATGTTCCTATGAAATATATGTTATGTCTAGTCTAGACTAGTTTTTTGTATCTTGGGGATGGGGTGGAATAATAAGTAAATTCACTCTGAACTTCTGCTACTGAATTCAGATCTTCCATGGCAAATATTTTCATATATTTCTTCAAAAATCTACCCTCCTTTGTTATATGTTCCCTTCTGGGCCCCCAGGTACGTCTTCACTGCTGCAAAGCAAATTCCAGTCCAAACCTATAAGTAATATTCCTTTCTGAAAACTGATTATTTCTCCCAGAAATTTCTTAAGGTCCTTTATAGCAGTTTTAGATGGAATATAAATACACACCAGTAGCCCCTTAGTACTACAAATCAATCATTATTATCTTTTTTATCCTCTTCTATCATTATTGGGGACCCTCTTGCATTTAATATAAGTACTCCTCTTTTCCTTTTTCCCAGGTATTCCACTGAATAACAATCCTGAAAACCTTTATCAAATGCATGTTCATTTCTTTCCAAATGTGTCTCCTATAGCATAGCCATTTGTACTCTACATTTTTAATGTATTCACTACTATTTCTTTTTTGTATATATCTGTGAGACCACTTACATTTAAAGATAATATAGAAAGTGTCATTATGTTAAAAAGTTATTATTCCCACCTTTTATGTGTAACAGCTATTTTTGTTAAGTGTCTAGTTCCAACTTTTGTGTTACATGCATACAGTAATGTTTGGCAGGCTGACATTTTATAGTTATTTCTTGTTATATCCATTTGAGCCTATGTCACATCTTACAAAATGTTTATGTTTTATTGAAAACCCTCAAACAGAAATGCAAACACACCCCCAGTAAACCCCTAAAGCCTATTTACTTAATACTGAAACACAAAACTATGTACATCTTCAAATATCAAAGTTTTACCCTCCTAATAGGAAACATTATCCTAGACTGACAGCCACACTCCCAAACTTGGGTAAACCTAAAAGGAAGGTTATCCATTCTAAGATGCATGGTGCCACTTGTGCTTCTACTAGGTTCTGTTTGGTTTTGTCCCATCTTTATTTCTCTCAGATTCGGAAAATACTTGAATGCTTTCAGAAGACATTATCTCCTAGCCATTAAAAGAAATAAGTATTCTGTTTTTAATGCTGTTTAACAGACTGTCTCCTTGGGGGCATGAGAACCAGATGCAGAGTTGTTTCTACAACCACTCATTTATTTGCTGTTCAGTGTTCTTTTTTATTTATTTGCTTTCTGTTAAAATGTGTTACTAGATCAAGCCAAGGGGCTTAATCCTTTCATTCCCTTATGCAAGAGTGAAAAAAGCACATCAGTTTTCTTGTATCCTGCTCTTTTGACCAGACTTTTCTTCTTTTTTTTTTTTTTTTACATTGTAGTGCCTAGATTTCTGAAACAAGAAGAAAAAAAAAAAGCAGGGACATCTGTTTACGTTAGTATCCCCATTTACATTCTAAAATAACTGAGAAAACTTTATAGCATGTAGATTATATCATGCATTATAAAAACACTACTATTAAGAACAACATTTTGTTTTACTTACAGTTAACTCTTTCCTTCCTCTTCTTCCCTCCTAAATGTTCTTTGAAACATTAGTGGTGTGAAGTAGGGCATGTTCTTTAGAGCCCCCTACAAGTTTAACAAAATTAAAAAGTCCAATATTTCCAGGTTTTCTTGATCTGTCATGTTTCACAAATATAGTTAATGCTTTGTAATCCCACATTTATTTGTGAGTTTCTAAGTTTCTCATTTTATTCCTGTTGATTTCCATCTGCCAAATCCAGTCCCTGCTTCATTTCCAACATACTCCCATTTTCTCTAGTCAACTCTTGCACTTTTTCTGTCTCTCAAGCATTTTCCATTGAAATATTGGAAAGGGTTTCACTGACACAGTCTCTGTGTGATCTGTATTACCTGAAGAACAAGAAGCAGAATCTTCTTCTGTTTCATAACTCACATTGTGTTTCCTCCTTAGCATGTTCTGCATCAAAAAATGATTTTGTCCCTTCAGGAAAAAAGTACTCTGAAAATATCAGCTTGATTTTCATGACTACTTCTTGACATTCCCTGCTTAGAGGAATAAATGTACTGCTCTTCTGACTGGCGTACAGTAAGTAATCATTTTCCACAAACACTCTACTTTATCCAACATTTAGTACTTTGTCTTTCAGCCACAGTTTTGTCAGAATCAACTCCTTCTGCTGTTAGGATTGCATTTTTACTATTAAAGGTCTAGGTTGCATTCTCATGGTCAGGTTTGGAGCATGCACATTATGTGTCCTTACAATTAACAACTCCTCCTGTGGAACACCAGTCCAGTTGCTTATTTGTGCTTTCATAAAATTAATACTATCTATTCCTTCCAGCTTCTCTGGTACAGCAGAAAATCCCTGGTTTTCCCTACTTATCTGTCCTCTAATTCTATTATTTTTTTTAGACATCTCTTCTTGAGCAGTGTCATATTCAGCCAGCCTTTTCTTCATTTCGACATCTAATTTTTGCAGCGTTTATCACCTCATTTGAATATCATTTTAAAGTTTCCTCCATTTTACAGCCTTTTGTTATTTGAGTTGATGTACTTCAGTGTTTCATTTATTTTAATCAGCCATGAGTACATTTGACTTATTTTTCCTCTAGTTTACTGGAAGTCATGTCTTGCACCAAAGCAGCAGCTTGCACTGCTTTTTGTGATTCATTTTCTTTCAGGGTTTCTAAATTTTTTTTGATGGCATCCAGGCAGTTACTTACTAGCCAGCTACTGAAATTCAGCCAAAACTATGAGTTTACTGGCTGTCTCTTTTGAGTTTCTGTTTTCACACTGGGATAAATTTGTTTTTCAGTGTGCAGCCATCTTAGAAGTTAGTCAGCTTAATTAATTAATCAGTTGTTGAGATGGATTATAGCCCTGGTGTTTGGAATGTAACAGGAATTCAATTTATGCAAAATATGTGGAGTTTAGATACTGACAATTTCTAATCATTGTAAATCAACATTTGTGAATTCTGTGGTTATGCATATTAGTCTGAAACATTGATTCCTCTAGAGCAGTGCGTACACCAGACAGTCAAAATCTAATTACCCTTTCTGGTGTACTCATTCAATCATAATATTTGCTATATTTAATGATGTAATAGGTAAAACTAAAAACTAGAATTGTCATGATGTATTCACTTCCAATAATGCTAAAGGAAAACCTCATGCCAAACACTGACAAAATGTATATTCTTTTTATATCATTTTAGTCTATGCAATATTAATATATCTTAATTGCTCTCTGTGCTTTTTAATTCCATATACCCCAGAATAGCTGTAATGAGGTCCCTTACACTTAGGTGATTTTGTTTTACAGTCTCCCTATAATACTGCAAAGTCTAGACATCACAAATGTTTTTTCCTGTATTGAGTTATAGTGATAGTGTTCTAAGTGATTGACTTTTTAGATGCCCTACATAAATGGAGCCAGTGTTTCTTTTTAACTGAATTACTTTTTTGTATGCTTACTGTATGATAGTAAAATCACCACTTACATTTTAGTACAAATTTTAGTACAAAGAGCTAAAAGCTGTGTTAAGTATTAAAAAAAAACTATAGTCCTTTAAAATCCAGATCCTCTGTCTGCTACACTTTTAGTATGTGTAAACGTTGTCATGTTCATTCATCTATGACTGATGGTTCCGACATCACTAAGCTAGAAATGGAAATAGCAGATGACTGTAATTTTAGATACTCTACTTAGTTTGCATCAGGTCCACTCTTTCAAGGGAAACTTGTCAAGAATCAGATCAATGAATTTAGCTTCCTGACTAGATGAAGTTGTCAGTGAGACAACAAATTGAGATAATATTACCTCAGGTTGTTGTAAAAATTTATTCTCAACCAACAACACCAAACTTAGTTTGCCCCCAGCAGACTCATTTTCTTAAATGTACTAATTCTGAGATTACATTGTCACAGAGAAAGAGGAGCATTGTTTTCCCTTTATACAAACTCTGATCTCTAAATAAGAAAACTGTTTTCATTTGTCCATCACAGTGCTTGAAACAGGGACTTGAATACTTAAATGGGTTGACAATTAAGGCAGTATAAGCATAAGGCTCTCAATAAGGTATCCCTTACAATACATAGACCCATTAATTTTGAAAATATACAGATAAAAAGCAATGTTTCATTGGCAAAAAAATAAAGAGAATTTACCAGTTTGTGTATGCTATGTAATATAACTCATTTATATTCATTGCATAAATATTTCTGTAATAACTGTTTGGAAAAAATATCTGTACTTCAGCTTTTTGTAGCACTTTATTGACTTCACAAAAGCTCCAGACATAAAATGATGGGAGATGACTAACAGTGATAATTACCAAAGTTCTTTAGTCTAGTCTAAGTCATGTAGGCTGAGACCATTTCTGAAAGAATGTGAGACTTGAATAGAAAAAAAAATGGACCTTCATGAAGTGTTGCAGGGAACAGTTTGAATTAAAGAAAATAAAAAAATACTGAAGGGTTTTGGGGTGCTAGACAACATCTAAGTGATTGTGATGCCCCATCACTGGCCCATTAATCAAGGAGCCTCAATCCTCACCACTGGCAACAGTGGGGGACATACACTGGAAGGATATCAGGTACACACACAGTATTTCCAGATGCAGCTCTCTGCCTCAAGTGCAATTTCCCTTAAGAGCACACAGAGACCATGATCAGTCTGTGGCTGGTTTCTCCCTCTTTCTCTATATCCCCAATAAGACTCCCCACTGGCACAGCTATAGAGTTGATGTCTCAGTTTAGTGGGCAAGCCAAGACCTCTAGCACCCTCTCTGTCCAACCAGTGCTTCATGTCCCTGCCCAAGTAGCTCGCACATACTCTTTGAGGTTTGATTTATACACACCCACACATGGGAAAGACTTAGTAGCTATGCCCCCTTTTGTCCAGACTATAAGGTAGTTATAACTGCCACCAGCCAGCTCCTTATCAGCTACTTTAAGGCCCTTAACAAAGGGTGTCCAATCTTACTGTGTAATGTTACTATCAATACAAATGGTAGTTTGACCAAGGGCAAGGCTATTAGGAGTGACCTACACAGTGTCACCAAATAAATATGCATGTACTCTTAGAACTTAAATATCTCTAGATAGATCAGCCACAATGAACAGTTTAAATATATTTAATAATAAATAATAAAAGAGCAAGAAAATACTCAGTATATATTTACAGTGATATCAGAGTTCAAAATTACAGGAAATATTTAAAACAACATTGCAGGACAGTCTCAAATAAATAAAGAAAATATCTAAAAATATGCTTTGCTTTATTCCTGACTGTATCTAAGAGAATTATACTGTTCCCTAGACTGACTTACTCATAGCAAGGCAGATGTGTGGTGAATGGATCTTGATGCTGTCAGGTCAAAGACAGAATACAGCATGCTCTCTCTCTAGCTTAGAGAGTTCTTAATATCTCAAATATTACATCTGGGATAGCTTGTAGAATGACATAATTTCTTGTCATCTGATTCTATCCCAGGTAAAACTCCTTCTGCTGAAAACTAGCAGTATTTAGCATCCACCTGTAAAAATACATAGACAAGTGCTTTTCCTCAGATATTTGCAGATCTTAGAGGTCATAAAACAATATAACACTTCCAAGACAATACAGAAAACTTGTCAGCACAGACACTCTGTTGCTTCACTGAAACTGAAAGATCACATATTTTTTTATGGCCTAGCCATAAAGTAATTTAATTTCAGCTATTTTCTGAAGTTTTGTAAGTTAACCTCCTGTATTTCAGTTTCCCCTGTTAAAATATATACATTTAAACAGTTACAATAATGTAAGTACATTTCTGTTCTATTCCAGTAGGGTACGCTGTGGATACATTTCAAACAGCACTTTGTAAAGTACCTCTTCAGCACACGTCTGTACAAACCATCATATATGACATACAGCTCTAATACATTTGTAACACAAACATCTTATATGAAGCTTGATGACATTCACAAATAACACATAACCATTTACAAACTTCCAGACAGCTGTGCTGGCAGTATCTCCCTTTGTTGCACTTCTATATAAATCTTGTTGATATTCACAAATGACATATAATTATTTACAAAATTCCAGCTAGCTGGACTGGCAGTATCTCCTATTATGACAGTGATATTATGGAGAGAAAAAATAAATCTGTGATAAGGTTAAGTACACTGAAAGATGGGATTTGCCTTTAAACGTTTATACTAGATCACTAGTCTTGGGTCATATCTGTAAGTAAGCTTCTGCACAGTTGTAGCTGTTAACCCAGCTAAGACCACAGCACCTGACCATCCCATATAAAATGCTACCAGCAGAGTGGGATTAATACCTGCGCTCTCCTGCACCTCACATAATTGGTAGCAGTTGTGTAATGAATTGTTAATTGGTGACACCAATGCAGAATTCAATTCCCATAAGTTTTATCCCTGCCACCAGTCACCCAAGTATAATAAATAAATAGATAAGTATAACACAGTTCTACATTCTGCTGTATGTTTAATTGTACTGTCTGCCCACTCTGGCCTGGGTCACAACTGAAAAGAGTCCTTGGACCAGTTCACCTTCATGGTAAACACATTAAATAAGTGTCTCAGATTTTGTGCTATCTCACTTTGAAAATAAAATATGAATTTTCTGATCTGCACTTTACATTGACCGATAATGTTGTGCAGTGCATAACAATTATTTCTTGAACCACAAACCAGAACTGTATTTTTAGACAGATACATAGACCTGCATACAACTGGAAGATATCTTTGGGTTTAATAATATATTGAATTGCATCACTGTTAATTGTATATCTTTGAAGTACCTTTTCTTATGCTGACCCTAGAGATAGCAGTGTTACATTATTTCACTTCACTTGTAGTCCTAACGGAAATCAGAATTTTGCTTTGAGTTCAGGATGTCCATTTAATTGCCCTGTACTGCAGGTAGACTACTACTTATGCATGTGCATTTGCACACACACACACACACACACACACACACACACACACATATATATATATATATATATATATATACAGCGCGATGCCCCTGCAGTCCAGTACACCTTTCTGCTCTAAATAATACATAAATAAATGCAGCATGCTTAATATTTTTATCCTTTTTATTCCCCACTGTCTTCCAGTCATCATCCCTTCCATGATCTGATAGCCCACTATGGGCAACAGTTTATTCAAGAAAGCCATCTCAGAGGCAGACATCAAGATTTTCTAACTTTCTGACCATAACCCCTGACATGAGAGCTTTTGTGCATGCTCAAAGATGTAAGATCCTGCAGTGTTTTCCTGTGTTGTTTTGCATGTTTCCACACAACTCATGAGGGTTACTGCATAAATACTGCTTGGCACAGCCAAGTGTATATTCCCAATATGTACAGTACAGTACATGCTTTCTGTTTGTTAGAAGGTGCTGGTAATGTAATGGGTCAGACTGCCTACTTCCCACCTTGATGGTCTCAGCCACTCACTCCTGCCTTTCCCTGCCTAGTGTATCCAGTGGCTAAGCAGATAGGTGAATTTGGGTTATAGACTGGGCTCCATTCCTCTATGCCATGGAGCCAGGTTGAGGATACTGAATATTTTGTTTGTTGTGATACATTTGCCATGTTACCAATACTTGTGAAAGAAAATGTTCTGGCATCTCCCAGTCTGTGCTCTGCAGCAATACAGAATAAAATTAAAAGTGTCCAATTTCTCAGAGTCAAAGCACCCCCATTAAATCTTGCTTTCTGACACTGGGCTGTTCATTTCATAGAGATATAAACTGCAAGTCATGGGGTTTCTGTGGTGTAGTGACTGCATTTACATTTTGTATCTTTTCATCTTTTAATGGTAAAAGTAAAGTGAAAATATTTTGTTAACAATTGCCTAGGCCACAGTTTCTCCAGTCAGCAGTGCCCATGTGGAATACCATCACCATCCCTTCCAAACATGCCATTATTTACCAGCCTAACATCCACCATTCCCACTTTTGTGTATCAAAAATATAAGCGCATTCTTCAAAAGTAGACCACAAATTTAATAAAATATGTTTGAGCTTTAATATATTTAACTGAACATTTCAACATAATGGCATATCATTACTTTGCATCTTTATAACAAATTTTTAGTTTTTGAACAGTTCAGCTGCCATTACATTTGATTATTTATTGAATATTTCTTTGGTATCACTGTGTAACACAAAAACTACCTCAGGAACTGAAAACAATATTTCTCTTCTGTCGTAAAAGCTAATGCAGTAAGAATACTGATATGAAAAAAATGTTGAGGAACTGATGGAAAACAAGCCTGTTGATTTATTAATATTTCATACATGTTGCACTGGAGCTTGAGTGTACAATGAGCAGCATTGCTAAATTAATATGCAACAATCCAAGGTATTCTACACAATCAGCAACCCCAGCTCAAGCCCATAACACTGGCTCACAGCCATGTTGAGGCAAGTCAGAGCTTATGTACACGATGTAAAATGATTGTACACAAACCTGAGAAATGTGAGTGTGCACATGGATCACAACAGATAATCTTCTCCTTCCTGTATTCCTTCTTCTTTCGGCTTATCCCGGTTAGGGGTTGCCACAGCGGATCATCTGTCTGCTCATGATTGGCAGTGGAGTTTTATGGTGTTGAGTTGCCAGCCCGGCACCCAACCTTCCACAGAAGGCACACACATGCGCACACCTAGGGCCAATTTAGAGTGTCCAATCCACCTACTGCATGTCTTTGGGATGTGGGAGGAAACCGGAGCACCTGGAGGAAACCCACACGACCACAGGGAAGACATGCAGACTCCGCAGAGAAGGCACCCCAGCGAAGAATCAAACCAGAGAACCTCTTGCTGTGAGGCGGCAATGCTAACAGCTGCACTACCGTGGCTGCCTCCTTCCTGTATTCCTAATTGACCTAAAAACAAATAGAAAGTTTTATACTGTTGTACATTGTACTGAATGCAGTAATGGACATGCAATATCTTCACTGGCATTGTCATATACATTAAGAAAGACAACACAGTCAGTAAACATGCAGAAGGAAAAATGTGTTGTTTGAAAAGGTGAGCAAGTAACAAAAGTTTACAAACTCTCATGGCCATATGTATTCAACTAGCAATACAAGAATACCGGAAAATCACATAGATAAATGTATAGACAAATTGAGAAGATTAAGGAAACTCAGGACATACTGCTCACATAAGGACTGACACTAGATACGATAACAGTTGTGGTAATAACATGCATGTTGTGAAGGGTAGTAAGTAAGACAGAAGAATCATTTCATGCAGTACAATTTACAAGGATATGCCTCAAAAACATAATTGTCACATTGAAAGGAAACTAAGTAGAAATTATGATGTATTAAAGATGCTTTCAGATTCATAAAATATAAGACATGAGATGTATGTACATGGGAGATGCATATGGCTAACATAAAAAGGGAGTACAAAAGTTGACCTTTCTCTCTCTTCTATTATAAGTGTTTCCTGTAAGGGAAATTGCAGATATCAATTCTCTTGAAGAGGCCAATCCTGCCTATTGGCATTCTCTTTCACACTCATTAGTTATACTTTCCTAGACTCAAACAGCTACCTTTCTAAGTTAATAGTTTATATAACTATGTATTAATCTCTGATGCCACAGAAGAAATCGTATTAGAAGTGTCATAAAGCACAGACTTGAAGGGAATACATCACTGGCATGTTTGAATGGTTATGGCTCCCCAAAAATGTGTTTTTTGGCCTGAAACTCCTTTAGCCATGTCAGTATTCACACAAGTGTGAGCCATCCATATCCCCAGTGGCTGAGTAAGCCACTTCTCTCTGTCAATATTGTTTTATATACATACAGTACTTGCACATTGTCAGATTAGAACACTTGCCTATTTAGGTCTACATTCTATAGCACTGCATATTAACTTCCAATGCCATGCAGGAAGTCATAAACAGAAGTGTCTGAATGCACACACTGGAAGGGATGAGTTCCGTGTTATGTTTGAATCCATATGGCTCACCTATAAGTGGGTTGGTGGGATCAAATTCCTGAAACCCTGAAGTGTTACTCAGATTATTTACATCACGTCTGTTAAGCCATTCCTAACTATCATTCTGCTGTTACACAACCACCATAGCTATGCATTGCTAGATTTGAATACTTGCCTAACTGCTCATGCCACAGAAGACATTGTATTACAAGTGTCAAACAGCACACATTTGAAGGGATGACTTCATCATTGTGTTGCAAGGTGTATATATTTGAGCTAAAAGGGAATGAAATAGTTGGGGAAACCCTCTCCCTGTGTAAATGTTTCAACTAAATGGAAGTGTACATATCACATTTGTTGGATAAGCCAGTTTTACCTGTCACTAAAGTCAGACACACCCATACTAGTTAGACATTGCTGGATTTGAATACCTAACTATTACACACAACCATGTATTAGCTGCTCACACCACAGGATGACTTCATCTTTGTGTTGCAAAGTGTATGTTTGACCTAAAAGAGAGAACAAGACCTAGACAATTCCTCTCCCCCTGTACGTTAGGAGGAAGTAATACACATCACATATGCTGAATAAGTCAGTCCTTCTTGTTATTGTTTGCTGACATACTCCTACAAGTTACAGTTGCTGGCTTTAAACATCAGCCTAGGTCCACTTTCTATAGAATTTCATTAACTGCTGATGTCACAGAAGAAATGCTATTACAGATATCAGGCAGCACATATTTGTAGTTTACATGACATATTTGGGGGAATGGGCAATGGGATCTCACCGATAAACATAATGTTTTTATCACAACTCACAACTTATTGTAGCAAAAAGTCGTACATCACATAACTCACATTAATTGTGTTAGGGAATGATATATATGTCTGTCACATTAAGCTATATTGCACAGTTATGTCATGGATGATATTCATAGATGTCAACTAGTGGAGTTCCAGCTATGCGTTCTGACTGTTCATCTCCAGTTCATTGCATAAAAGTCTTGAGTTTATGTGTGCATCACTGAAACGTGCTTGTGATGTGTGAACAGTGTACAAGGGAGTTACAAGTTATACATGCATATGAGCAGTGGCAGTTGCTCTTACTGAAGTATTGGTAGAAGTGCTGCTTGATGTCAAGCATTGCGCAAATGCTGAGGGCAGGAATAGAGATTTTTGCCTATGGGCAATTTCTGACAATGTGTGGTATGAGAGTCTATTTTTGACCATATTAAAGGTGTGAAATTGAGTTTATAGGACACTGGTGAAAATGGGGAGCAAGCAGAGGGTAAGACACTGAGGGAGTTATTAAAGAATGTGCACGATGGTGGTAGGAGAGCACTCTAGCTATACTTCTTCACAACCTAACATTGTAATTCTACAAATAATTTGAAAAAAATTGGATTGCCACATCATAAAGGGGATGTGTAACACCTTAATTATATTGTGTGACCAACTGGACCAAATCAAGTTTATTGAACACAAACATATGTAAAGTGGAGAGCTATGTATGTGGCATATTTTTTGTGAGACAGGTGCCCTTTTTCTCTTTTTAAAAGAGAGGTATGTTGGTAAAAGTGTTAAGGAATATGAGGGGTAGGTATGTAGGGTAAATTAGGTAGCAAACATTCATTCTTGAATCCATCCATACCCTATGGCTCACTGATGTGTCACAGTCTCTCCTTATGCACCTCCCTATTTCCTTCAGTCTCTTTAGAAGCTACACATAATGAGAAAAAAAAAACAATGAACATCTGTTTGCATTGCCATATCATGATATTGTATTGCCTACTTATAGGCCGTTATATTTACACAAATGAGGTGAGTTATGGGTCTAAAAGTATTCCTCTTATTGGCAAAGGAGATCTTGCTTTCATCTTTGTAAGTCACTATAATATTGATGGAATTATTCCCCAGTGTGTGAGATGCCAGTTGCACAGATGATAGCCTTGGGTAAGCTATATCAAAGTCTCACACTTGAACTAAGACCCAGTATATTCACCATGCAGGAGCCTTCAGCTGTAACATTTAACAAGGAGACCAATAAAAATCTTAGACTCCTTTTCACACTTCCTTTGTGCTGTAAATGGGAGAACTACCCTTGCTATCTCCTGCCAGGTATTCTCAAAGATCCCTTGCAAAATGGCAGGGAATTGTTGCCCCAAATCAGATCTCAAATGCATCAGCCTGTGTGCAACACATGACAAGTTAATCACACTTGTGAGATGGAAAGCATAGAATTGGGCTAGAACTGAATGTATGTGGTATGTCTTCAATGGCCAGTTTACGTGAGAAACATGACAGCAAAAAGTGGTCATGCATGCTGATTAGCATATACATACAAATGCTCTACAGCGACTCCAGCAAATGTTGGTTAATGTTGATATCTCAGTTACACTTCAAATGATATATTGCTACCCCTCGGTATGTATTCTGGGATGGTTGATAGCATTCATAACATGAACAGTGTCACAAACAAATATGACATGAAAATCTACATGGTGTTGATATTATTCAGTACTTTCCTTTTCTAAATTTCATTTTAGTAGTCTGTAATACCTTGTTGGCACATAAAAACAATAACTGTGAGTGATACCATCTTAGACTCAAACTCGTGACAAAAAGAAACTTGGACTTCTGAACATCGTGTATTTGCTATTAATTCCACATAAGAACTGACATTACAAATATATAAACCGAGAATAAACCATTTGGTACATGATTGTGTGTGTGTGTGTGTGTGTGTGTGTGTGTGTGTGTATATATATATATATATATATATATATATATATATATATATATATATATATATATATATATATTTATACCCTTCACAAGCTCGAAGTTTCAAAACTTTGAACCGCAAATGCTCAAGACCATAACACTGAAGTTTTGAAACTTTTTGAATGTAGATCACCGTAGAGCTCTGAATGGGCAATTTTCCATTTTCCTCACTGTACTGCATTCTTGGAGTTGGTATACTTATTTAGCAGGGGGTATGGGGCGTGCAGGGGAGCTTGTCCCCCTGCAAAAAGGTAAAATAAAATTGTTTTTATTTTTTTTATTACGATTTTGAAGTTTCAAAACTTCGATCTTATAGACTTGACCATTTGCAATTCAAAGTTTTGAAACTTCAAGCTTGTGAAGTAGAGCCATTTATATATATATATATATATATATATATATATATATATATATATATATATACACAGATATATCTATATATGCATATACATACACATATACACACACACACACATATGTAAGTGTTGCAGAATGTGGAGTACCTTTATTGGAGTAATAATTTTAGGCAAATATATTTTTTGAGGAAATTTTGCCATAGAATCCAGACTATTCTTGTAATATCTTCAGAGCTGTGTGCCAAAGCTGAGCTTACTTGCATAAATGATAACAGACTTAGTGCATGTATATATTTTTTTAGTTTTTACCATAAGATGTGAAGTGCTAGTTCTCTGCAGCCATTCCTAAATAGTGACAGTACTCCTTGCCAACTGTTACGCAAATAATAAAGTCATAAAAATAATTAACCTTTTGTCTGATGCGCTGTTGTTTTCAATGACAGCATTGTGTTTTATGGGGTAACAAATATTTAAGAAAGGGTCATGCAGAGTTTACAGGATGTAATGTTATCCACAGCATGTGGCAGTACAATGTATATTTGGGATCATGAAAAATATGTTACCGAACCAATGATCTAACATGTTTTGAAAGCTGTGCTCTCCATATTTCACTAATTCATCAATATATTGCTGAGAAGGTTTAAGTTATATTACCTCATACTATTGCACATGCATTATTTTTCCCAGTGTGCATATAGAAGTGTGTTATTACTACATTCATTGATATGAGAAATGCAGATGACAATGGTCATATTTTCTTGCTTAGTAACCATATTACACAACTGTGTTGCAACATTACAATATAAATTGCATCTGTAGTTCAGCTTAAAGAGTAAGTAAGGATCTCACATATACAGTGCCACATAAAAGTAAGTATCCCTTATATGGATTCAAACCATACACTGCTTGTGCTCTTAGGGCTTACTTAATTAATATGAGTCATTGAGAAAGTTATATAATACATGTATTTTGTACACTTAGTACTATCCAAACAGTGGAGATAGGTGCCATCACCAGTCTCATTTGCACAACTGATGGCTAAGTCTTTGCACATACAAAATAAAATGTTGAGATTTTGCCATTGAAAGTGAACTGTCATTCAAAGAAGAGAATCACTGACCAGCACAGATGTGCAATGCCAGCTGTCATGTGAAGGATGAAGCCAAAAAAATTGTATTCATAAACCAGATAAATCAGTGATGAATTCTCTAGTTTATGTGCTTAAACAAGTAAAATGTTTACAGTAAGGTTCCCTACTTTCACAGAGAAGGCACCCTCACAAGATTTGAATTCTGCACTATTGGCATTACAATGAAATATTGACATGATGAATGTTTTGCCACGTGAACCTTTAGAAACAAAAGTAGAGAAAGTATACCACGTTTACATTTACTTTGTACAATACTCATAGCACACAGCTGTTATTTGCCCTGTCACAGTATAATTGTGTGACCTTGATCCTTACATAAGTGTAGATGGTAAAGCATGGGAATCACAAACTGCCTGCAAGAGAAGAGTTTCTGATTTCAGTCTGTATGCATTAATTCATTGTATTACCTTTGTACCGCGAATGTATCGTGTTTTACCATGAGAGTGACTTTTTTTCTGTCTTTCTAAGTTGTACATATGTTATGAGTTACAACCATTTTATCATCACAAGCACCTAATTTTCTTACAAAATGTTAACCAAAGTGTGTATCAAGGTTCTCTGCTAACTCAGGAAATATAACTTAAACCTTCTCAGTAAGGCTTTTCTCTCTGACACACCCTCTGAAAGTGTACTTCTCATTAGTAGGGGTGCTAAACAAGTAATTGAATAACTGCTATCAAGTTATACTTCCAAGGCATTACCTAGCCAAAGTCGTACCACTTATTTTCTACTGCTCAGAAATCTGCAAGTAGTACCACCATGTTGATTCTGGAGTGATAATGAGCTAAGACCTAATTAACATATTCAGCGTGCACAGGGGTGTTAAACTACACAATGTAAGCAGACTATGGGGCTATCAAACTTCCATCATGCTAGAGAAGACATTTTCCAAGTGCTGCCAAAAATGTTTGCTGACAAAACACCTGGTGGCTTTGCAAAAGGTTTAGGAGAACAGTCAGAAATCTTTCAAGTTATGTAACTTTCTTTACAAGTACTGCTTCAAAGTTCTACTTTGAATCATTTTATTTGCAATGACTGCTGTCTAACCTGGCAAAGTTGTGTTTTTGAAATGAACAAACAAAACTTTTGTTATTGCAGTTCTCCTTTACTTTTATTTCATGGGATTCAGGCAACATCCTTAGGATTTTCACACATCTGACTTTTTGTAGCTTATGTGGGTTATTGCTACATTCTGCAACTGTTCTCTGCTTATGCTGTTCTATCTGCCTAGTAGTTTTATATATATATATATTTTTTTCCTTGTATATGAAATCAGTTTTTTATAATTCTATAGTCATAATTTTTTTCAAACACCTTTATTAAATTATCACTTGTGACATAGGCAAATTTACAATCATATAAAGCAATCAAACTATATTAACATAACAAGCATTATACTTCACAATATTGCTATGGGCCTACTTTGTTTCATTGAAAGCTCATTTCACTGAATTTGAATTCACTCTGACCTAATCACTGAAAGCTCAAATTACTGAAAACTCACTTCACCGAATCTCATTACACTGAAGTGAAGTAGTGGCTCTATGTAGAGTACTGTAAAGCAAGTAAAAGGTATATGCCCTTTTCCCCACTGTAGTACGATCCTGGAGTTAGTATATAAAGTTAGGGGGGATAGGGGTTGGGGGGCTTAGCCCCCCACCTAGTTTGGTTTTATATTGTATTTCACCGAAAGCTTCAAAACAATACATTTTAAACCATAGACATGCATACTTACAACACCAGTGACTAACTCTTTCCAGAAGACAATAGAAACCCAAACTAACTGGGGGGGGTGCTATGCCCCCCCCCACATTCCCCCCTCACTAACTATATATACTAACTCCAGGATTGCACTACAGTGGGGAAAAGAGCATATACCTTTTACTTGCATTACAGTACTCTACACAGTGCCAGTACTTCACATTAGTGAAATGAGATTTGGTGAAATGAGTTTTCAGTAATTTGGTCAGGCTGAATAGAAATTCAGTGAAATGAGCTTTTAATGAAACAAAGTAGACCCATTGCTATATATCATATAACCTAAGTAATATTACATACATTATTCAATTCCTGCCTTTTTTTAAACAAGACACATCTTTATTAAACCATCGCTTACTACATAGGCAATCACACATTTATATAAATGAAAACAAACCATACCAACACAGTCCTAGTTACAAGCATTTTACATCACAAACCATACTAGCAAACTCCCCTTTACAAACATTATACATCACTTATAATCTACCCAATATTTCTCACTCAAACATTACATCAGTCCTTTAAGTCCTCCTGCCTTTTAAACCTCATTCCTTCCTTGTATATATTGTTCCAACAATTCCCATGTTTTCCTATGTAGTTTGCTCCTACCCTTTTCTAAAGATCTCAATTCTAGTTATTTTATCTCTGTTACTATATTCACTACTTCCAGTATAGCTGGTTTAGATTTTGATTTCCATTTTCTATTAATTGTTTTTTGGCAGCCACCATTATTAAACACAGCAAGGCATTACCATGTATAGGCAATTCCGATTCTGTATCATAGCTCAGAAAAATCATCTCCCTTGTCAGACCAATCTGCCCACCCAGCATCTCTTAACAGTGCATCACGCAGGGAATCCTTAAAGTCTGCCAACTCACTGCACTCCCAGAAAATATGTTCCCAATTATCTCTTTCTTCCCCTTCACACCTCCAACATTTGCAGTCTACCTGAGGAAAAATTCTCTGGACTCTGCTTGGGGTATAAAAATATGTACAGTGGATATAAAAAGTTTCCACACACCTGTTAAAATGCCAGGTTTTTGTGATATAAAAAATGAGACCACAATAAATCATTTAAAAACTTTTCCCACCTTTAATGTGACCTATAACCTGTACAATTCAATTGAAAAGCAAAGAAATCTGTTAGGGGAAAATTATAAAAAATAAAAAACACACAATAAGCTGTTTGCATTAGTGTGCACACCCTTAAACTAAAACTTTGTTGAAGCACCTTTTCATTTAATTACAACATACAGTCTTCTTGGGTACACACCTGCCATCAATTAAAGAGACTCTGATTAACCCCAAATAAAGTTCAGCTGTCCTAGTAGGATTTTCCTGACATTTACGCAGTTGTCTGCTACAGCAAAAGCCATTGTCTGCAGAGAGCTTAAAAAACATCAAAGGGATCTCATTGTTAAAAGGTATCAGCCAGGTGGAGGGTACAAAACACAGCACTGGACATAGCATGGAACACAGTGAAGAAGACAGTCATCAAAAAGTGGAAAAAATATGGGACAACAGTGACTTTGTAAAGAACAGGACATCCCTCCAAAAGTGATGAAAAGACAAGATGAAAACTGGTCAGGGAGGCTGCCAAGAGATCTACAGCAACACCGAAGGAGCTGCAGGAATTTCTGGCAAGTACTGGTTGTGTACTACATGTGACAAAAATCTCCCGAATTCTCCATATGTCTGGGCTATGGGGTAGGGTTGCAAGATGGAAGCCTTTTCTTGCACAGAAAAACAACCAGACCTGGCTAAAATTTGCAAAACAATACATCAAGTCTCCTAAAAGTATGTGATGTGGGAAAATGTGTTATGGTCTGATGAGACCAAGGCTGAACTTTTTGGCTACAATTCCAAAAGGTACGTTTGGCACAAAAACAACACTTTGCATCAGGAAAAGAACACCATCCCCATGGTGAAGCATGGTGGTGGCAGTATCATACTTTGGGGTTGCTTTTCTCCACCTGGAACTGGGGCTTTAGTCAAGGTGGAGGCAATTATGAACAGTTCCAATACCAGTGACTTTTGGCCCAAAACCTTCAGGTGTCTGCTAGAAAGCTGAAGATGAAGAGGCATTTCATCTTTTAGCACTGCAATGACCCCAAACATACATCCAAATCAACAAAACAATGGCTTCACCAGAAGAAAATTAAAATTTTGAAATGGCCCGGCCAGAGCCTGGACCTAAATCCAATAGAAAATCTGTGGGGTGACCTGAAGAGGGCTGTGCACAAGAGATACCCTCCAATCTGACAGATTAGGAGCTCTTTTGCAAGAAAGAGTGGGCAAATATTGCCATGTCAAGATGTGCCATGCTGATAGACTCCTACCCAAGAAGACTGAATGCTGTAATTAAATCTAAAGGTGCTTCAACAAAGTATTAGTGTAAGGGTATGCACACTTATGCAACCAGCTTATTGCACATTTTTTATATTTTTCCCCTAACAGATTTGTTCATTTTTCAGTTGAGTTGTACAGGTTACAGGTCACATCAAAGGTGGGAAAAGTTCTAAAATGATTTATTGTGGTCTCATTTTTTTATATCACAAAAACCTGGCATTTTAACAGGGGTGTGTAAACGTTTTATATCCACTCTATGTAAACATTTCCAGGCAAAAATCCTAAATCTTCTAGATCTTGTTGCATATTGGGGAAGACATACATATATACATATATACTCCCATTTTTTCTTTGTGAATTGCTTATCCATTCTCTCTTCACCATCATTTTTAACCTCCTCTGATTGATTCTTAAAGTTATCATGCAATATTTTACATACTAATTCCTTTTTTAATGGCAGCTTCTGTTCTAAATTCTATTAAAAACTGTTCCAGTGCTGGTGTTTCATTTAGAACTCCCCTATTTCTTTCTCTTAGCCTATGCTCTGATATCACTCCCTGATAGGGAAGGCAATCTCTAAACTACAGACCAAATAAATTCTTGGTGTCTTCCCATTCTTTCATCTTTTCCTCTTTAGTTATTTGCTCCCAATGCCTTGGTTCCTTTGTCAGTTTTCTCCAATAAATTCCAGCCCTCTCTTGCCTACTGTCTGTATCCCTAATTGCAGTCATCCCTATTGGCAGAACCTCCTTTCTCCATTCCTGTGTTGATTTTGTTCTTAGAATACTTTCTGCTACTTTATGGATATAATATTCTGTATGATTAGTTATTCTCCTTAAAGGCCTGCATTCAAAGTTCCACTATCTCATCATCCCTTTCCACTTTGAATTATAGTTTTCTGCTTGTGCTATGTATAGGAGTCTTAACTGTGTAGCTCTGAAATACCCCTTCAAATTGGGTAATCCCAATCTGCCCTGTTCTACTGGAAGAATCAGCTTATCCCTCTTGGCTCTTGCTGTGTTAGACTCCCAGATAAAGTCTTTAAGCTCTTTATTAATTGCTACCCATAACTTCTCCTCTGGCTGACAAAAATATGCCTGACCTGTGTATAAGACTAAAGGGACTAAAAACATTTCAACTGCTTGTATCTTACTATCCATATCTATATAACAAAGCTTCCATGTTCTCAGTTTTTGTATTGTCTTTTGTTTAGTCTCTTCCCCCATATCCTTAGCTGCCACACTAGAATCATTTTAATCCATACTCCTAAATACTTCATTTTATCATATCCCCATAAATAGGAGTATTCCTGAAACAGTTCATATGTAGGTCCATAATTTACCGCCATTGCCTTTGTTTTAGCTTCATTAATTTTGTAAACCGAAAAGATCTGAAACTGTCTCAAAATGTTCACAATGCTGTAATGTCTTTTTCTTTTTTTTTTTTTTTTTTTTTAAGTATAAAATAATATCATCTGAAATAAAGCCAGCTTTTCTTGACTACCATATCTATTATATCCTTGACTTTCTGAGTCCCTTATTTTCTTTGCCAATGATTCTAAATATAATGCAAATAATTAAGGGGAAAGAGGACACCCCTGCCTGGTTGCCCTGCTCAAGCAGAAATTATCAGAGAGGACCCCACCCACTGTCCCCTCATATATTCTCCTAATCAACCTTATAATTTTTTTCAGGAAATGCAAATGCTTCCATTGCCCTGCTCATAAAGTCCCAGCTTACTCTGTCAAATGCTTTCTCTGCATCAAGACCTACCAACAGCAATGGTATTGTCTTACATTCTGCTTCCCTGTGGATCATCAATGTTCTGTTAATTTTGTCAAATGTTTGCCTCCCCTCCAGAAAACCTCACTGATCCATATCTATCAGTTTTGGCATTACTTTTGCCATTCTTTTAGCCATTACAGACATGAACACTTTAGAATCAGGGTTAAGTATTGAAATGGGCCTGTATCATGCTGGATCTGATGGAACTTTACCCCCTTTAGGTATAACAGCCACCGCTGATTTCTTCGAGGACAGTGGTACTTCTCCTGTTAAGATACTGTTAAACAAAACCTTCCAGATCTTTATTAGTTTTTTTTTCCTCCTAGCTTCCAAACTTCTACAAGAATACCATCTCTTCCTAAGGACACTCCTGTAGATTGGCTATACATCACAATTTTTATCTCATCTCCTCTTGTCCTAACTGTTATTAATTGAGCCTCATCTACCTCTAACCTTGGCTTATTTAATTCTTCCATAAACATTTCCATTTGTGTATTTTCTCAATTTTCATATTTCTCTGCTTTATCGAGACTCTCAAAGAATTTCCAAAATATTTCTAATACCTCTACAGGATCTGTTATCTTCCTTATTATAGGCTCCCTATATTTGGTGACAGCTCCTTCTAGTTTCTGTTGGCTGAGTCTTTTTCTGCTAAAAGTTTTTGTGCTGTAGTGTTATCAAAAAACAGTTGCTTAACAGCAGTATTTTTAAGGTCGTATATGTTATCAAGGTAATCCCTTATTTTCTGCCTAGCATTCGGTAGTTGATCCTCTTCTTGTTCTGTGAGAATCCCCCTATTCTGCAATACTTTGTCAGTCCCTCTAAATAATTCTTGTTACTTCTTAACCATAGCTCCCTTTCTTTTATTTCCACCCTGTTTTTAAACTCCAACTTAATTTTATCCCAGTCCCTAGCTATATTTTCAGAAGAAATTTCTCTTTCTCTAACAGCTCTTGAATAATCTCCACTAACCATTCAATAAATTCCTCTCTTTTTAACGATAGGTGGGAAAGCACCAATGTCTCATTTTTATTTCATTACCCTGTGCTTTTATTTTAGCTATTATTGGTGCATGATCTGAAATAGCTATTGGGTGAGTATCAAGAATTTCAATTAAATGCACATGTTCCTGTGAAATGTAAGTTCTGTCTAGCCTAGTCGAGTTTTTATATCTTTGGGAATAATATGTAAATTCACTCTGAGCTCCTACTACTGAATTCACATCTTCCTTGCCAAATATTTTCAGAAATTTCTTCAGTAATCTACCCTCCTTTGTCATATTTTCCCTCTTAGGTCCTCCAGACACATCTTCACTGCTGCAAATAAATTCCAGTCCCCACGTATAAGTAATATTCCTTGCTGAAAACTGATTATTTTCTCCAAGAATTTTCATAAGCTCCATTATAGCAGTTTTAGGTGGAATGTAAATACATGCCAGTGCAATCCTCCTCCCTTTGTATTAGCCCCTTAGCACTACAAATCTGCTATTATTATCTTTTTTATCTTCCTATATCACTATTGGAGCTCCTCTTGCAGTTAATATAAGTGCTCCCCTTTTCCTTTGTCCCAGGTATTCCACTGAATAACCATCCTTAAAACCTTTCTTTATCAAATTCACATGTTCATTTCTTTCTGTGTGTGTCTCCTGTAACATAGCTATTTGCACTCTTCATTTTTTTCATATAGTTCACTAGTCTTTCTTGTTTGCATTTATCTGTGAGGCCATTTACATTTAAAGACATTAAAGTAAACATCATTGTATTAAATAGTTATTAATCCCGCCTTTTATGCATAACACCTTTTTTGTTAACTGTCTAGTTCCAGATTATGTGTTGCATGCATACACTGTTTGTCAGGCTGAACTTTTATACAGTTTTTTCTTGTCATATACATTTGAGCCTATGTCACATCTTATAAAACTTTGTGTTTTATAGAAAGCCCTCAAACAAAAAAACAAACACAACCCCAATACCCCTCTAAAATCTATTAACTTAATACTGCCACACAAAACTGCTTACATCTTCAAATATTGAAGTATTCCCCTCCTAATAGGAACAAAAGTCCCAAACTGACAGCCACACTCACAGACTTGAGTTATTCTAAAAGAAAGGTCGTCCATGCTAAGACGCATGGTGCAGCCTGTTCTTCTACTAAGTGCTGATTGGTTTTGTCTTATCTTGATAGTTCTCCCATCTGGGAAAACCTCTGAATATTTTTCCAGAACATTAACTACCTTGGGAAAGCCCCAGAATGCTTTCAGAGAACATTAACTAATTTGGGAAAACCCTTGAATGCTTTCAGAGAACAATATCTCAGCCAATTTCTGTTTTCTTTCTTCTTCCTCAGCCAATAACTCTCTGCCAGACTGTAGCCAGTTTCTCTTTATCAGGTTGTCTCCATGGAGACATGAGAACCAGGCAAAGCAGTTTCTCTTCATCACATTGTTTCCATGGAAACATGAAAACCAGCTGCTGAATTGTTACTGAGCGTACATGTATTTGCTAGAAAAAAGCCTCATAATATTCAGTGTTCATTTTCATTTACTTGCTCTTTCTTAAAACTCGTTAATAAATCAATCAAGATCTTTAATCCAGCCATTTTTCCATGCAAGAATAAGAAAAAACACATCAGTTTTTCTTTTACCATGCTTTTTAACCAGACTTTTTCATAAATTGCAGTACCTATATTTCTTAAAACTGAACAAGAAGAGGTAGAGAAGGGATAAAGTAAAGACAAAAGATCATCATCACCTGTTTGCAATCACCATTACACTAAAGTAACTTTAAAAAAAACTTTATTGCATGTAAAGAAAACCACATGCCACAAAACTGGTACTATTTAAGAACAAAATATTTACTTACAGTTAACTTTCTCCCTCCTCTTTCCCTCCCCAAAACACTTTTCTGAACTTTAATGACATGAAGTAGAGCATATGCTTTAAAGTTCCCCACAAGTCCAACAAACTCTAAAAAAGTCCAATAGTTCCAGATTTTCTTGTTCTGTCATATTTCACAAATATAATTACTGCATTGTTATCCCATATTAAGTAACTGTTTTCATTACTGTTCTTCTCCAAAATCCTGTCTCTGCTTCATTTCCAACATTCTCAAAATTCTTCTAGTCAACTCTCATGCTCCCTTCCTTCTCTCCAACATTTTCTGTTGAAACATTTCACAGGTACAGTCCCTTTGTGGTCTTTATTACCAAAAGAACAAGAAATAGAATGTTCTTCTGTTTCACAGCTTACTGTTTGTAGGACAAACTTTTGTATTTCCTCCTTAGCATGTACTTCATCAAAAAATGATTTTGTCCCTCCAGGGAAGAATACCTTGAAGACAGCTGTGTACAGCAGTTTGAATCTCACACCTGCATCTCCATATTCCCTGAAAAGTAGAATACATTTGCTCCTCTTCTGTCTAGTGTACAATGAGTAATCATTCTTCACAAAACTCTGCTGTCTCCCACTTTTAGTACTTTGCCCTTCTGTTACAGTTTTGTCAGAATCAACTCCTTTTGCTGATAGGATTGCATCTTTACTATTGAAGGTCTAGATTGCTTTCTTATAGCCAGGTTTGGAGCACATACATTATGTGCCCTTTCAACTAACAACTCCTACTGTGGAATACCAGTCCAGTTGCTTATTTGTGCTTTCATAAAATTAATAGGTCCACCAATATGGTTAAAAAAGCTACTGTTAGAACAAAGGCTGTGGCATTCAAATATATAAATTATGTAGTTTATAGTTTCTATATAGTTGTCTTAAGTTGCAAGATAATAATAGTTTCATAGGTAGGTACTAGGCTATTGGCCTTAGGGCATAATTAAGCCTAGCCAAAATGTTTCGGCTTGCGCCTCCCATGTGATTTAGTTACCTGCTCCTCTGTTGAGCAGGGCCACAGAAGTGATTCCTGGGGTGAATTTCCTGTTCCCCATCTACTCATCAAGATTTTTCTTGAAGAGCACTAATGAGGAGCTCTGCCTCACATATATGGGGACCTTATTCCAGAGCAGGGGGAGTCTCTGGGACATGAATCTGTCCCTCCAACAAGTCCTGTTTATTATAGAGGTCAGGTTAAGGTCCGTAGAGTGCGTAGATTGGGTTTTCCTTGGGTGGAGCATTTCCAGCAATTCGGGGTTTGACATAGCCTTGTATGTCTGCCAGAGATCACCTCTGAGTAGCCGGTATGCATCCGAGTACAGTTGAAGTTTTTTTAGTGTGGTGGCATATGTCATCTGTTTTAGGTCTGTTATCCTCTTGGTGACGTATTTTTGAGGCCTCTCCAGTTGTTGCAGGTGTGTAGAAAGGTACATCCTAAATGGGGCATTGTAGTCAATAATGGGTCTAATGAGTGATGAGTAGAGGGGGACAATGACTTCCTTTTTTCTAGATGCAAACCCCTTTGTGGTAAGGTGGGCCATGTAGAAGGATTTTCTAACCATCTTAGCGATGTGGTTATCGAAGGAGAGGTTACTGTCTTCCTGGGTCCCTAGTTCTCTTATCACACACTCTGTGTTAAGTGAGCTGCCACCTATGTGGTAATTCGTAGGTATTTGTTTTTTCCTGAAGGGGATGACAATGCACTTTTTGGCATTTAGCTTGAGGACATGATTTTGGCACCATGTATCTGTTTCAGTGAGACCCTTTTGAAAGATATCTACATCAGTAAGAGTCTCGATTATGACACCCAGTTTGCAGTCGTCTGCAAACTTTGTTAGCCATAGTCTCCCTGTGTTTGCTTGTACCTCGGAGAAGTAAATACTGAACAGGAGCAGTCCCAAGACTGAGCCCTGGGGTACTCCACTTGTCATCGGTTTGGAGTCAGACCTAGCGTTTCCTATTTTCACTGTATGGGTTCTGTCCGTGAGCCAGTTTGCAACCCATCTTATAATGTAGGGGTTTATATTTAGGTTAGTGAGTTTATCTATAATTCCAGAGTGGAGAATAATATCAAATGCTTTCACAAGGTCAAGGTATGCCGTGTGGACCACCTTTCCCTCATCAATTGCTTTGGTAACTGTCTCGAATAAAGTCAACCAGGTTTAGAAGACATGACCTGCCCTTTACAAAACCAAACTGAGTAGGGTCCAGGGTCTGTAGGTTCCCAATGTTGTTTATGAGTTCCATGATGATGTGCTTCATGGCTTTGCAGACGAGACTCGTCAGGCTGATGGGGCTATAGTTCCCGGGGGTCGGTGGTGGTTCCTCCCTTGTGAAGTGGGACCACCATTGCTGTGCACCACTCAGGGGCACATAGCCAGAGGCTAGGCTGTGGTTGAACATGGCACTTAGGTGAGGGATTAGTTCATTTTGGAGTTCATGTAACACGCAGCCTGGGATGCTGTCTGGTCCCATGGATGCTGGGTTTTTTGCTTTCGAAAGTGCCGTTCTCACCTGGGTGTCTGAGATTACGGGGGCAGCACAATCTTCTGGTATAGATATGGGCCCTTTAGGGGATGAGGGAGGGTTAAAGTTTGCACTGAACCTATCTGCCAGTATATTGGCGTTATCAGTTGGTTCCATGAATTTTGAACCGTTATGTTGTAGCTCAGAGCAGATCTGAGAGTAGCCATTTAGGTTCTTGACATAGCTAAAAAATGCTTTGTGGTTGTCCTTGGTGTCCGTTGCGATTTTTCTTTCAAAGTTTGCCTTTGAGGATTTAATAAGGGATCTTAGCTTTTTGCTGAGGTTGGTCAGGGGGCTCTTCCCTTCCTGGGTTTTTACTCTTTTTTGTAATAATTTCTTCCTTCTATTATAGAGCTTGTTTATGTCTGGGGTCCACCAGAATGGTTTCCTTTTTTTGGAGGAATGGGTCTTGGTTTTGTTCAGGATAGCACGGTCCATGCACTCATGCAAGTGCTAATAGAGTGCTTCTGTGAAGGCTACAGCAGATTCAACCAAGTTGTCATTCTGCATGGGAGTAACAAAGTTTGCCACCTCTGTCTTAAGTAGCATAAAGTTTGCTTTGGAGAAGTTTTTCACTGTGGTTTCCTTGGGGGTGGGGTGATATGTGGATATTGAGGGTGATGAGTTTATGGTCTGATCTAACCAACAAAGAATTTATTTCAGGTATGGAGCACTTGTCCCCCATACTGGTGATGACCAGGTCCAGTATATTGTTGCCCCTTGTGGGGGTGTTGATAAGCTAGTCCAGGGCATTTGAGTTAATATATTCCAGGAAGCTTTGGGCAAATGTATTTGTGCTTGAGTAGTTTTCCCAGCTGATGTTTGAGTAATTGAAGTTACCCAGTATTAGGGTGTTTGGTTGGATTCTCATGTTTTATAGTACCTCGAGGAACAAGGAGTGAGGGTCTTGGGGTAGGGAAGGTGGTCTGTACCAAGCTGCAATCTGGACTGCAGTTTTGCCCATTGTCAGTTGCACTTGGATGATCTCTGAGGCATCGTACTTTGCAACTAGTCTGGAGGTGTGGTTATCCTTGATGAATATGGATATGCCACCTCCCTTAGTGTTTCGGTCCAGGTTTTGTGGCCGAAATATGTGATATGAGTTTTAGCCTGGAATCACTGGGGTGCTCTCTTGAGCCTTGAATCAGGTCTCAGTTATTGCACAAATATCGATGTTCTCCATTTTGAGAAGAGCCTCGAGGGAGTGCATTTTGAGGTTTAAACTCCTGGCGTTGAGCAGCATTACCCTCAGTTTTTTGTCATTAGAACTTATTAAGGTGATGGGTTTGTCTTTTGAGCCTTGCCTAAAAAAGGCACTATGGGGGTGGCAATATCTTCATGTACTGCAATTTATGTATTTGTGGACAACTGGCGTTGAGATACAATGACTAACTGTACATGGTGTGGGCATGTGGTTTTTGTAATTAGTTATATGCAATGTTCGCTAAGATTATTTGAATTTGCATGTGTGGTGGTCTTATTTAGGTGTAGGTATTATACTGTAATCATTTTTGTATTTCTTTTATTTGTCTGTTTTCTTGGTGTATTACACACTTGAGGCTGGCATCAGTATTGTGGACCTCCCTCTACCTGATGTTAAAGGATTGGTAGCCTCTGACAAGGATGGTGGTGATGAAAAGGCATGGTATGGGACTGGAGAGGGTATGTCTAACACAGAGGCTGAGGCTTCTACATCCCCTTCCCAGAGTTTGGACACAGTCATTATGCACATGAATACCCATGACAAAGAGTCATCTGAGAGTGGACAAGCTGATGGGTACATGATTGATCAGGGTAGTATGGTTACTCATATATCAGAGCTGGTGGAATATTCCCCAAGTTTTGCAAGGGTAAAGTACCACACAAGCATGTGAATTGAGTTGGTCAGTGAAGGTATGCTTACCACTCTGTCCCTGATATTGGTGTGTCAGTATCTGCCACCCAACATATGTGCAAGGCCATCAAGCACAGGCAACTTCCAGCAGAGCCTGAGAAGAGATAGTCAGAGTGCTGAATGTCATGCATTCTGATGTATAAGACTGCATTCTGATGTAAAAGACTGCACAAACCATGTGTGTAAATCACTGGACAGGATGAACCTGGACCATGCAGTGAAACCCAGGAGACTTAGAAAAATTAAATTAAGCCAATAGAGGCTATGCAGTGTCTGTTATGGAATGTTTGCTTGGGGAAGGGCAGCATCCACAAGGCCGAACATCTTGCACATTGTCAGATGTGAGCCAACACTGCCCTTCCCCTTGTGGGCATGCGAGATCCTGCTCCTGCAGTGGTTCTATTTTCACTAACACATCAGTGCTGGAGGTATCCACACTCAGACATGGTTGGCCACGTGATCATGGTTATAGGCATAGTTGTGATGACAGCTCATCCAGAAGACACTGTTCACAGTCAAGGAGCACCCCAACATTTAGCCAGGGTCATGGAACTAGCTGTACAACCCCTGGCAGAGATTGTTTATGTGGTTGAGGGCATCAACAATGAACAGGATCTTTTACTGTGCATGTCCATACCAGTCCAGGATACCAGCGTATAGTGCTAGCACAAATGCTGTGTCTGAGTTCCAGCAGACCCACACACAGTACACTTCACATTGACTATAAGACCTGACACAAAAACACACAAATATTCTTCAAAACTGACTTTTTTGCATATGGAGATGCTGGCACTAACAATACATACTTGCTTTTACCTCATCTGTTACAGACACACACACACACACACACACACACACACACACACACACACACACACACACACACACACACACACACACACACACACACCCCTTTTGTTTCAGGCTTGCCTGCTGTACCCCCCACAACACACACAAATGGGGCTGCTTGTGCTTAATGCACAGGGTGGAAACAATACTTATACAAGTAAAATATTTGTCTTCCATTTGAATGCATTATATTTGTTGTTTGTATTTGCTGCATATATCAGTTATGGTTATGAGATTCTTGTCTAGATAATCATAACTGGATTATACTTAAGTTTAGTACATAAACTGTTATTCTTGTAGAAGTGAGGATTAGTAAGCATAATCTGTTCAAGTCCATCACTCTCCTTTTTACTGTTGTTGAGGATGCTGTAGCCTGGGATTGCCTATGCCTGGGGCTCATGGTAGCCAACCATTGTATAGTTAAGCAAAGGCTGGTTTGTCTCTATGCAGCAATGTCACTGTTAGTATCTAATTAGCTCTTTTATATTTAGTTAAGTAGTGAGTGTATATGCTGTTTTCTGCCTCTTAGTAGTGGCAGTGGCACAACAGGTAGCACACTCACCTTTGGTTTAGAAGGCTGTGGGTTCTATTTCCACACCAGGTAGATTGATTGCTGACACTGCAGTGCAGCATAAGGGGAGGTTATACATTCCTGATTGTGTTATCCTTTGGATGAGACATTAAATCAAGGCCCTATCTACTTGAATTTGTGGTAGTTCAGGTGGATATAAAAGATCTCATGGCACCTATTGAAAAGAGTAGGGGTCTTTTATTTATATAGAAAAATAACTCTTATTTACATATTTACAGATAGTTACAAATATATAAATATACAAATCTATTTACACATGTTCATAATTTCCTTTACAATCATACTAAATTTTCATCACTATTAGACACCCACTCCTTTTTCCATAATCACCATGTGATTTTACTTATTATTTTGCTAAAATCCATTTACCATTAAACATAATTTCATTTATTCTTTCATTTCATATGACATAAAAAAGTATCTATTCTTTTAACATATTCTTTCCTTCTATGCTAATAATTTCAATATTTAATCAGATCCATGATTATTTTATCCGTTTCTTTTATATATGCAAAAAAAATCTTCTTTACGTAGTTTTCCCATAATAATTTTACTCTCTTAAATTTCAAAAACCACATGTTCTATAGTTTCTTCTTCATGACAATGTACACATATTTTATCAGTTTTATTTTTATATGGCATATTTCCTTTTACTGGTAATTTTTCTATTGCCAGTGTCCACGAAAGCTTTTTACATTCTACTTTCTGATTACACCATTTGCTTCTTACTTTCATAGCTTTAATTTTTTCATCTGTTAGTTTTTTTCCCATGTTTTTACATAGTTTTCTGTATCATCAGTTTTTATTTTCCACAAAAAAATATATTTGGTGACATTTTATTTCTTGATTTATACACTCATTTTTTTTCTCTTTTACTCTTTTTTACCACACCCCAACATTTATCATATTTATATTTATACAATTTTACTACAAATTTAAATGAAGCAACATATGCCACTGGGTTAATTAACCCTAAACATCCTTCCTCTTTATTTACATACAAAACTCTTGTTTTTACTGAGTCTAATCTATAAATCCATATAAATGAAAAAAATTATCTGCAATTATTCCTTTTCAAATATTCTTAGCAACATAAATACACTTGCTAAGCATGCTATTTTCCCATCAGGGCTGAATTTATCAAATAAGCTTTTTTCTGAATGATAATTTATATGTTCTGCAGAAAAGGCATGTTTGTTTTATTTATAGGATCATAGGAAGTTACTAGGCTATTGGCCCTGAAGCCCTTACAAGCCTAGCCAAGAATTTAGCCTATGTTTTGACAAGTCAACGCCTGTCCAACAGGGACACAGGTGGAATCCCGGGGTGTATTTTCTGTCCCCCATCCAGTTATCATGGTTGCACTTAAAAAGTGTTAATGAGGTACACTGCTTGATGTGGAGTGGGAGTCTATTCCACAGAAGGGCGAGTCTCTGGGACACAAATCTGTCCCGCCAACAAGTTTTGTTGATGTCACAGACCAGGTTGAGATCGCATGTGTTGGTTACTCGAGTGGAGCTAGACTTGCGGATGTGTAGCAGTCCCATCAAGGTGGGTTCTAAGATTGCTTTGTATGCCAGACAGATATTACCTCTGAGGAGTCTGTAGGAACCTGAATAGAGGGATAGGGCATTTAGGTTATCTGTGTAGGGTAGATGTTTGAGGCTCTGGATTCTCCTGGTGAGGAACCTCTGTGGTTTCTCCAGCTGCTGCATGTGCTTTTTGAGGTACATGCTGAAAGGAAAATTGTACTCAATAACAGGTCTTATAAGGGATGAATATAGGGATGCTATGACCACCTTGTCCCTGGATGAGATACCCTTACTAATGATGTGGGTCATGTAGAAAGCTTTCCATACAATGGAGGCAATATGGTGGTCAAAAGTCAGTTTGCTATCAACCTGGGTGCCCAAGTCCCTCACAACTGATTGCGTGCTTAGGACCTTGTTATTAATGTGATAATTTGTAAGGATGTCACTTTCCCCAAAGAAGATGATGATGCATTTTTTTGGAATTTAGTTTTAGGCCATGTTTCTGGCACCAGTCATATGTATGGGTGAGACCCTATTGGAGGGTGTCCACAACACTAGGAGAACTGATGACAGCACCCAGCTTACAGTCATCTGCAAATTTGGTCAGTCATAGCTCACTGGTTTGGCCTGCACCTTAGAAAAGTATATCACAAACAACAAGGGCCCCAAGACTGATCCCTGAGGTACACCTTGCTTGAGGTGGCTTCCCTATTTTGATTAGGTGGGTTCTATCAGTAAGCCAGTTTTCTACCCATCTGGTAACATATGGATTGACACCTAGTTGAGAGGGTTTATCTATTATACCTGAGTGTGGAAGAGTATCGATGGCTTTAGCCAGGTCAAGGTAGGCACACAGTCTTCCCCTCATCCATGGCTTTGGTGACTGTCTCAAAGAAGTCAACCAAATTTAGCAGGGATGACCTCCGCTTGATGAAACCAAACTGTGTGGGATCAAGTGTTTGAAGGTTGCCAATGTCCTAGTTAATGAGGTCCATGATAATACGCTCCATGGCCTTGCAGATCAGGCTAGTTAGGCTGATGGGTATTTAATTTCTTAGATTAGTGGATGCTCCACCTTTGTGCAAAGGGATGACATTGGCTGTCCTCCACATGGCTGAGATAAAGGCAGTACTTAGGCTTTGGTTGAATAGGGTGCCTAATGGTGCTGCAAGTTCCTGTAGGATGCAACCTGGGATATTATCTGGTCCCATGGAGGCTGGATTTTTTGCCTTTGAGAGGGCAGTGATGACTTGTTCCCTAGAGATGGGTGGCAGGTGCTGCGGATGTCCTGATTTACTGATGGGGGAAAGAGGGGTGAAGTTTTCACTGAACCTGTCCACCAGCAAGTTGGCTATATCTACAGTGTTTGTGTATGTGATGTCATTGACCACCAGTTCTGAGCAGATCTGGGTGCTTCCCTTGAGTTTGCAGACATATGCGAATAAAGCCTTGTGATTGTCTTTAGTAGATGTGGTCAGTTTGGATTCAAAGTTTGCTTTGGAGGATTTTACTAGTGCTTTTATTTGCTTGTTCAGACTAAGGAGAGATTGCTTCCAATTAGGCACCTGCTCCTTCTTGGTCTTGGACAGCAGTTTTTTCCTTTTATTATAGAGTTTATTTATTGCAGATGTCCACCAGACAGGTTTACTCATCCTTGAGGAGGAGGATTTTTGTCCTGTTGGGTATTCCTGATTCCATGCAGCTATATAAGTGCTCTTATAGTACTTTGGTGAAGGTTTGGGCATATCCTGTGGTGGAGGAGGGAGCCATGAAGCTGTTTATACCTTCCCTCAGGAGTAAGTAATCAGCTTCTGAGAAGTTGTTTTGTTTGACCCTATCTAGGGGTGGTTGGGGGAGATGGTGACTTCAAATGTGATTGCTTTATGGTCAGATGTTACCAGGGAGGATGTCACTGTACTGATACTGCAGTGGTTACTCATGTTGGTTAATACCAAGTCCAAGATATTTTCACCTCTTGTGGGGGTGTCAACCAGCTGGTCCAAAGCATTTGTATTGACAAAATCAATGAATCTCTGTGCATTTGTGTTTTGGCATCAGTAATTCTTCCAATCTATGGTTGGATAGTTAAAGTTGCCCAGGTTCAGGGTAAAGGGAACAATCCTGATAGATCTGAAGAAGTCCAGATAGGTGGAATGGGCATCTTGAGTCAAAGTTGGGGACCTGCTGCTAGCTATGATTTGAATAAGGGTCTTATCAATGGTTAACTGAACCTGGGGTGTCTTCTGTGGGTCATACCATTTAACCAGCCTGGAGGTGTGTGTGTCTTTTATATATATTGCAACTCAACCTCCTTTTTCTTTGATACTCATGGTTTGGGGTCTGAATGTATGATATGATGAGTAACCTGGTATGGCTGTGGGTGCTCTCTGCAACTTTGAGTCAGGTTTCTGTGACTGCACAAATGTCAACATCTTCCAGGATTAAGAATGCTTGCAATGATTGCAGTTTCATGTTTAGACTCCTAGCATTTAGCAGCATGACCTTTAATTTGTGTTTTGATTAAATTTTCATGTTGGTAGCTTTGGCCTCATGGATTTGCCTAAAAAAGGCACTGTGGTGGTGGCAAGAGCCTTTGCCAGGATCCTGAAGCCTAAGGGAGACACATTTCTTCTATTGTTTTTCCCATTAATTTCTACTTACATCTTTACTTCCAAATTTTGTACCTATCACACAAACTTCATTAATTGTGAAATATATATATTTAAACTACATCAGGTAAACCTTTACATTTCTCTTGATTTAAAGCCATCCCTATCACCTGTAGACATTCTGTGAAAATTATTGCTTCTTTTATCTAAATTTTATTTTTGCAATTATTATAATACCATTATCATATGTTAACAAAATTGGAATTGTTAAGTTCTTCCTTGAATACATTTCATACCCTAATTCCATCTGCTCCTGTTGCCAAATCTATATTTACTTGTCCTAATACTTTATGTACCTCATTTAAAGAAATATCCTTTTCAACTCTTTATTCTGTTTTTCTGTTAACTTTTTTACTTTCTATGTTTTTTTCAGTGTCTTCTTTTTTCTTTAAACATTTCTTGCACATATTGTACTACAATATTCATAATCTTTTCCTGAATTCTTTCTATTTCTCCTTTTACATTTTTATTTCTCTCATTACACTACCATCTTCCTTTAGTAATCTACTTAAGTAACTCAATACTTATTTGCATTTTCCTTGTAAAAATAATTGCTTATATTACAATTCTTGTATTTTTTCTTAATTTCCTGTCAAAGTATGTTCTATCATTATGTTCTAAATCTTCCAATGCATCTTTATATGTTCTTTTATATTTTTCTGTACTTTTCTCACATCATATTGCCACTGTAAAAAAACAAACTTTTTTTATATTTTCCTTAACTATCATCCACCATACAGACCAGTTTTTATAAAATGTTCTCATAATGCTATGATCTTTCCATAATATATTACTAATCTCTTTCCTTCTTCATTCCATGCTTTCTCATTTATCTTTTTTTATTACTTTGCCTATTTTTATATATTCCTTTTTCTTTTACCTCTAACCATATTGCAAGATAATCAGAAAATCATGTTTGAACTACATCTCCTTCTTCCATAGCTATACCTTCTGATACTATAAAATAATCTATATTAGCTTTATACATACCATTTTTTGTAAGTCAATGAATTTTTGCCCCAAAGTTTTAACTTACCACATCTTATAACTTTAACATTTTTCTTATATAATTTCCTTCTTTTTTATGATTGCCTCTCAAATCACAATTAAAGTCACTTGTTAATGTAATATTCATATTTATTACTACATGGTCTAAAACATGACAAGATAAGCTTTCCCATTCTTTACATTAGTATAAGCATATAATGTTCTAATTTCATATACTTGTTCTTTCCATTTTAAATCTACAATTGTTAATCTTCTATTTTTATTAAAGTTACACCTAATATATTTACTGTATTTCTACATAATACTATTCCAAAACATCCCTCATTTCCCAAAATCCAGATTATCTTTCCTCCCTATAGTTTCTCTTTCTGCAATCTTTCTTCATTTGTTAAACCTCTTGTGTCTTCTAATATAGCTACAGCTATATCACATGTATTACAACACTCCAAAATCCCTATTTTTAATACTATTCACATTACAGAAAACATTCTAAAATTTTCATTTTCTCTTTTCCTTAGATTATGGTTTCATAACTTCATAGCTAATTACTAGGCTAGCTTTCTTAACAGACAATTCTAGGCATAGCCAATTTCCCTCCCAAAGGTGAGAATCAAACAGTGTACATTGTTTCTGGGAGTCAAACACCTTAACCATTATACCATACCCAGTCATTTAGCTATATATATTCTTTTTCATCCATTTCCTTTCTTTTCTTCTGTACTTATCTCTATACATTTTATTTTTCTTTTACCCTTCTTTTTTTCTTTTACTACCTCCAAGTTTATGGATTCATCATTTATTTCAGAACCTTCTTCTGTGTCTTCTTTAAAATTTTCCCCATCTAATTTTTTCTTCTATTTCTACTACTTCTAAAATTTCTTCTCTTTGTTCATTTTCTTCTCTTTCTTTTTATTTTTCCTTACTCTTATTTTCATTTTTGCAATCCATCCATAAATGTCCAATTTTGTTATATTTATAACATTCCAATTCAGATTTTTTGCATCATGTCCCATTTCCCCATAAATATAAGATTTTCTTTTATCGTGGTAACTTATCAAATGGCCTTCTTTTTCACACACAAAAAACATGTTTTGGGTTGTCCCCAGTATTTTATGACACCTCTCTTTCCCTCCACATTTATCATGCTTGGTATATGTATAATTTTTATTCTTTCTATTTTAACACAATATCACAAAACCATCCACCACCAGATCTCTTATTCATAAGCTTTTGCACTGTCCAGTACATCTTTACATAAAGTTTTCAAATGTCCTTTCAAAGTCTCATCCACCTGTTTTTGAAATTGTACAAGAATTTTCTTTTTTTTTTTTTTTGTTTCCCAGTTAAACGCTTTTGTTGCAAAAAGATTCCATAGGTTACTGTCTTTCTTTTTCATATTCTCTAAGAAGATTTTCCATTGAAAAAAAAGTCTCTGATATAATGTCACAAAATATCTCCTTGTTAATAAGAATACATGCTCTTACCTCATGTGCTTTTATATCCAAAGTAGCTATTAAATTGTCTTACACTTCATACCTGTCCATTTATTTGTCTTCTTTACTTTGAATCCTTACCACATACTTCTGTTTTTCATTTTCTTCTGCCTTATTTTCTGCTACTCCCCTTTTGCTTTCTTTAACTTTCTCTGTTTATGTTTTCTTTCCCATCTCACCACTATTCTTGAGGGTTGTCTGTGCATCCTCCTTTTGCATTTTCTGCATAATGTCCCCCCAGGAGATATCTTCATTTCCTAGCTCACTCAGCATCACCATTTCTTTAAGTAAATCATCCTGCAACCTCCTGACTGGAGGGTTGTAATTATATATGCATTATTTGTTGACTCATCCCCATCAGATTTCTTTAAAATATTTCCTCAGAATCCTGCACACATTCTCCAGTTTCAACATTTGCTTTCTCCTCCATTGCTCTCACCACTCCATTATCTCCTTCTCTCTCCATATGCCTTCCTGTTTCTCTGGGCTACCTCTGTGCCTGGAGGGTCCCAGTCACAACAGTTAAAAGTAGAGGCTTTTTATTGATATATACATTACATATTATTTACATATTTACATTATTTACATCTATTTACAAATCTCCATATATTATAAACTTCAATTTAAGAATTTCTCCCCACTCTTTTATCCAGAAACAAAACATTATTTTTTCCAGATTCTTTTTCAAAGTCCATTTTCCATTGTATTTGATTTCATTTAGTCTTTCATTCCATATAGTCCAGGAAACAAAAAATATTACTCTGTTCATTTTCTTCACTTCTTCCTGTTTTCCTGCACCATAATAACCAAATTCT
Source organism: Protopterus annectens (assembly GCF_019279795.1). Taxonomy (NCBI): domain Eukaryota; kingdom Metazoa; phylum Chordata; order Ceratodontiformes; family Protopteridae; genus Protopterus; species Protopterus annectens. The sequence goes on along the minus strand of NC_056739.1, from coordinate 1,555,477,693 downwards.
ATTATATTTATTTGCTTAAATTTTAACACACTTTTCACCCTATTATGTTTACATATTTCTTTCCATAAATTATTAACTCTTTCACATTTCAAAAACACATGCTCAGTAGTCTCAAACTCTCCACATTTATTACATATTATATCTTGTTTTTTCTTGTATGGCATATTTACCTTAACTAGCAACTTTCTAATAGACAATCTCCATAAAAATCATTACATTTGTTAATCTTTTTATAGTTATTATATCTCATCATTATGGTTTTTTTCTTATCTATTTCTAAATCTTTCCATGGATCAATGCAATAAAATTCTACTTTTCACATATATTATTTTTATTTTCCGTAACAAATTTTTGTTTTAGTACTCTTTCATTTCCTCATTCACAATGCTTTTACCTCTTTTTAAACTTCCATTCCTTCCCACAATTCTTTGTATTTATAATATAGTAAAATTTCTATCAAGTTTTTATTTTCCTTCATAATTCCTTTTAATACCTTATATAAAATTAAAGATGCTGCATGTATTATTGGGTTTATTAAACCCAAGCCTCCTTGCTCTTTTTTCATATATAGAACCCCTCTCTCAACTAGAGTCAGTCTAGAGCCCCATATAAAAAATAATCATCATTAGTTCCTTTTCATACTTAACAGGAATCATATAGATGTTAGCAACATAAGCAATTTTTCCTACTACCATGATGTTCAACAAGTGTGCTTTTTTCTATATGAAAATCTATATGGTTTCCAAAAAATAATCATATCCTTTACTTCTTTGAGTATATTATCCCATTGTTGTTGTCTGTATTCATTCCTTCCAAATATTATTCCTAATATATCTAAATATTTTTCATTGAACTCAATACTTCCTATCATACCTTCAAAATGAGATCTTTTACTTTTCTCTTTATTTACACTTAACTCAATTTTTTAATTTATACTTAATTTTTCATTTAATTCTTCCATCCATACTTTATTTTAACAATTAGTACAATATCATCCACATAATTATACATTATTGGCAATTGTACTTCCTTCATCATTCTGTATTGACTGCTACTTGACATTTTATTAATTTCCTTCACTATTACATTCGTAATTAATTGCAGAATTACACTACTAGCTGGGCAGCCCTACTTTATTAAACATTCTATTTTTAATTCTTCCTCAATTTAGCCATTTACATTTAGTTTCACAAAGTTCTTTTCATAAACTGATTTTATTACTTGTAATTTTTTTGTTTACATTATATGCTTGCAAAATTCCCCATAATGATTTATATTGAATATTATCATAGGCTTTACTTATATCCCTATCATAACCTTTACTTCTACATTTTTATTTGTGATTATCATCAATTTCTCTTATTATCCATAATAACTTTGACTTCATTTTCCTTTTCTTCCAAATACATTTTGGTCATATATTCTATCAATTTTTGTAACCTTTTTGTTATTATTCTCATGAACATTTTATAATCTGTATTATTCAGTGTTACAGGTCTCCAATTTGTTATCTCATCTTTATTTCCTTTTTAAATATACATTTTATAACTCCTGTACATATCTCTTTCTCTTTAATTCCAGTTTCTAACCATTTATTCATAGCTACTGTAAAATTATTTTTCCATATTCAATTCCATCCAGTCATGTTGCAGAATTCATGTTAATATCTTTTAAATTTTAATTCAATTTTTTCATAGTTCTTTTTTGTTCTAAATACTCAACTTTTTACTGTTATAAATTTATTCTATGTTTTCTTCTCTTATAACAAAAAATTCCAATATATATTCTTTTAGTTATTCCATGTATTCCTTCTTGCTGTCTTATTTGCTTACCTTCCTTATTTTTTAATTCTCTTATTATTTTTCCTTCTATCATTTTACTCAAATATGGTGCTATCTCTTCTTTCTTTCCTTGTAAAGAATATTCTTTGTTTATATAACAAGTTAATTTTAATTTGATTCATTTTATATATTTCTCTTTCTTTTTTATAAAAGGAATTTTTCTTCTCTAATAAATCTCAGTATGTTTTTGACTTAATATCTTATACCTCTCTTTTTATTTTCTTCTTTTCTTCCTTATACATTCTAAAAATACTTTTTTATATTTTTCTTTAAAAGTAAGCCACCAAACAATCCAGTTATCATAAAACTCTCTCATATTCATATGCTTTTTCCATAATTCCATGTTATTTTTTTCTCTTCTGAATCTAATTCCTTTTTATTAATTATCTTTGTTCATTTTCCTATTCTTATATATGCTTAGTTTTCCTGTACTTTAACCTATACAGCCACATGATCTGAAAAATCCAACATACTTAATTCCTTTTTCTTTAATTTTTAAACTATTAGATATTAATAAAAAATAAATTGTCATAATTTCATTCCTTTTGTAGGTCCAGTGGTTATTCTCACATACACTTAACATTCCACCTTTCATAATTTCTTTAACCATTTTAACATTACAATTGCTCTTATTTTTTCATAAATTACAATTAAAACCACCCACCACTACAATGTCTATATTTACACAAACATATTCAAGAATATTTTTAAACATCATTCTGGTCTCTTTTTTGTTACATATACATATAAAGCTATAATTCTATACACCTTTTTCCATCTTAGTTCTATTACCATAATTCATTCAAGTTCCACTATGGTTACATATAATATTTTAATGCTTTCTTGACATAACATGCATATGCCCAATTACGTTTCTTTCCCCATGTACCAAACTACCACACCATTCCAAAGTTTTCAGTTTGTGTTCTTTCTTCCTCTGTTAAGAATCTGATATCTTTTAAAACAATAATATGTGCATCTACTGCAGCACACCATTGTAATATACCTATTCTCCTATTAAGGTTTTTCATACTGTTCACATTTAAAGCTAATATGTTCAGCTTTTAAGAACAGTTATTGTAATAAATGTTGTCTCTATTTCCTTTCTTATTTTCTGTAAGCATTATATTTTTGAATTTTATTTTCCTTTCTTTAACTTTTTTCTCTATCAAATTATTTTTATTTCTTATTGTATGCCAGTCAGCTTCTTCCTCACTTGTCAACTTTGTTTCTTTTCCCTTGTTACTTTCTTCATCTTCATGTACAACCTCTTTATTAGTCACATCTTTTTGTACATTTTCTTGTATAACACATTCTTCTATCTCTTTCTCCTGTATAACTTCATTTTCATTTTCTTGCACATTCATTTCACATTCTAGCCATGAATGACCAGTATTGCCACATTTCTTTGCACTTTAAATCACATTTTTTGCATTATGCCCCATTTTACCACATAAATAATAATTGATTAAACGATCATTTTTTTTTCACAAAAATAAAAAACCTTTGGTTGACCCCTGTATTTCACAAAACCCCTATGACCATGAACATTAATAATACTAGTTACATGCATAACATTATCATATTCCATTTTTAGTATTACACCACATTCCCATCCCTCAAGTCCATAGTCCTCTTTCATCATATATTTTTGTACTGTCCATTACTTCTTTGCATATAGTTAACAAATGTTCAGTTCTTTTGCTTCAACTTCAATTCTAAACTCGATCATTATTCTTTTTTGTCTGTAAAGAGTTGTACCACATATCCTGACCATGGATAAATATTTTTTCTTTTGTTCATACACACCCCAAAAAAATTCCATAACCTGCCCAGTCTCAAATATCAAGTCACAAAAAGTCTCTTTATTAATTAAGATAAATGCTCTTACCACTTTTGCTTATACACCCAGAGGTGCTATGACAGAGTCCCAAACCTCCTACCTATTCAAACTTTCTTCTATTTTTCTGCTCTTTTTTGTTTCTTTTATTTCTTCTTTCTTCTTTGTTCCTTCTCCAGCAGTTTGTGCATACTTTTTTTTTCAGGAACTTTCTCTGGGACAGTCTCTTCTCCTTTTTCTTCTTTTATTTTTTCAATGATGTCGCTCCATGAAATTGCTGCTCGATTTTCTGGCTCACTTTGGTTTACGGTTTCTTCCAAATAATCATCCTGCAATCCCCTCCCTCCCAACTGGAGGGTTGTAATTATGCATTTTTCAGAGGTAACTATCTCTCCTTCAAACAATCTCTTAAAGTTTTCCTCTGAATCCATCTCTGTTTCAGCTACAATCTCATTTTCCTCCAATGTCACTGTTGTTTCTGAACCCACATCACAAAAAACTTCTGGAAGCAATTCTACCATTTCAACTACATTTTCAGTATATTTCACTCCAGTTTCAGCAAAAGCTGAATCCGCCATGTTTTCTCCCTGTTCCTCTTGGCTGCCTCCGTGTTTGAACAGGAAACAGGACGCAGGATGTGTAACACACAAACTCTTTCCCCAGCTACCAAGAGTATGGGAAGTCCCATGATGCCTTGCCAAATTTTCACAAATAGTATAAATACCCTCTTGGGTCTCCCTTGACAGGAGGCTACCAGCTAGTGGGACTAAACAATGAACAGAAGGATAAATAAATAAAAAATAGTGCAATAGCATATTGGGCATGCGTTTGTGTGCCATGATCATCCCTAGCTGTTAGTTACTCATTTGCCCCCTCATCTATGTCTACTGGCCCTCTCCTTGGTGTTGGGAACTGTGGTCCCTGTTCTGAGTCATACTGCTTTCTGTATGTAAGATGGCACAAACAGTCAGTATTTTGGCAGAGGTAGTGAGGGTCACATTACAGGGCATCTCCAGATGTATCTAGACAGTAGAACCATGATTTGAGCAGCCCAAATACATGCTCTAGTTCTAGTCTGTGCATGTGCAATGTTGTAACCTTGTTTAGTGGAGGTTTATGGGATTTTCGTAGGAGTCATGATCCAAGGTTCTAGTGTGCATCTTGCATCTCCCACTAGATGGCCTTGTGGAAAGTCACTCCTTGAAAACCTTTGACACGGGTATACCATATGTGGGAGTTGTGGAAATTAAAAAGGAGACCTGCACACACACTGATAGCTTGTGCATAACAGACCACCTCAGTTGACGGAATGATAGCCTTTTCTGTTCACATACCTCCTTTCCAGTTCACCAGGTGGGGGCTTTTGCTTCAATGTGGGTGGAGTCTATGGCCCACAGTACTTTAGGAAAATGGGCTGTAGCATAGAAAGTTTGTGTCATGGTAGCTATTGCCTCAGGGTACGTGGAAACCAGATACAAACCCCTACATGTTGCAGCACTGCAATGAGAAATTGGTGAAGTATGCTTGTGGTTGAGGCCTATGAAACCTCCGCTGTGCCAGTGGAGGTTACTGAAAAGCCCCTGTAGGTAGTATACATAAATCTAGAAAGACCTTAGTTTCTGTTGGGATAGGGTCTCCATGATACCCATGAGGCCTCAGGTGAGAACAGCAGATGTGTACTATTTCCTGCATGGTCCACCCTGTACCGCTCTAATATTTCAATTTCATGTAGTACATGGTAGGTCAAATGTGGTCTGAACATACTATATTTTCTAGGATGAGGTCTGGTAACAGCAGCAGCAGTACCTTGTATGAGACCTGTTGCATTTACAGATTTAAAGTGGCTGCAGCAACCACTAATATTTTTTTAAATTTCTCCTGTGGCTGTATTCCAGCATGTGTTGAAATTTGGATCTAAGTCAAACTTGATGCATTCAAGCTCATTTTATATGTTTCTGAATTGTTCTGCCATGGTTTTTCACTTTATTAGTATACAGCACATCTGATTATATGGTTATTAGCATATTCAATTGCTAATCCTTGTTTTGCAGCCAGCTGCAACATGTATGACTGTTTTCTGAAGTGCATCCTCTCTGCTCAATACTGATCATCGCACATACATTGCTTAGTGCAATGAGCAGGCATTCATGAATTTAGACCAAGGTGCAAGGTGCCAAGGTGTGCAAATGCGACATTCTGTGAACAGAATTTTGAATATTTTTTGAATATTTACTAGTGAATTGTACAATAAAATTTGACCATACCACAGTTCCTGAAACCCATGTGGTACAAGTATAACAAATATTGTATTCTAGGCTGTGGCATAAAGGAATACATGTTGGCAATCTAAAATGTTGGAAATATTGACCTGATAGTGACTTTTCCTTCCCTATTTTTTAGCTGTAACCGAACATCTATCAAGACAAAGGAAACAACTGAACTAAACCAATATGAGCTCATACAAAAAAAAATAAAATGGGCAACTCCACACAAACGTCATTTTTTCTCATCACTGAATAAATTTTCTTCCTTATTATCCAGCTCAAAGAGTACGGCATAAAAGGAAGACATAAAAGTACTGTGAGTGATTTCTGCCTGATGTTACTTCTCTAAACCTGCCTTTTTTGTGAAATCTCATGTTATTTACTTCTGGTATTTTTTTTAAATTATCTGTGGCATCATATAGGATCATAGGAGGTTACTAGGTTATGGGCCCTGAGGCCCTTATAAGATTAGCCAAGAGTTTAGCCCATGTTTAGACAAGTCTGCACCCAAAGCCCCTGCTCAGCAGGGAGACAGGTGGAATCCCAGGGGTGTATTTTCTGTTTCCCATCCAGTTATCCAGGTTGCACATCAAAAGGGATAATGAGGTACACTGCTTGACGTGGAGAGGGAGTCTATTTCACAAATGGAGGAGTCTCTGGGACACAAATCTGTCCTGCCAACAAGGCCTATTGATATCACAGACCAGGTTGAGGTTGTGCTTATGGGTTGCTCGATTGGAGCTTGAGTTGCAGATATGCAGTAGTCCCATCAAGGCAGGGTCTGAAATTGCTTTGTATGCCAGACAGAGGTCACCTCTTAGGAGTCTGTATGAAACTGAGTAGAGGGACAGGGTTTTTAGCCTATCTGTGTATGGTAGATGTTTGAATCCCTGGATTATCCTGGTGAGGAACCCCTGTGGTCTCTCCAGCTGCTGCATGTGCTTTGCGAGGTACATGCCAAAGGGGGTGTTCTACTCAATAATTGGCCTTATAAGGGAATAATATAGGGATGTTATGATCTCTTTGTCCCTGGATGAGATACCCTTACTTATGAGGTGGGCCATGTAGAAAGCTTTCTGTACAACGGAAGCAACATGGTGGTCAAAAGTCAGGTTGCTATCAACCTGGGTGCCCAAATCCCTCACTACTGATTGTGTACTTAGGACGCTGTTATTAATGTGATAATATGTGAGGATGCCACTCTCCCAAAAGGGGATGATGACGCATTTTTTGGCATTCAGCTTGAGGCCATGTTTCTGATATGAGTCATTTGTTTGGGCGAGACCCTCTTGGAGAATGTCCACATCACTTGTGAAATTGATGACTGTGCCCAGCTTGCAGTCATCTGCAAACTTGGTCAGCCATAGCCCACTGGTTTTGGGCTGCACCTCAGAGAATTATATCCAGAATAACAGAGGCCCCATGACCAATCCCTGGGGTACGCTGCTCATTACGGCTCTACTGCTTGAGGTGGCTTCCCCTATCAGTGAGGCAGTTTGCTACCCATCTGGTAAAATATGGATTGATGCCTAGTTGAGAGAGTTGATCTACTATGCCTGAGTGGGGAATAGTGTCGAAGGCTTTGGCCAGGTCAAGGTAGGTGGTGTGCACTGTCTTCCCCTCATTCATGGCTTGTGGTGACTATCTCAAAGAAGTTGACCAAATTTAACAGACATGACCTCCACTTGACAAAACCAAACTGTGTGGAGTCAAGTGTTTGGAGGTTGCCAATGTTCCTGTTAATGAGGTCCATGATTATCCCTTCTATGACCTTGCAGAAGATCAGGCTAGTTAGGCTGATGGGTCTATAATTTACTGGATTGGTGGATGCTCCACCTTTGTGTAAAGGGATGACAGTGGCTGTCCTCCACTTGGCTGGGACAAAGCTGGTACTCAGGCTTTGGTTGAATAAGGGTGCCTAATGGTGCTGCAAGTTCATGTAGGATGCAGCCTGGGATGTTATTGGGTCCCATGGAGGCTGTATATTTTGCCTTTGAGAGGGTAGTGATGACCTGTTCCCTAGAGATAAGGGGCAGGGTAGGTACTGGGGATGTCTTGATTTACTGATGGGGGGACCAGAGGGGAGAAGTTTTCACTGAACCTGTCAGCCAGTAGATTGACTATATCTACAGCATTAGTGTATGTGGTATCCTTGACCACCAGTTCTTAACAGATCTGGGTGCTTCCTTTGAGATTGAGGACATATGTGAAGAAGGCCTTATGATTGTCTCTAGTAGATGTGGTCAATTTGGACACAAAGTTGGCTTTAGAGGATTTCACTAGTGCTCTTATTTGCTTGTACAGGCTAAGAAGAGATTGCTTCCAATTGGGCACCTGCTCCTTCTTGGTCCTGGACAGCAATTTTTTCCTTTTGTTATATAGTTTATTTATTGCAGATGTTCACCAGACAGGTTTACTCTTCCTTGCGGCGGATGATTTTTGTCCTGTCAGGTATTCCTGAATCCATGCATCTATATAAATGCTAGTATAGTACTTTGGTGTAGATATGGACCTTGGTTCCAGTTCCTACATTTAGGGAGGGGGCTGTGAAGCTGTTTATACCATCCCTCAGGGGGTTGTAATCAGCTTTGGAGAAGTGTTTTTGTTTGACCCTAGCTAGAGGGGGGTCAGAGGAGATGGTGACTTTAAAAGTGACCACTTTATGGTCGGATCTTACCAGGGAGGATGATACCATAGGGGTGCTGCAGTGGTTACCCATGTTGGTTAATACCTCTTGTAGGGGTATGGACTAGCTGTTCCAAGGCATTTGCATTGATAAAATCGAGGAATCTCTGGGCATTTGTGTTCTTGCATTTGTAGTTTATCCAATCTATGGTTGGGTAATTAAAGTCACCCAGGATCAGATTAAAGGGTTGAACCTTGATAGATCTGAAGAGGTCCAGATAGGTGAAGTGGGCATCTTTATTCAAATTTGGGGGCCTGTAGCTCGGTACAATTTGAATAGGGGTCTTGTCAATGGTTAACTGCACCTGGAGTGTCTTCTGTGCATCATAGTGTTTGACCAGCCTGGAGGTGTGTGTCTTTAATATATATTGAAACTCCACCTCCTTTGGCTTTGCTGCCACATGTTGGGGTCTAAATGTATGATAGGAAGAGTAACCAGGTTAGGCTGGGGTGCTCTCTGCAGCTTTGGACCATGTTTCTGTGACTGCACAAATGTCAGCATATTCCAGGGTTAAGAATACTTGCAATGAGTGCAGTTTCATGTTAAAACACCTAGCGTTTAGCAGCATGACCTTTCTTTTGCATTTTGTTGAAACCTTTATTTTGGTAGAATCGACCTCATGACTTTTCCTAAAAAAAGCACTATGGGGGAGGCAAGGGCCTTTGACAGAAACCTGAAGCCCAAGTGAGACAGGTGCAGGCCATCTCTAACAAAAGATCATATCATGGTCCGTCAATCATATCTTCCCAGGCTATCAGGCACTGGATCCCCCTGGAATAGGCTAGGAAAGAGAGCTACATCTCAGGCTTTTATTACATTCAGAAAATACTGAACGCAAGTAGATGTCTATGGTTGTGGGGTCACTAAAAAGTTATAAAAAAATGTGTCTTGAAACACAGTTCCTTTTCAATAAACCAATAAATAAGGTACCTTTTCAAGGATAAAAACGAAGGAAGGAGTTCATAACAGCCACTCGCTAGAGTCCAAAAACACACTGTTTACTTTAACGTACAAAAAGTTTATTTAAAAACTAAGCAATGTTTTCGTCACTCCTCTCGAGTAACTTCATCAGAAAGTAAAATAAACACACAGGTGTAGTCACATTTAAAAAGTCCTCTACAAGGCGGCATGATTATTCTAGCCAATCAACTTGTCTCATTCAAAAGAAAGAGATTTAAAGCACCACAGGATAAAAAACTAAAATACTCAATCACTGTCAAATGGCAACAAAGTAACATTGGTTAGCGATAATCACCCATGACGTTTTGCTTCTAATAAGAAGTGAAATGTTTAATATATTTAATATCTATATATATATATATATATATATATATATATATATATATATATATATATAAAACAATGTATGGGAATAACTAATTCTCTATAAGAATTAATCACTGTAAAAACCTTATGTCATTTTTAGTTAATTTCATTGTCTCAAGTAGCTCTTTAATTTCAATAAACAAGCTATATTACAGTTATCGTTGAGACCTGGATAAGAAACAGTATTTAATGACAACTGCCATTCAAGTTCGTGACATTCAAGTATTAATGAAGTAGTTCCTCCTCTGATGTCATAACCTTGTTGGTCTATTGCTATAAATTGAAAAGAATGACCAACTTTGATGTTAATATGCTTCGCTAAGGCGTTGTCACTTTTATTCTTAGAAACTGCATAAATGTGCTCATAGATTCTATCTCTAAATTTTCGATCTGTTTTTCCCACATAAAATGCAGGACAGTTATTACAAACACCTAAATAAGTTTCGAAACCGAGAGCCAACAATAGAATAAGTGGCTCCTTTTTTGTGGGGCTTGTAAGATGTGTAAATATGTTAAAACTGGTAGTACATTTGAAATAGCAGGTCGAAAATACCAGATAACACACAAACTGGATTGTAATTCAGAAAGCATCATTTATTTAGCTGTTTGTAAATAACTGTCCTGCATTTCATGTGGGAAAAACAGATCGAAAATTTAGGGATAGAATCTATGAGCACATTTATACAGTTTCTAAGAATAAAAGTGACAACGCCTTAGCGAAGCATATTAACATTAAAGTTGGTCATTCTTTTCAATTTATAGCAATAGACCAACAAGGTTATGACATCAGAGGAGGACCTACTTCATTAATACTTGAATGTCACGAACTTGAATGACAGTTGTCATTAAATGCTTTTTCTTATCCAGGTCTCAACGATAACTGTAATATAGCTTGTTTATTGAAATTAAAGAGCTACTTGAGACAATGAAATTAACTAAAAATGTTTTTCCCATAAGGTTTTTACAGTGATTAATTCTTATAGAGAATGAGTTTTTTCTATACATTGTTTTATATATATATATATATATATATATATATATATTAAATATATTAAACATTTCACTTCTTATTAGAAGCAAAACGTCATGGGTGATTATCGCTAACCAATGTTACTTTGTTGCCATTTGACAGTGATTGAGTATTTTAGTTTTTTATCCTGTGGTGTTTTAAATCTCTTTCTTTTGAATGAGACAAGTTGATTGGCTAGAATAATCATGCCGCCTTGTAGCAGACTTTTTAAATGTGACTACACCTGTGTGTTTATTTTACTTTCTGATGAAGTTACTCAAAAGGAGTGACGAAAACGTTGCTTAGTTTTTAAATAAACTTTTTGTACGTTAAAGTAACCAGTGTGTTTTTGGACTCTAGCGAGTGGCTGTTGTGAACTCCTTCCTTCGTTTTTACTGCGTTTGTTTTTCATTTAATTGTTTACCTTTTCAAGGATAACATTCAAGGGTAACTTAAAATGCCGTATAGAAGATAATCACTAACAAAAATGCAGGGATATATTGCAAAAAGGTAAACAGCACTCTTGCAAGGGAGACATTGCAAAGTATTGATGTGATATTTGGCAAACATTGTTTTATCACAGTACACTCTGTGGCCACATAAAATTATAGCCTCAGTCAGGCCACTTTGGGGTAAAACAAATTTGAAAATAGTGACAACACTTAGAGTGGTACTAATACTGTAGGATCAATGTCTGATGATGAAAAACAAGTTTTTCAGTTTTTGCTTGTTGTCCTGTAACTGAAGTAAATTGCTATTCTTTAACAGCTCTAACAACCTACTTACATGTTTTTACTGCTTCTTTGCCACTGACAAAGACTAGGATTATTTATATTGCAGAGGATAATGATAAAAGGTGGTCTCAGTGTATAACTTACAACATAGAAGGGGGTGTACTTATGATATGTGCTATAATATTTAGCTAGATGTTTTATTCATCAGCCTAAACACAATATACACAGACTATAATTATGTTGCCCCTTGACTTTACCTCTGCTGTCAGCTTTGTGTTGAAAATTAAACATAGATTATAGATTCATACTAGGCTAACTGCCCTTTTGGGCCATTTTAAGCCTAGCCAAATACCCGATGTGAGAATCAAACCCTGCACCTTGTCTCTGTAAGGTAAACACCTTAACCATTATGCCAACCTCCCACCCAGAAGTAATAGGTTCATAGATTAGTACTAGGCTAACTGCCCTTGCGAGCCATTTTACGCCTAGCCAATTATCCCTTGTGAGACTCAAACCCTACACCTTGTGTTTGTAAGGCAAACACCTTAACCATTAGGCCACCCTCCCAATCTCACATAGACAATGCATTCAGCTGGTATAGCATTTCATTTGACTAGTATCATATGATTAAAGTAAAATTTCCATATCCAGATGTCCAGTGTGCCACTCAGTAGTTCAGCATACTGACGTTAATGTTAGTTCAGTAGTTAGTGTTGACAAGTCCAAGTTTATGAGGAGTTTACCCTGTATAGATACAGAGATCTGATATAACTAAATGACTGCTGTGGAGGATTGAAACACAACATACCGAAGCAAACACCAACATATAGCACCCTCCTTTTGTTGAGTTAAATAGCATGCAGTGGAATGCCATGATACGTTAGTTCGCTTTCCCGTTCTCTGTGCATATGTTTTTGGTGCACTAATCTGATACCTAATTGCAGTATCTGTTTTCCCTCTTACACAATAACCTTCATGTGTATTATTGTTAAATGATTCCATGTATATAGACAGAAGCAGTATCCTTGGAAATACTTGCAACGTTAGATTACAGAAAAAAGGTTTTGCTGATAGTTTTAGGTGTGGTTATGTTTATGTGAACCATTTAACACATGCATTTGTCCTGCTCCTGCTTCTTTTTATCTCTCATTTGTATGGAGCTAATATCTGCCTAATGGAATGAGTTTAAAAACATATATTTATAATCAACGTACATACCCACTTATCAAAGCAAATAATACCTGACAGTAGGCTGTCATTTCAAGAGCATTCACATACAATAAACATTTGACACTGACCCATAAATATATGTTTTATTATCTATATTGTTTCACATCTGATTTTTTTTGATTATACACTGAGACATAAATGAGTTCATTCAACACAAAAAAACGAGAATGCATTTCTTTTCACTGTAATTCAGTACTAAATTAAAGCAACAGCCTATTAAACCTTCTGTAGAAACTGATCTTTTCTTGTACTCTATGTTCCTCAAATGCCATAATTTTAAAATCATAATGTACCTCTCTTAGACAGATCTATCCTTCTTTGGAATTAGCTTAAGGTCACTGAAGGAGTCAAGGTTCCAGTATCTGTGGGTAATTGTGAAACTCTGGTTTCTTTGCACATTCTGTTTATGGTGTGCTGTCTTGTTAACATAATCATGGTATTGGTCTTAATTTGGGACACTAAGTACATCAGTCTAGAATCTTTAATGGAAAGCAAAGACCATTGTAACTGATGTCCTGTCACTCTGGTATTTATAGCTAGGATGACCAGTGACAGCCCAAATCTGCACAGGCAGCTTTTTCTCACTGGCAGCAGTCATACCTGATTAATCTTTTAGTCTATATGTATTAAGAACAGAAAATAAGCCGTACATAAATCTTACGGAGCTCATTTCAGTAGCCTGCTTGGTTTAAAGGTGGAGACTGTGCAATTAGTTATGTTATAAATTACCCTGAGCTCAGCTATCAGTACACTTCCCATTCTGATTTTGTTTTTCAGCATATATAACAGAGATCTCCTGATCCTCATAATGGTTAACTAGGCAGAAGGAAAGCAAGAACAACTGCAAATATATGGCCAATGTGAACAGTCTAAAAATTATATTGTGGCTTCTAATGCTTTCAGTCTGTGCTTATTTTTAAAAGTAAGCTGTCAAATATTCAACAGATGTACTCATAAACAGCCCGTCTTAGTTATTATCTTCCAGTGAATGGATATTCTCATAGCAGGTACTGCAATGTAATGACTGAGACAAGTGGCCCAGTGGCAGAGTAAAAGAGTATTTGAATATTTTTTCCCAAAAAACACACAGTTCCAAATGTATGAAATCCTGCTAGAGCTGTCCTACAGGTGACAAGATGCAGAAGTTTCTTGTATTTGATCCCATAACCTGTAAGCTTCATAAATTGAGAGGAGACTACTAGGCTAACAGCTTAACAGCCCTTACAAGCCTAGGCAGTATAACCCAATTTTACCCAATTTGTGGTCCCTATGGGCAAGAAGATGGCATAGGTTTGTGTATATGCCTTGAGTATTTCACAGATTGACCTTGTCCATAACGGACAAAGGCGTTACTCCAGATATGAATTTGTGATTCCTCATCCATTGATCCAAACTGTATTTGAAGAGGGCTAGGAAAGGGCTCTGTTTAATGTGCATAGGAAGCCTGTTCCAAATAAAGGGTATTCTCTGTAACACATATCGATCTCTCCAGCATGTTTTGTTTGTGTCACTGACTAGGTTTAGATCCCTAGATCAGGTGACCCTCATGCTGATTGTACTGCAGATGTGTAGCAGCTCCATCAGGGCTGGATTTGTGAGTGCCTTGTAGGTGAGGTATAGGTCACCTTTTAATAGTCAGTAGGAGACAGAGTAAAGGGATATGACTTTAAGTGTATCCGCATAGGACATGTTGTTAACACTCTGTATTTTCTTTGTGAGGAATCTCTGGGGTCACTCCAGCTGTTGTAAGTGCCTAGTGAAGTACATGCAAAATAGTGCACTGTATTCAATTATTGGTGTAATGAGGGGTGAGTACAGTGGTGCTATCACTTCCTTGGCATCAGATATTATGAGGTGCTCACTCATTTTGGCCATAAAAATCTTACATAGTGAATTCATTCAATCTCACATATCCACTTTATCCAGTTCTGTTACGAGAACTGGATCCTATCCAAGCACTCAGTGTGTAGACAGCAGCAAAACTATTTGCATGCAGCATGTACACCTATTAGCATTTAGAAGGACTGTCAATTCACCTATGATGTGCCTTTGGCAAGTGAGAGGAAATTAAAAGCACACACTGAAAGGCCAAACATGTAAAGGAAGGCCATGCAGATTCCACACAGAAAGCACTTCTACAACAAAGAAAGCTGGAAATCAGGCACTTTGGTTTGAAACACTAACTGCTATAATACCATTTTGTCCATTTATATTAAGGATTATGGGAATTTTCAGTACTATTTAATGAGATTTAGAAACATAGACTCGTGACATTTCATGAAGTCTGTAATTTGCACACACTGGAAGCATTGCTTCACTTGATTTCACCATATTGTGTTTTCCATCCTCTCTTCTGTTAATGTCAAAGGGAAAAAAGCTTGAAAAGTATATCCGGTCTAGTGTGCCTGATTATAGTTAATTGCAATCTAATACTTAAGTCTGGTAGGACTTAATCATAAAGCAGGGAAGTACATGGTGATGGAAAAAAACACAATCCATATGGTACTGCTACAGTCATTTTTCTCAAATTCTTCCATTCAGTACTGGCTTAATGTGAAAAATAAAACACACGGAGAAGAATAAATCACAGAATGTGAAGATCGCTAATAACAAACTGGATCTTCCCAATCCAGACTAAGTGTGTACCTCTTCTTGATGGGTATGCTTTTTCTGAACTGATGAGAAGAAATAGAGAATATACCTATCTCATCTATTTTTAGCTCAAACTCATTAGATGAATGTCCTCATAGTAAACAGTATTTAGTATCGGTTTTGAAGACCAATGCAGCACATAGTTCATATTTTCAGTTTTGCTGACAGTACTAGTACTTTAACTTATTGAGATGAGATAAACATTTAACATTTTACTTAGAAATTTAATGACATTCTGCATTCTAGGTAGAGCCAACCAGATGTCCCTTTTCCCAGTAACAATTCTCAGTCTTTCCCTCCTATACATGCTGAGAGATATTAAATTCTACAGCAAAACCTTTATCTGCTATTGGACTTCCCCCTTTGGGCTGTCTGGTACTATTCTGGCAGTATGGTAATCAGTGGTCATTGTCAGGTACCAAAACCACCTCATCTAGCACCTCTTAACCCAAAGGAGCAGCAGATATACTCTAAAACCTTCATGGATTACCATGCTCCTCATGATACCCTTGAGAACGTCACCAGTTGCCTTAAAAAGAACCTTGCTTCCATTGCTAGCACACAAGTTCATGCTTTCAGTCACTAAGCAAAGTTTGTGCCAGTAGATGAGGATGGTAACATACAGTGACTAAAACTGAAATATTTGTCCTGTGAGATAGCTCTTGCTTCACTATCATTGTACTGTATAATGCCTGTTGTATTGACACTGAAATATTTGTCTTGTGACACAGCTTTTGCTTCACCAACATGGTACTGTACAATACTTGGAGTACTGACACAGAAGCATCTTTCCTGTGACACAGCTCTTGCTTTATCATCACGGTACTGTGCAATGCCTGTAGTACTAACACTGAAACATTTGTCCTTCTTGCTTCACCACCACTGTACTATACAGTATCTGAAGTACTGACTAAAACATCTGTCCTGTGACACAGCTCTTGTTTTACCAACACAGGACTGTACAATGCCTGTAGTTCTGACACTGAAACATTTGTTATGTGACACAGCTATTTGTTTATCACTATGGTACTATACAATCTCTATAGTACTGATAATGAAATATTTGTTCTGTGACAGAGTTCTTGCTTCACCATCACATACTGTACAGTGCCTGTAGTACTGACACTGAAGCATTTGTCCTTTGACAAAGTTCTTGCTCACCACCATAGTACTGTACAGTACCTGTGATACTGACATTAAAATATTTGTCCTGTGACACAGTTCTTGCTTTTCCATAGTGGTAGTGTACATTACTTGTAATACTGAAATTGAAACATTTGTGCTGTGACACAGCTCTTGTTTCACCTCCGCTGTACAATGCCTGAAGTACTGACTAAAATATTTGTCATGTGACACAGCTCTTGCTTTACCACCACAGTACTACACAATGCCTTTAGTACTGACACTGAAATATTTGCCCTGTGACACAGTTTTTGCTTCCCCACCAAGGTATATACAATGCATATAGTATGACTAGGACATTTGTCCTGTGACACAGCTCTTGCTTCACTGCCATGATACTGTAAAATGCCTGTAGTTCACTGACACTGAAATATTTGTCTGAGACAGAAATCTTGCTCTACCATTATAGTACTGTTTATACTGCCTGTTGTACTGACCCTTAAATATTTGCCCTTGGCACAACTCTTGCGTCACCACCATGGTACTGTACACTGCTTGTAGAGTAGACTTTGAAGTATTTGTCCTGTAGCAGAGTGCTAGATTCACAAATACAGTAATGTACAGTTTCTTTTGTACTGACACTGTTGCACCAACAATGTAATCAGTCTCTGAATCCAAAGTGGTCCCAGTCATGAACGAAACTCTGAAACTCTTAAGGTGCCTTCTTTTTTGCAAAGAGCTAACAGCTCTTTTATATGAGCAAACCACCTTTTCTGATTTCAGGTTGCTATTTTTCACATCCACTTCACATTTATCAGTGAAGTGCTCTGCTGCATGCCAGAAATCAGAGTCAATTGACTCCAATGGGAAGTGATCATCTGCAAACAGCAGTAATGTAACCCTCATATCCCCAATTAGAATTTCTGTATACCTTGATTGAGCCTTGATATCCTTTACTTGAAAATCAAGAATCATGGAGTCGTGTTCAGTAGACTACCATTTAAGAGCATTATAGATGTTTGGGGAGAGTTCAGTAAGAAATCATAGAAATATCTGGGTGGGGAGCAATTGTGAAGAATGGCTTGCTTGACTTGAATCTGAAGGTTACTGGATTTGTGCACTAGTCATATATTGCCTACAGCCAGTTCCATGTTCAAACACAAGACTGCTTGTAAGTGTACTTGGCACCAGAGCAGCACTGGCCAAGATCTGTAACTGACTTTCTAGATATGGCCTGAGAAATCGCACTATCTATTCCAGACCCTTTGGTAAGGAAAGCTGATGAGCTGCAAGCTGTTCATCTATTTCTTTCTTTCTTTCTTTCTTTCTTTCTTTCTTTCTTTCTTTCTTTCTTTCTTTCTTTCTTTCTTTTTCTTTCTTTGTTTCTCTAATTCCCTACACTTCATTGACTGGGTCAGTCTCACTAGGTCAGTGGCTTCTTGTCAGGGGAGACCCAAGGTGGTATTCATGTTGACTAGGTGAAATATGGTCTGGGCACTGAGGAACATTTCCTACTCTTTGTTTCCAGTATACTGCAGCAGGCTGAAGAATGGCTGTGGTATGGAGTGTGGAGGATATGAATATTGTTAAGACTAATGGTGATGACATTGCCATTGCAACTATGGCCAAAGGGGACTTTCCTGAGGATAATCTTAAATGTTTACTTATGAAAGAAGAACTGACTGACAGAAAGTCAGTATCCTGGAGTCAGATTATGGACAATTTAAAAGTCTAGAACTGTTTATCCCAGGATGTGATGTGATGTGATGTATAACACTCATAAAAGTCAGAGGTCAACTGAATGTTCTGTGTTTGACAGTCTCCAGATGTGCAGGAAGACAGCAAAATCATTGGAGTCAGTGAATCATATGGCAGGGTGGCAAAATATGAGCATCTTCAAGCAAAATTACCGTATTTTAATCCAGGCATTTGCCTCTTGTGCAAATTACTGCAAAAGATGACTGTCCTTTGGACTGGTATGAAATCTGGGACTCTATTAGTGCCATTTGATATCAATGTAAATAATATTCATGCCTTTGTACACATCGGTAATGAGAATTACTGTGAGCTGACCTTTAAAAAATATGACTGGAGCAGAGACATTTATTATGAAATATGACTTAAAACAGTTGTGTTCAGCATGGGATAATTTCATTATATATGGTATTAATACCATTCCTAAGACATTTTTTCTTCAGTTTTTTACAGCTGATATTGAGTTAGAAAATGTTAAATATTATTTTTTTAAATGTTGTCATATTGTGCATGATGGTGACTGTCCAGATGCTTCTGCTGTTGTTGCTGCTACCTCTATAGCCATCCTCAATGGAGACTGATATGGCACAGCCATCTTGCATGTAATCTTAGGTAAGTTCTCGGTTCTTTGATAGAGGTACTTCAATGCTCAGAGGCTTCTCATTTGGTAAGGGCACACTAGACATACAGCTTCTCCTCAGTTTATGAGGGATCCTCAGTGGGAGTGGCAGGATTTTACTCAGGGTCTTTTTAAGACTATTATGTCTTTAAAGCCATCTTTTTTTCTTCCTGCCTTTTCTGCTGTTCCTCCTCTTCCCCCCCAAAAAGGCATAGGGAAGAATCTAAGGTTAAAGAGGAGTTGGATTCAGATGTGGATGATTCCTTGGTTTATTCTTCCCAAATTTGTTCTCCTGTTATCTATGCTTTGTATGATGAAGATGCTTTATTTCCTGATTCAGAGCTTTCCTTTTGGGGACGTCATTGGCAATTTTCAGTGGGAAGGTTCTCAGTTGTCTGATATCCAGAAATGTATTATGCTCTGTTGGAAATGAGTGTGCCTAAGCCTTCAACCATTTCCTGTTTAGAAGCCATTTTTTCTTTTAACTTTCTCCACTATTTCCCTTAATCCTTGCTCTCAACTTCTGGCTCGTAAGAAAACTGACAGAGTTTCCAAGGTACAGGATTTTGTTAAGTTCTTGTACAAAAATTAAAAAAAAAAAGGATCCTACTTCTGATCCATCTGTCATTACTCTTTTGCCTGAAAAGCTCCTATCTTCTGCAAATGTTTTGATAGAGATAAATATAGCAGAGTGATTGATAGGTATGGTTAAAGGTGTATACTTCTATCACTTTAGCCTTTAGAGCTATTAATTACCAAACCCATATTGTTAGGAGTCTTTTGTCCATTCTGGTTAACCTGGGTAAGGTGCACTCTGATTCTGATGATTCAGAAGCTAAATATTCTGCACACTCTCTTCTTAAGTCTGCTTTGCAAGTGGATAGGCATGCTGCCAAATACAGTTATGATGCAGCAGATGCTTCTTCTAGGACTGCGACCATTGATTTGGTTCTTCATGGTTTTTCCTGGCTTAGACTTCAGACTTAGCTTTAGGATGTGAATGGTAAGCTACTTCAGTCTCCTTTGGTTAGACAGCGTTGTTGTTGTTCTGTGACTGTAGAAATTTTCAAAACCATGTAGGACCTTACACAAATCTTTCATTCTTTTCTCACATTTTATACAAATTATCCTTCCAAAGCCTGTTCATTTCTTCATAAGGATATGACGTCTTCTCAGAAGGGTAAGAAACTTTTTAAAAGGCAGTTTCAGGAAAAGTCTCATCTGAGTTCAAGGGATTCTAACTTTATTTTCCAGAAAAATCACCTGGCTTGTGATTATCTGCCTCCTCTTCCCAATACATATTTTTCTCAGGTTCTTTTGCCACCTCAAAGCTTTCCATCTCTCTACCAGTTTGGAAACTGATAACTTCACTCAAATGGGTTTTGTTCATCTTTCAAGGAGGATATAAAATATCTTGGAAAGCTTTCCCTTGTCCTTCAGTGTTTTTCAGCCACCCCAAAGCCTGATTCATCTTATTTTGCCTCTTTGAGACCTCCTCCCTCGGGGAACAATGGAATTAGTTCCTCCTCATTTACATAAAGCATTTTTTACTTAAGAATGTTTCTGGTTCTGTGGACTTCCAAGATGGCTGCACATTGAATAACAGCTTAATTTCAGCTCTCCAACTGTGAAAACAGAAACTCAGAGGAGACAGCCAATAAAATCATATTTTTGGGTATATATCAGTAAGTGGTCAATAAGTGCACTGCCTGCATTCCAGCAACAAAGACATTCAGAGAATCTGAAAGAAAATTAATCACAAAAGGTAAGGAAAAAGCACTGACTGGGAAGAATTCTGTAGCTGTTCAGCAAAAAGCAGTGCAATCTCCAACTTTGGTGCAAAACTTAACTTCCAGTAACCTAGAGGAACAAGCAAGTCAAATGTACTCAGAGCTGATTAAAATAAATGAAATACTGAAGGAGTATATCAATTCAAATAACAAAAGACTGGAAACATGGAGGGAGCTTTAAAAAGGTATTCAGATGAGGTGACAAAATTGCAAAATCAGAGGTTGAAATGAAGAAAATGCTGGCTGAATATGAGGCTGCTCAAGAAGAGATGTTTAAAAAAATAATAGAATTAAAGGACAGAGCATGTAGGCAAAACCTGATATATTCTGCTGTACCAGAGAAGCTGGAAGCAACAGACTGTATTAATTTTATGAAAACACAAATAAGCAACTGGATTGGTATTCCACAGCAGGAGTTGTCAATAGATAGGGCACATAGTGTATGTGCTCCAAACCTGTTGATAGGGCACATAGTGTATGTGCTCCAAACCTGGCCATGAGAAAGCAACCTAGACCTTTAATAGTAAAGATGCAATCCTACCAAAAGAAGGAGTTGATTCTTACAAAACTGTGTCAGAAGGGCAGAGTATTAAAAGTGGGAGGCAGTAGACTTCTAAGATGACTGCACATCGACTAACAGCTTATTTCTGGCTCTCCCAGTGTGAAAACAGAAACTCAGCAGAGAAGGCCAGTGGACTTGTGTTTATGGGTAAATTTCAGTAACTGGCTGGTAAGTGCACTGCCTGGATGCCAGAAATAAAGAAATGCAGAAGACCTGGAAAAAATCAACTACAAAAAAGTGAGGAAGAAACACTGACTGGAGAAAGTTCTGCAGCTGTTCAGCAAAAAGCAATGCAACCTTCAGACATGACTTCCAGTAACCTACAGGAAGATAGAAGACAACTGCATACAGACCTGGTTAAAATAAACAAAATACTGATGGAGTATATCAACACAAACAACAAAAGGCTGGAAAAAAATGGAAGAAGCTTTAAAGAGATATTCATATTAAATGATAAAACTGCAAAAATTATAGTTTGGAATAAAGAAAAGGCTGGCTGAATATGAGACTGTTCAGGAAGAGATGCTTCATAGGTTCATAGGTAAGTACTAGGCTATCTCCCCAAGGGCATCTATAAGCCTAACCAGAATGTGTTGGCTTTCACCGACCCCTTAGATTAGTTCCCTGTGCCTTGGTCCAGCAGAGCCATTAGTTCCCTGTGCCTCTGTCCAGCAGAGCCACTGCAGTGATCCACAGGGTATAGTTTCTGTTTCCCATCCACTCGTCAAGGTATCTCTTGAAGAGTGTTAGTGAGGGGCTCTGCCTAATGTAGATTGGAATCCTGTTCCAAAGCATGGGGAGTCTCTGGGACAGGAATCTGTCCCTCCAGCATGTCTTATTTATCGTTGTGGTGAGGTTTAGATCCCTAGAGCGTGTGGCTCTTGGGGATCTGTTTTTTTTTTTAGGTGGAGCATGTCCATCAATTCTGGGTTGGACATGGCCTTGTATGTCAGGCAGAGATCACCTCTGAGTAAGCAGTATGCAACCAAGTACAGCTGGAGTTTCTTCACTCAGGCTGCATAGGGCATATGTTTGAGGCCAGTAATCCTCTTGGTGAGGTACTTCTGTGGTCTTTCAAACTGTTGCAGGTGTCTTGTAAGATACATCCCAAATGGGGCGTTGTACTCTATGATGTGTCTGATAAATGATGAGTAGAGGGGCACAATAACCTCTTTTGTTTTAGATCCTAACCTGTTTGTGATTAGGTGGGCTGCATAGAATGATTTTCTAACCACCTTGGCAATATGATTATCAAAGGAGAGATTACTATCTACTTGGGTCCCCAGATCCCTTATTACATTTTCTGTATTTAGGGGACTACCATGTATGTGGTAGTTCATGGTACTTTGTTTTTTTCAAAGGGGATGACTATGCACTTTTTGGCATTTAGCTTGAGGCCATGATTTTGACACCAGGTATCCATCTCAGTGAGACCCTTCTGGAGGATGTCTGTATCAGCTGGAGAGTCAATTATGGCCCCCAGTTTGCAGTCGTCTGCGAACTTGGTCAGCCATAGTCCTCCTGTGCTTGCCTGTATCTCTGAGAAGTATATACCGAACAGGAAGGGTCCCAGGACTGAGCCCTGGGGGATGCCACTTGTAACTGGTTTAGAGTCAGACCTAGAGCCTGCAACTCTCACCGTGTGGGTTCTATCTGTGAGCCAATTGGCAACCCATCTCGTGACATATGGGTTTATGTTCAGGCTGGTGAGCTTGTCTATAATGCCAGAATGGGGAATGGTGTTGAAAGCTTTTGCGAGGTCTAGGTAGGCTGTGTGGACCTCCTTTCCCTCATCTAAAGCCTTGGTAACTGTCTCAAAGAAGTCCACCAGGTTTAGGAGGCATGATCTGCCCTTAACAAAGCCAAACTGGGTAGAGTCCAATGTTTGAAGGTTCCCAATGTCTCTGTTAATGAATTCCATGATGATGCACTCCATAGCCTTGCAGACCAGGCTAGTCAAGCTTATAGGGCGATAGTTCCCGGGGTCCGTTGTGGCTCCACCTTTGTGGAGCGGGATAACTGTTGCTGTGCACCACTCTATGGTTAAGTAGCCTGTAGAGAGGCTGAGTTTGAACAGTGTGTTTAGGTGAGGGGTTAGTTCATTCTGGAGCTCATGTAAGACACAGCCTCGGACACCGTCTGGTTCCATTGAAGCTGTATTTTTGGCTTTGGATAAGGCTGTTTTAACCCATGTATCAGTGATTGCCAGGGCACTACATTCTTCTTGTATGGTTATGGGCCTTTTAGGAGGTGTGAGGGGGGTGAAGTTTGCATTAAACCTGGCTGCCAGAATGTTGGCAATATCAGTCAGTTCAGTGTATTTTGTGCCATTCTGCACTAACTCAGAGCAGATATGAGAGTTTTCACTTAGGTTCTTGACATAGCTAAAGAATGCTTTGTGGTTATCTTTGAAGTCCTTGGCAATTTTTCTTTTGAAGCTAGCCTTGGATAATTTTATGAGGGATCGTAGTTTCTTGCTGATACTGATCAGGGATGTCTTTCCTTCTCGGGATTTTACTCTTTTCTGCACTAGTTTCCTCCTTCTATTGTATAGCTTGTTTATGGCAGGGGTCCACCAGACTGGTTTCCTTTTCATGGAGGAGTGAGTCTTGGTTTTGCTTGGGATAGCACGATCCATGCATTCTTGCAGGTGCTTATAGAGTGCCTTTGCAAGGGATTCAGCAGCTTGGACAATGTTGTCCTTTAGCATGGGGGCTGTGAACCTTTTCACCTTGGTCTTAAGTAACGTGAAGTTTGCTTTTGAAAAGTTTTTCAAGGTGGTTTTCTTGACTGGGTGTGGGGGTGGAATGTGGATATCCAGAGTGATTAGTCTATGGTCTGATATAACCAGTGAGGGTTTGACCTCCGGTGTAGAACACCAGTCGCCCATGTTGGTGATGACCAGGTCCAATATGTTGTCACCTCTGGTGGGGGTGTTGACCAGTTGATCCAGGGCATTCGAGTTTATAAATTCTAGGAAGCGTTGGGCAAGGGAGTTAGTACTTTAGTAGTTCACCCAGTTAATGTTTGGGTAATTGAAATAACCCAATATTAGAGCATTTGGTAGGACCTTCATATTTTCCAGTGTCTCCAGAAATGTGGAACGGGAGTCCTGGGTCATGGTGGGTGATTTGTAGCAAGCTAAAATTTGAATTGCAGTTTTGCCCATTGTTAGTTGCACGTGAATGATCTCTGAAACATTGTGCTGTGCCACTAACCTGGAGGTGTGGGTATCCTTGATGAATATGGATACACCCTCACCTTTTGTGTTTCGGTCCGGGTTCTATGGCTGAAATGTATGGTATGAGTTATAGCCTGGTAGTGCTGGGCTGCTCACTGGAGCCTTAAACCAGGTTTCTGTTACTGCACAGATATTGATGTTCCCCATACTGAGGAGTGCCTCGAGTGCATGCATTTTGAGGTTTAGACTTCTGGTGCTGAGTAGCATTACCCTCAGTTTTTGGTTACTTGTGCTATCTACCATGGTGGGTTTGTCTTCTGAGCCTTGCCTAAAAAAGGCACTATGTGGGGGCGGCAAAAGCCTTGGCCAGTATTCGAAAGCCTAAGGGTGACAGGTGCAAGCCATCACTTGTGAAGCAACGTGGCTTATCAAGCATGTCATCCCAGGTGGACACATACTAGATCCACTTTGAATGACACCAGAAACTCAGCCAGTTGTTGAAATTGATAATTTTTTCTTTATAATGTGGCATCATTCTTGGTGAGGGCAGGAAGCTACTCAGGGTCAGGGTCATACCGGCCTGGGCTACATGATCAGAAAGCTCTTCCATGTCTCTTTTCATGTAGTCCAGGGAGGTACATCTCAGGTCATTCACACCAGCATGGACAATGACAGAGTCATAGTTGTACTTGTTCTGGAGTGTCCTGAGTGCTTGTGTTATATGGCGGACCCTGGCACCTGGCAGGCAGATAACTGTAACCTTCTCCTTGTCCAGCCTAGTTAGTGGGACATCAGTGTGCCTGACTATAGAGTCACCTATTACTAGTGTGCTGGGTATGTTATTTTGTCTTAAGGGCTGTGATTGCGTGGTACACTGATTATGTGAAATATGTGTTTCATGGCTTGTGATGGGATGTGGAGGTTGCTTGGGAGGTCTCTGTTGCTTTTGCAGATTTTTATTTAGAGCCTCCGAGTATGTTTTCGTGTATTTATGTGCGTTATTTGCTGGTGTTGGTTTAGTAGGTCTATGTGAGACTGGTGGAAAGTTGCAAGTATTTTCCTTCTCCTCTTGACTGCCAGTTCCAGTCTTGGGTTGAGAGAGCTTTGCCTCCAGTTTGGCTGTATGATTGCATCTCTTGCATATAAGTGTTTAGTGGTAGGAGGAGAGGGTTGTCTGTGTACATGAGGCAGTTGTAACATTGCCTCAAAATGTCCAGATTCACCAGTTGAACTGGAGAGTACACCTGAAACTGCCCTTTGGACATGCCTGAATAGGTAAAGTGAGCTGTTTTACTGATTAGCTGGTAGGGACGAATAGAGAGCCTTGTCCTTCTGGACAGTATAAGGGGTCTAGTGCTAGGGTTAATTAGTGCTTACTATGAGTTTTGAGCAAGTGCTGGGCTGTGAAATGAATGGTTTGAGTGCTTAAGTTGAAATTTTGTCTAGTTCCAAGAGAAAAATTGAAGAGCAGACTTTGTGGAGCTGGAAATAGTTTAACCCTAGCTAACCAGCAATGCCCGGCATGCAAAACCACGCAAATGTGGTTTTTATAGCAGAGAAATGAATGAGATAGAAATTAGCCCAACATGGCCAATAACCTACTAACTTCTGGGCTACAGCAAAAGGGTGCACACATTTCAGAAAGAAACAGATCAAATAAGCAGGCACAATAAGCCTTTAACCAGAAATTCCCAGCTCAGAAGGGCAGAATCTAGCCTCTCCTCCCACAAGAGTGCAGACTACAAACCTTCGTAGTGTAAAATAACTGGCCTGAAGCCTAAGTGCTTAAACCAGAACTAATGTGATTTTAGAATAACAGACACGAGCCTTCAGTCAGCAATTCCCAACTTAGAAGGATGTAAGCTACCTGTCTTGCCACAACAATGCAGTCCACAAACCTTAATGTAAAACAACTAGTTTGAAGCCCAAGTGCTTAAACCACAAGGCTTAGAATAACAGTTACAATTTAACCAGGCTACTACCAAGCAGTAATAACTGCAGCAGAATAATACAATTTAAGAAGAAGCACAAGCAAAATAAGGTAATAAAGTAGGAAAAAACACAATTACAGAAAAAACAGATAAATAAAGTGTATTTTTTTATATAACAATAGAAAATGAGCAAACTGATTTAAACAAATTACCCAATTAAACAGTAAAAAAACTCAAAACTGAGCCCTGTTCCAGCAGTCTTCAATCTGACAAGTTCTAACCACACATTCCTGCCACTAG
The DNA here is from genome assembly GCF_019279795.1 of Protopterus annectens. NCBI lineage: Eukaryota > Metazoa > Chordata > Ceratodontiformes > Protopteridae > Protopterus > Protopterus annectens. The sequence continues at coordinate 1,555,450,851 of NC_056739.1, read as the reverse complement.
GGTGCAGGGGAACCTTCTCCAAAAAAGATGGCCTGGATTAGTGCTCAAGTTATACAAACAAAGCTAGATTCAGCAGGCCTGAATCTAGTCTTTGCTACAGCAGACAAGGTGCACCAGTATCAGAAAAACAGTTTAAATGAGCAGGCACAGTAAGCCTTTAACCAGAAATTTCCAGCTCAAAAGGGTACAATCTAGCCTCTCCTCCCACAAGAGTGCAGACCACAAACCTTCTTAATGTAAAACAGCTGGCCTGGAGCCCACGTGCTTAAACCAGAACTAATACACTTTTAGAATAACAAACGCTGAGCCTTCAATCAGCAATTCCCACCTTAGAAGGATGTAAGCTACCTGTCCTGCCACAACAGTGCAGATCACAAATCATCTTAATGTAAAACAACTGGTCTGAAGCCCAAGTGCAATAACCAAAAGACTTAGAATAACAGTTACAATTTAATCAGGCTACTACCAAGCAGTAATAAATGCAACAGAATAAACACAACTGAGTACTTTTAAGAAGAAGCAAAAGCAAAATAAGGTAATAAAGTAGGAAGAAAGACAAATACAGTAAAAGCAGATAAAGTGCAAACTGTTTTTTTAAATAACTATAGAAAACAAGAAAACTGATTGCCCACTTAACCAGTATAAAACCTCAGAACTGAGCCCTGTTCCAGCAGTCTTCAATCAGACAAGCTCAGGGCCTAAGTGGGTATGCCTACTCAAATGTTCTCTCTGTATTAGGCAGGATGAGCTAATGAGACTAGACTATGATAGAGCTGGGATAGGGCTGAACAGATGGGAATGGTAGGAGTGTCTGAAATGAAAATATGATCTCACTGTACTCGGTTAAATGATCAAATGAGATGGGCCCAGGAGGAGTGTTCAAACACAAATTTACAGGAGGGGTGGTCAATTCCAAAGCCACCAAGATTAATACCAGATTAAGAACAGGGAGGGTGGGTGGACAAAACTAATTAAAAAGTTATAACACTGCAAGTTTGTACTTATCTCAGCTTATAGGGTATGCAAAAGCTAACCAAAACAGCTCCAGTATGCAACTATTCAACAGAAATAATTTCAAAGATAAGGGACTAAGACTTTAAGGCACAGAGAATCCCTCTAGGCTAAGACTTATACACCGGATAACAATGAAGGGAGAAGACTAAACTAACTGCAGACAGGAGAGCTCAGAATTTTCAGTAAACAAATAAATAAGCACATAAATGCAGTACTATTTGTAACACAATATTCATTTGTAACACAATATTCAATGAAACAATAAACAGAACAAATAAAATTCAGTACTATCATATAACACTGCAAGTTTGTACTTATCTCAGCTTGTAGGGTATGCAAAAGCTAGCCAAACAGCTCCAGTATGCAACTATTCAGCAGAAATAATTTCAGAGATAATGGACTAAGACTTTAAGGCACAGAGAATCCCTCTAGGGAGTCTAGGCTAAGACTTCTACACTGAATAACAATGAAGGGAGAAGAATAAACTAACTGCAGACAGGAGAGCTCAGAATTTTCAGTAAACAAATAAGCAGATAAATGCAGTACTATTTTTAACATAATATTCAATGAAACAAACAGAAAAAATAGAATTCAGTACTATCTTATAACACTGCAAGTTTGTACTTATCTCAGCTTGTAGGGTATGCAAAAGCTAACCAAACAGCTCCAATATGCAACTATTCAGCAGACATAATTTCAGAGATAAGGGACTAAGACTTTAAGGCACAGAGAATCACTCTAGGCTAAGACTTCTACACTGAATAACAACAAAGGGAGAAGAATAAACTAACTGCAGACAGGAGAGCTCAGAATTTTCAGTAAAAAAAAAAAATAAGCAGATAAATGCAGTACTATTTTTAACACAATATTCAATGAAACAATAAACAGAAAAAATGTAATTCAATACTATCTTATAACACTACATGTTTGTACTTATCTCAGATTGTAGGGTGTGCAAAAGTTAACAAAACAGCTCCAGTATGCAACTATTCAGCAGAAAAAAATAGAATTAGAGGACAGAGCATGTAGGAAAAACCTGAGCTTTTCAGGTTTACCAGAAAAGCTGGAAGGAACAGACTGCATTAATTTTATGAAACCACAAATAAACAACTAGACTGGTATTCCACAGTAAGATTTGTTAGTTGAAAGGGCACATCATGTGTATGCCCCAAACCTGGCTATAAAAAGCAACCTAGACCCTCAATAGTAAATATGCAATCCTACCAGCAGAAGGAGTTGATTATGACAAAATTGTAGCAGAAGGACAAAGTACTAAAAGTGGGAAACAGCAGAGTTTTGTGGAGAATTATTACGCATTGTACACCAGACAGAAGAGGAGCAAATGTATTCCACTATTCAGGGAATATGAAGATGCAGGTATGAGATTCAAACTTCTGTACCCAGCTGTTTTAAAGGTATTCTTCCCTGGAGGGGCTAAATCATTTTTTGATGAAGTACATGTTAAGGAGGAAATACAAAAGTTTGTCCAACAAAAAGTAAGCTGTGAAACAGAAGGAGATTCTGTTTCTTGTTCTTCTGGTAATAAAGACCATAGAAGGAATGTACCCATGAAACCTTTTCAAAATGTTCAACTGAAATTGTTGAAGAGAAGGAAGGCAGCATGAGAGTTGACTAGAAGAATCAAGAGTATGTTGGAAGTGATGTAGAGACAGGATTTCAGAGATGAACAATAATAAAACAAGTAACTTAATATGGGATTACAATGCAATAATTATATTTGTGAAATATGACAGAACAAGAAAATCTGGAAATATTGGACTTTTTCAGAGTTTGTTTGACTTGTGGGGGACTCTAAAGCATATGCCCTACTTCATATTATTAATGCTCAGAAAAATGCTTTGGGGAGGGCAAGAGGAGGGAGGAAGTTAAATGTAAGTATATATATTGTTTCTTAAATAGTACCAATTTTGTGGCATGTGGTTTTCTTTACATACTACAAAGTAAAATTTTTCAGTTATTTTTGTGTAATGGGGATTGTAAACAGGTGCTGCTGTTCCTTTTTCTTTACTTTCTCCCTTCTCTACCTCTTCTAGTTCAGTTCAGAAATGTAGCCACTGCAGTGTGTAAAAAAAGCCTGGTTAAAAAGCATGATAAAAGAAACATTGATGTGCTTTTTCTCATTCTTGCATGGGGAAATGACTGGATTAAAGGTCTTGGATTGATTTATTAACAAGGTTTAAGAGAGAGCAAGTAAATGAAAAAGAACATCAAATATTATGAAGCTATATAGAGGCAAATATATGCAAGCTCAATAACAATTCTGCATCTGATCTTCATGTTTCCATGGAATCAATCTGATAAAGAGAAACTGGCTACTTGGTTCTCATGTTTCCATGGAGACAATCTGATAAAGAGAAACTGGCTACAGTGTGGTGGAGAGTGATTGGCTGAGGAAAAAAAAAAGAAAAGAGATACTGGATAAGATATATTGTTCTCTGAAAACATTCAGAGGCTTTCCCATGGTAGTTAATGTTCTCTGAAAACATTCAGGGGTTTTCCCAGCTGGGAGAGCTATGAAGATAAGAGAAAACCAATCATCACTTAGTAGAAGCACAGTCTGCACCATGCATGGAAGACCTTTCTTTTAGGTTAACTCAAGTCTGTGACTGTGGCTGTCAGTTAGGGACTTTTGTTCCTATTAGGAGAGGAAAACCTCAATATTTGAAGGTGTACATAGGTTTGTGTATTAGTATTAAGTTAATAGATTTTAGAGGGGTATTGCATTATAAACAACTATATAAAAGTTCAAACTGTAAAACAGTGTATGCATAGTTTCATAGTTTTATAGTATAGTACTAGGCTATCTGCTCTAGGGTATTTATAAGCCTAGCCAAAGTGTATGTGGCTTTCGCCACCCCATGTAATGATACAAAAGTGTACAAATTAAATTTATTTTACTGTGCCTCTGTCTAGTAATGACACAGAGATGACCCCCGGGGTAAACCTATGATCACCCATCCATTCGTCAGGATTTCTCTTGAAGAGAGTAAGTGAGGGGTTCTGCCTAACATGGACTGGGATCCTGTTCCAGAGAGCGGGAAGCCTCCGGGTTATGAATCTGTCCCTCCAGCATGTCCTATTCATATTTGTGCTGAGGTTTAGATCTTTAGCTCTCGTGGCTCTGATGGATTTGGATTTTTTGAGGTGGAGCATGTCCATTAATTTCGAATTGGACATGGCCTTGTACATCAGGCACAGATCACCTCTGAGCAGGCGGTATGCTACTGAATAGAGCTGGAGCTTTTTTAGTCTGGCAGTATATGACATATGTTGGAGAACCTTGATCCTCTTGGTAAGGTACTTTTGGGGTCTCTCCAGCTTCTGCAGGTGCTGGGTGAGGTACATACCAAATGGGGCATTGTACTCAATCATAGGCCTGATAAGGGAGGAATATAAGGGTACAATGACATCCTTTGATCTGGATGTGAATCCCTTCATGGTAAGGTGGGTAAGGTAGAAGGTCTTTCTATCCACTTTGGAGACCTGGGTGTCAAATGAGAGGTCACTGTCAACTTGAGTCCCCAGGTCTCTGATTACTTTTTCCGTACTTAATGGATTACCACCTATGTGGTAATTTGTGGGCACTTTGTTTTTTCCAAAGGGGATGACTATACATTTTTTGGCATTTAGTTTAAGGTCATGACTCTGGCACCAGTCATCTGTTTCTGTGAGGCCCTTCTGAAGGATGCATGTGTCAGCTGGTGTATTGACTATGACACCTAGTTTGCAGTCATCTGTGAACTTTGTCAGCCACAACCCCCCTATGTTTGCTTGCACGTCTGAGAAATAAATGCCGAACAAGAGGGGTCCCAAGACAGAGCCCTCTGGGATTCCACTTATGACTGGCTTAGAGTCTGATATAGCTCCAGCTATTCTGACTTTGTGGGTTCTGTCCTTTAGCCAGTTTGCAACCCATCTTGTGACAAATGGGTTTACATTTAAGCTATTGAGCTTGTCTATGATGCCTGAGTGGGGTATTGTGTCGAAGGCTTTTGCCAGATCCAGGTAGGCTGTATGAACTGCTTTGCCTTCATCGATGGCTCTAGTGACTGTTTCAAAAAAGTCCACCAGGTTTAGAAGGCAGGATCTGCCTTTTACAAAGCCGAACTGGGTAGGGCCAATTGTCTGTAGGTCCCCGATGTCTTTGTTTATGAGTTCGATAATGATCCTTTCCATAGCTTTGCAGACCAGGCTGGTCAAGCTTATGGGGCTACCTTTGTGGAGTGGGACCACTGTTGCTGTACGCCAGTGTTCAGGGACATATCCTGTAGCAAGGCTAAGATTAAACAGCATTCTTATGTGTGGGTTAAGCTCCTCTAGGTGTTCACGTAGCATGCAACCTGGGACACCGTCTGGTCCCATGGATGCTGTATTTTTAGCTTTGCTGAGAGCAGCTCTCACCTGGACATCTGAGATGTCAGGGAGGTTGTATTCAGCTAAGATAATTATTTCATCTTTGGGGGGAGAGGGAGGGGAGAAATTTGCACTGAACCTGTCTGCCAGTATGTTGGCAATATCTGTGGGTTCAGTGTATTTTTTGCCATTATGAACTAACTCTGAGCATATCTGAGGGTTTCCGCCCAGGTTTCTAACATAACTGAAGAAGGCCTTGTGGTTATCTTAAGTGTCCTTAGCAATTTTTCTCTCAAAGTTGGCCTTTGATGATTTTATGAGCGAATGTAGTTTTTTGCTAGTGCTGATCAGAGATGTCTTCCCTTTATGGGATTTTGCTCTGTCTTGCAGTAGCTTCCTTCTATTGTTATAAAGTTTGTTTATGGCTGGGGTTCACCAGATAGGACGCCTGCCTTTGGTGGAAAGGGTCTTTTTTATTTGGGATTGCATGATCCATGCATTCTTGGAGATGTCCGTAGAAAGCATTTGTGAAGGATTCAGAAGTGTGGGATGTGGTTTCCACTGGCCCAGGGGGCTTGAAGGATACCATTTCAGCCTTAAGGAGTGTAAAGTTGGATTTTGAGAAGTTTCTCACTGTGGACTTTTGTGCTGGGGGTGGAGGTGGGATATGAATATCTAGGGTTATTAGTTTGTGGTCTGATCTCACTAGTGAGGGGTATACTTCCGGTGTTGAGCATTTTGTCCCCATGTTTGTGATGATCAGGTCAAGTATATTATTTCCCCTTGTGGGGGAGGTGACTAGTTGTTCCATTGCATTTGAGTTGATGAATTCCAGGAACCTTTGGGCTAGGGTGTTGGGGCTTGAATAATGCACCCAGTCTATGTTTGGGTAGTTGAAGTCTCCCAATATGCTGGTATTTGGTGAGACATTCATATCCTCCAGTGTCTTCAGGAAGGCTGAATGGAGTTCCCGAGATTGAGAGGGTGGTGTGTAGCATGCTACAAGTTGTATAGCAGTTTTGCCTATGGTTAGTTGCACATGGATGGTCTCTGATGCTTTGTGCATTGCCACTAACCTGGAGGTGTGGGTGTCTTTAATGAATATGGACACTCCCCCTCCTTTTGTGGTTCGGCCCAGGTTTTGGGGCCAAACTGCATGATACGAGGTATAACCTGGTAGGACTGGGGTGCTCTCAGGAGCCTTGAACCAGGTTTCAGTTACTGCACAGACATCGATGCTTTCCATACCCAGGAGTGCTTCGAGAGCCTGCATCTTGAGATTTAGACTTCTGGCGTTGAGCAGCATTACCCTTAGTTTTTTTTCCTGTTTTGTTTTCTAAGGTGGTGGGTTTGTCTTTTGAGCCTTGCCTAAAAAAGGCACTATGGGAGTGGCAAGAGCCTTAGCCAATATCCGGAAGCCCAGTGGTGACAGGTGCAAGCCGTCCCTTGTGAAGCAGAGTGGCTTGTCCAGCATGTCATCCCAAGCAGACAGACATTAGATCCCCCTAGAATGACACCAGTAATTGAGCCAATTATTAAAGATGATCATCTTGTCTTTGTATTGTGGCATCATTCTTGGTGAGGGCAAGATGCTGCTCAGGGTCAGGGTCATACCGGCCTGGGCTACATAATCAGAGAGCTCCTCTATGTCTCTTTTCATGTAGTCCAAGGAGGTACATCTCAGGTCATTCATGCCGGCATGGACAATGACGGAGTCATATTTGTACTTGCTTTGGAGTGACCTGAGTGCTTGTGTTATGTGGCGGATCCTAGCACCTGACAGGCAGCTCACCATTACCCTCTCTTTGTTCAGCCTGGTAAGTGGGACGTCAGTGTGTATGACTACAGAGTCACCTATTACTAGTGTATCAGGCATGGTGTTTCGCCTTAAGGGCTGTGATTGTTTGGCACACTGACTTTGTGTACTATGTGTTGCATATGCAGTGTTTTGGGGTGGTGTTTTCTTGGGTGTCTGCTTTGGGAGCCTCTGTTGTTTTGGTAAGTTTTTTATTAGAGCCTCCGAGTATGTCTTTGTGTTTTTATGTGTTTGGTTTGCAGTTGTGGTTGGTTTATGTGAGACTGGGTTTGTTGTGTGTGTGGTTACCTTCTCCTCATGACTGGTCTTGCTAGTCCTGTGTTGAGAGAGTTCAGCCTCCAGTTTGGCTACATAGTTGCATCTCTCACATGTGTTTGTGTTTGTTGGGAGGAGGAGAGGGTTGTCTGTGTACATGAGACAATTGTAACATTGTCTCAGGATTCCCAGGTTAACCAGCTGAACTGGAGAGGATGTCAGTAATATACCACTCAACATGCCAGAATAGTATAAGGGAGTGATGTGAAACTGGATCAGAGAGAGGACTTTGAAGGGAAGTGGGTATTAACACGGGTTGTAGGTGGATGTATTGGTTATGTTAGTTTAAGGGTGCTTCACTTGAAAGAAAGGTTTTAGGAGCAAGTGCTAGGCTTATAATATAGCGAATAGACTGATTTTGTTGAAAGTAGAGCTTTCTTAAGGGAAAAACTGAAGTGCAGACTTGGCGGAGCCAGGAATAGTTTAAGCCTGTTTAACTGGTACTGCGCTATGCACACAATCACGCAAAGCCACGCAAACGTGGATTTTAAACAGGGAACTTCAAAAGAGCAGGAAATGGTCCAAAACGACCAATTACTACAAGCTCTTGTGCTGAGGTCACTCCTTCAGGGACAGATAGGCTGCTCAAGGCTCCCCACTACCACTGGTGAGCAAAGAAACTTCCTTCTATCCAAGTAAGGCAATGGACAACACAGGAACTACACCACAGTCCAGAATACAGCAAAGCCTGTATACTGGTTTAAACTAGTCAAGAAAAGGTGGGAAAACAAGGATTGTTTTTGTTTTTTTGGTTAAAAAGTACACAGAAATGCAGGAAAAACAGTAATAAATCACTTACACAGGCTAGCGCACTTTAGTGGGCAGCCTTAACAGTTAAATTTAACAAACAAACTTTCGACCAACTGTAACTTAAGTGCAGATAATGTACAATGCAAAAACAGGTAATAAAGCAGTTTAAATTTGTTCAAAGTAAGAAAAAGAAGGTCTCTCAGGTAAAACAGCAAAAAAAAAAAAATACTTAGATCAGGAAAGTAGTCGCTTTTCTCAGTTCTCTGCTGCTAGCACCATGTAACACAAAATCTGGAACTAGACATTTAACAAAAAAGGTGTTCTGCATAAAAGGTGGGAATAATAACTTTTTAATACAATGATGCTTTCATTAATGTCTTTAAATGTAAATGGCCTCACAGATAAACACAAACAAGAAAGAGTAGTGAACTATATTAAAGATGTAGAGTGGAAATAGCTATGTTACAGGAGACACACTTAGAAAGAACTGAACATGTGAATTTGATAAAGAAAGGTTTTCAGGATGGTTATTCAGCAGAATATCTGGCACAAAAGAAAAGAGGAGTACTTACATTAGTTGCAAGAGAAGCTCTAATAGTGATGGGAGAAGATAAAAAAGACAATAGTGGCATATTTTTAGTGCTAAAGTGCTGCTGGCAAGGGAGGAGGATTACACTGGTATATACATTCCACCTAAAACTGCTTTAATAGAGCTTAAGAAAATTCTGGGAGAAATAATCAGTTCTCTGTAAGGAATACTACTTATAGGTAGGGAATGGAACTTGATTTGCAACAGTGAAGATGTGTCTGGGGGGTTCAGAAGGGAACTATAACAGAGGAGGGTAGATTTTTGAAGAAATTTATGAAAATATGTGGCATGGAAGATGTGAATTCAGTAGTAGGAATTCAGAGTGAATTTATATATTATTCCCAAAAATATAAAAACTGGGCTAGGGTAGACAGAGTTACATTTCACAGGAACATGTGCATTTAATTGAAGGTCTTGATACCCACCCCATAACTATTTCAGACCATGTGACAATAATAGCTAAATAAAAACACAGGGTAATGAAATAAACATGAGACATTGGGGCTTTCCCATTTATCTGTTGAAAAGAAAGGAATTTAAGGAATAGGTATAGGAGATTATTCAGGAGCAGTTAGAGGATAGAAATTTCTTCTGAGAATATAGCTAGGGAGTGGGATAAAATTAAAGTGGAGTTTAAAAATAGGGTGGAAATAAAAGAAAGGGAGCTATGGTTAAGAAGTAACAAGAATTATTTAGAGGGACAAATGTGAAAGTATTGCAGAATAGGGGGAATTTCATAGAACATGAAGAGGATCAACTGCAGAATGCTAGGCAGAAAATAAGGGATTACCTCATAATATGCACAAGCTTAGAAAGATTGCTGTTATGACCATAGAAGGGCTGTACCTGTGAAACCTTTTCAAAATGTTCAACTGAAATTGTTGAAGAGAAGGAAGGCAGCATGATTGTTGACTAGAAGAATCGAAAGTATGTTGGAAGTGATGCAGAGACAGGATTTCAGAGATGAACAATAATAAAACAAGTAACTTAATATGGGGTTACAATGCAATAATTATATTTGTGAAAATCTGGAAATATTGGACTTTTTCAGAGTTTGTTTGACTTGTGGGGGACTCTAAAGCATATGCCCTACTTCATATTATTAATGCTCAGAAAAATGCTTTGGGGAGGACAAGAGGAGGGAGGAAGTTTTGTAAGTATAGATTTTTTTCTTAAATAGTACCAATTTTGTGGCATGTGGTTTTCTTTACATACTATACAGTAAATGTTTCAGTTATTTTAGTGTAGTGGGGATTGCAAACATGTGCTGCTGTTCTTTTTTCTTTACTTTCTCCCTTCTCTACCTCTTCTAGTTCAGTTTTAAGAAGGAGACGTTGTGGGTATCAATTAATAAAGAGCTAAAGTACTTTTTATGGGATGGGAAGATGGTAAGAGTCAAGTGGGATAAGATGATTCTTCCAGTAGAAATGGGCGGATTGGGATTACCTAATTTGAAGGGGTATTTAAGAGCTACATAGTTAAGACTTTTAATCATAGGACAAGCAGAAAACTATAATTCAAAATGGAAAGGGATGATGACAAAACATGTGGGAAGCTCAAGAATCAAGGAGAAACTCGGATTTTGGATGCAGGCTTTTAACTTATTACATCCAAGTGATGTCTCCAGGTGCATCTGCAGTTAACAACTATTGACGCCTTTAGGCATCAAATATTGCTTGTTCATATTTGCATCAATAATTCCAAGCCATGCTATGTGCAAGGTTTTAAAAGATCTCATCTTAAAGCTTACACAATGGCAAACTAAACTGCCTTAATATTTTACCTCTGTCTAGTGCAGGTAAATAGATATTAACCATTGTTTTTATTATATTAATTTATATAGATATAATTTTCACATTTTTCTAAATATCTTAACAACCAAGTAACACAGACAGAACTCCTTAGCCTAGTATGAAGGCTCTCTGCTCGATGATTAAAATGCTGCTGACAATGTATGTGTAACTTGAGTGATTGCTTAGATATTAAGTTGTTTACAATATATTACAAATGTAATAGTTGTCTTTACTGTGACTTATAAAATTCAATTTGAGACGTAAAAAATACTACCACTATAAAAATAGTTTGTGCTGAACAGTTTGCATTTATACTTCTTTCATAACCCTCATGGTTTCAGAAATAGGAACATTTGTTTGCAGTGTGAGGACATAATTTGATTCTGTCAAAAGGCTTAGGCTCCACCCATTGGAAGTTACAGTGCAAACTTCCTGAGCTCCATTGGAGTGAATGAGTTAAGAAGAATAACAATAATCATACAGAATATTATTTAACAAGATAGGAAATTTGCCGCTAACCAACCCTACAAATCTTACCACTAACCAATGCGCATACCATAATCCATAAATCCAACAACTGTCCAGCCCTCTCAAACCTAGTCCAACAAAATGCCAACACAATATCCCTTAGATCGTCTAACAAATTAATTCTAAAAGTAACTAAATCCAAAAAATTCTATGGAGATTCCCTTTACTCTAATAAAATTGCCAAAATTTGGAACACACTCCCCCAGCATATCCTAAAAAAACCCCAGATGGCCACAAGTTCAACTCATTACTAAAACACTTTACTAAACAGTGGCGCTGCTCTTGTATGGCCCCAGGATAATTTCTTCGCTGTCTGCTACCACATATTCTAACTATATAAAACTTCCCCTCTCTTTCCTTCTCTTCTGCTCTCCAACTAATTTTCCCTGCTCTCTACCCCTTAGGTTACAAAACCAAAAAAAAAAAAAAAAAAAAAAAAGTTAGCCACCTTTCAGTTCCTGTAATTCTTGTACATCTTTTGTTCTTGAACTTGTTATCTTGGTTTATGTAAGCCAGCTATTACTGTATTTTCTTTATGTATTATTGTACTACAGTGTTGCATATTTATTTTACTTAGATATTTCATTGTTTCAGCTTTGTTATAATGTATGTTTTCTATTTACTACTTGCTGGAGCTTTTCTTCCGGGGTCTCCACTGAAAATGGGCTACTTGACCCATATGGACACTACTCGGTCAACAAATGTAAATCAATCAATCGGTCAATCCATAATATAAAGTATTCTGAGAAATAAACTAACACTGGAATGGAGAAAGGAGATTCTGCCAATAGGGATTATTGCAATTAGGGATACAGACAATAGGCAAGAGGGGCCGGAATTTATTGAAGAAAACTGGCAAAGGTATTAAGGTATTGGGAGCAAATAACTAGAGAGGGAAATATGATAGACTGGAAAGATGCCAAGAATATATTTGGATTGTACGTTAGAGATTGCCTTCCCTATCAGGGATTAATAGCAGAGTATAGGCAAAGAGAAAGAAATAGAGGGGGTCCTAAATGAAGGACCGGCACTGGTAGAGTTTTTAATAGAATCTAGAACAGAAGCTGCCATTGAAAAAGGAATAATTAGTAGAGCATATAAAATATTGCACAATAACTATAAAAATCAATCAGAGGAGGTTAGAAAGGATTGTGAAGAGAGATTGGATAAGCAATTCACAAAGAAGCAATGGGAGGGAAGATATATGTTTTCCCCCAAATATGCAACAAAATCTAGCAGACTGAGGATTTTAGCCTGGAAATGTTTAAATAGGTATTTTATACCCCAAGTAGACTCCAGAGAATTTTTCCTCAGGTAGACAGTAAATGTTGGAGGTGTGAAGAGGAAGAAAGAGGTAATTGGGAACATATTTTCTGAGAGTGCAATGATTTGGTTTACTTTAAGGATTCCCTGTGGGATGAACTGTCAGAGATGCTGGGTGAGCAAGTTTGTCTGATGAGGAAGATGATTTTTCTGAACTATGATACAGAATCTGGGAATTGGCTAGACATGGTAAGGCCATGGTGTGTCTAATAATGGTGGCTGTCAAAAAGTAATTACTAGAAAATGGAAATCAAAATTTAAACCAACTATACTAGAAGTAGTGAATATAGCAACAGCCATAAAGCAACTGGAATTGAGATCTTTAGAAAAGAGCAGGAGCAAACTACAAAGGAAAAATGGGAACTGTGGGAATAATACATACAAGGGGAGAATGAGGCCTAAAAGGTCACAGGACTTAAATGAGCTATGTAATGTCTGAGTGAGAAAGACTAGGTAGATTATAAGTGATGTATAATGTTTGTAACTAGGAGTGTGTCAGTATGGTCTGTGATTTAAAATGCTTGTGACTAGGATTGTGTTGATGTGGTTTGTTTTCATTTATATAAATGTATGATTGCCTATGTAGTATGCGATGGTTTAATGACAATGTGTCTTGTTTAAAAAAAATCAGGAACTGAATAATTTATATAATACTGCTTAGTTTATATGATATATACAGTAACAATATATGTAAAGTTCAATGTTTGTTATGTTAATATAGTTTGATTACTTTTATATGAATGTACATTTGCCTATGTCACAAGGGATAATTCAATAAAGGTGTTTGGAAAAAAGTGGCATTGATGTTCATAAATTCTATCACGGACATGTCTTTCCATCTTAGCAATGTAAAATGTGGGGCATCCCATGCATTTGGCTAGGTAAACCACCCCTTTAGCTTGACAGTTACATTTTGCAAAAACAATTTTAGACTGGAGATCATGCTCTAAAGTTAATTAATTTGCCTCCACTATAAAACTACATTGTGAACATCTCCCACAATACCAAATTACAAATTGTATCAACAATAGTGTCCTGTTTAATCATTCATTAAAATGCCCCGGTTATAGGAATTTTGGTTTTGCTATTTTGGAGCAGTTCACTCTAAACCCTAGGGGTGGTGATTTTAAATCTAGACTGGAAGAAAAAGAATTAAGGTGACAGGTAAGGTTACACACCTCACATTTCCCTGGTTTAAATGGCAATATTTCCCTGCAACCAGTTCTTAACAATAGATTTAATATTTGATCACATTTATTTTTAAGTATATTTTAGATAGGGTTGTATGCTATTTTAAAGTGAAACTTTTTAGTTTATTATATTGGAAGGAAAAGATCTTATAATTGGTATCTTTAAGAGAGTTAATTATGTAAATTTGTGAACTATAAATATGGGATAGCACATTTGATTGTGATTCTGATGAAATCCCAGATGGTTGGGACAAAAGTGCTTACTTCTCCTTTACTGGATATATAATGAAGTGTCTGATTTAATTTAATTTATTTATTTATTTTATTTATTTTACATTTGTTGACTGGGATAGTCCGACTGGATATATGTCCATTTTATGAGAAAGAGAGCCCGTTTTTTTGGCTGTACTGACACCTTTTTGATTTATTTTATACTTGATAAAACCAGAAAAGGAAGTTTCAATGTTGAAAAACATTTTGAGACAGTTTCATATCATTTCGGGTATACAAAATTAATGAAGCTAAAACAAAGGGAATAGCTGTAAAATATGTACACACACATGAATGGGATCATCAATATCCAAATTTGTGGGGACATGATAAAATGAAGTACTTAGCAGTATGGATTAGAAAAGGATTCTCGTGTGAAAGCTAAGGATATGTGGGGAGAGTCTAAACAAAAGATAAAACTGAGAAATTGGAAGATTTCTTTTATGGATATGGATAGCAAGATACAAACCGTTAAAATGTTTTTAGTCATTTTAGCTTTATACAAAGGTCAGGCATATTTTTATCAACCAAAGGAGAAGTTATAGATAGAAATTAATAAAAAACTGAAGGATTTTATCTGGGGAGGGATGATGACAGGAGTCAAGTGGGATAAGCTGATTCTTCCAAAAGAACAGGGAGTCCGGGATTACCTGATCTGAAGGGGTATTTTTGAGCTACACAGTTAAGGCTCATATACATCGCACAAGCAGACACCTATAATTCAAAGTGAAAAGGGATGATGACAAAACAGAGGGGACGTTCAAGAAACAAGGAGAGACTAGGATTTTTTGGTGCAGATCCTTAAGGAGAATAACAATAGCCATATAGAATATTATATTCATAAGGTAGCAGAAAGTAAGCCAACAAGGGAATGAAGAAAGGAGATGTTGCTGTTAGGGATGATTGCAATTAGGGTACAGACAATCAGCAGGAAAGGGGTGGAATTTATTGGAGAAAACTGGCAAAAGAACCAAGGTATTGTGAGCAAATAATTAGAGAGGGAAAGGTAATATATTGGGAAGAGGCCAAGAATTTATTTGGACTGCAGGCTAAAGATTGCCTTCCCTATCAAGGACTGATATCAGAATATAGGCAAAGAAAAGAAAGAGGGGAATCCTAAGTGAAAGACCAGCACTGGTAAAGTTTTAGTAGATTCTAGAACAGACGTTGTTAAAAAAAGAACAATTAGTAAAGCATATAAAATATTGCATGATAACTATAAGAATCAATCAGAGAAAGTTAGAAAGAATTGGGAAGAGAGATTGGATAAGCAATTCACAAAGAATCAATGGGAGATATATGTATGTCTCCTCAATCGCACTGTATTACAGTGTATATGTTAGTTGTAAGGCTGTTGTAGGTAGTTTGTGTGGTCTTGTTACATCTGGGCTCCAAAACAGCTATTCTACATTAAGAAGGTGTTTTTCTGCACCCTTATGGCAGAAGTGTGTTGATCTAACCTGTCTGAGTTAGGCTTTGCTGGTGACTGGCTTATTGTGTGCTGTTCTGATTGGCAGTTATCTTAAAACTTGTTTCTCTTTGCTCAAATTTAAGCCTTGCATTTGTGTGGTGCTGTTCTTTGCTTAGCGGCAGTTAGCAGTGCCTTGTATATATGGAAAAGCTTAGCAGGTCAGTATTTCCCTGCGCTGCCTTATTGATCAACCTTAGCCTACACAAAGTATAGGTCCCTCTTGTACTCTTAGCGCTATCAGTACAGCCCTGTCAAATTAACCCATTCCCTTCTGTAATAAAATATACAGTAAGAGCCTGCTATCATGGATGAGCAGTTTTCCATCATCTCTCTGGTCAGCCCGATAGACATGGGCATTCTGAGGCAATGTAGCAATTATCTCATGTTTACTGAAAACCACTTACTCCTGAAACAAGGAAATAGTTTATGTGAGAGATGTAAGTTACGCTATGAAATTGGAGGCAATACGTCACATAAGGACAAATCAAATGCCATACAGATTGTCAGCATACAC
Source organism: Protopterus annectens (assembly GCF_019279795.1). Taxonomy (NCBI): domain Eukaryota; kingdom Metazoa; phylum Chordata; order Ceratodontiformes; family Protopteridae; genus Protopterus; species Protopterus annectens. The sequence goes on along the minus strand of NC_056739.1, from coordinate 1,555,434,904 downwards.
ACACTTCCTATACTAAATAAGGGCATGACACATGAAACCACATATGCAGAGGTATTCACTAGTAACCTACCAAAAGATCAGAGGCCTCCCAAACAGAAACCATTTTCACACATAACAATTTAAAAAACAACCACAACACATAATAACATATACACCAGTGTCTCAATATATAAGATGATAAAGTGTAACACCACAAAACTTAATGTGTTGGTCATAGGTGACAGATGTTCCTCTCACCAGGCTAGATAAGGAGCGGGTTACAGTTAGCTGCCTGCCAGGTTCCAGGATCCATCAAGACACTCAAACACTCAAGTCACTCAACTACAAGTACTGGTGTGACTGTGTCATAGTCCATGGGGGGGGGGGGGGGGTGAACAAGTTGAAATGTATCTCACTGGACTGTATGAAGAGATACATGACAGAGTTCTCGGATTATGTGTCACAGGCAGGTATAAACCTAGCCTTAAGCAGCATTCTCCCTTCTCCAAGGATGAGCCACAATAAAAACAAAAACAAAAAACGATTGACTTTAACAGTTGGCTTAGCTTCTGGTATCAGTCCAAGGGGTTCCAATATCTGTCTCCCTGCGAAGACATGGTTAACAAGCCATGCTGCTTTGCCAGAGATGGTCTGCACCTATCTTCTCTAGGCTTTTGGATACTGGTAAAGGCATTAGATGTCCCTATTATGCCTTTTTAGGCAGTGTCAAAATAACTAGCCTCCGAACATAACAAAATCCTCACTAGATAAACTCAAGGTACTGTTGCTTAATGCAAGGAGTCTAAACAAGAAGCTACATTCCCTGGAAGCACTCCTTACTTTGGAAGATGCTGAGATCTGTGCAGCATTGAGACATGGTTGACAGACACAGAAAGCAACCTGGCCATGCAGGGCCATTCAGACAACAAACTGAAAATAAAAGTTCCAAAGAAGGAGGTGTATCCATCTTCATTAAGGATAAGTACACCTCAACACTGGTCAAACAGTACGACTCTTGAGCTACTCCATGTCCTATAGGCAAAGCTAAAATGACACTAAAAAACAAAAAAGCAGAGCCAATGCAGTACTGATTTTTGATTAGGCAATTAAATTAAATAATTATGATGTACAAATTGATCTGCATATAAAAGGCTGCACTGGTGGTGTTTAATATATTCTTCAAAGGCAATTTGGCCGAGGTACCAGAAACACCAGTAAAGTTCAGTTTTTGCTGTCAATACTGCCTTGGCTCTGGGATTACATCAAGGATCAGCTCTGAGCCCTTTCTTATTTGCAATGGTGATGGACAGGTTGACAGACAAGATCAGACAGGACTCCCCATGGACTATGATGTTTGCAGATGACATTGTGATCTGTAGTGAGAGTAGGGAACAGGTGGAGGAGACCCTGGAGAGATGGAGATATGCTCTAGAGAGAAGAGGAATGAAGGTCAGCAGGACTAAGAAAGAATATATGTGTGTGAATGAGAGGGAGGATAGTGGAATGGTGAGGATGCAAGGAGTAGAGATGGTGAAGGTGGATGAGTTTAAATACTTGGGATCAATAGTTCAGAGTAATGGTGAGTGTGGAAGAGAAGTGAAGAAGAGAGTACAGGCAAGATGGAGTGGGTGGAGAAGAGTGTCAGGAGTGATTTGTGACAGACGAGTACCAGCAAGAGTGAAAGGGAAGGTCTAGAAGAGGGTAGTGAGACCTGCTATATTATATGGGTTGGAGACAGTGGCATTGGCAAAAAGTCAGGAGTTTGAGCTGGATGTGGCAGAGTTAAAGATGTTAAGATTTTCACTGGGTGTGACGAGGGTGGACAGGATTAGGAATAAGTATATTAGAGGGTCAGCCCAGGTTGGAAGGTTTGGAAACAAGTAAGAGAGGCAAGATTACTTGGTTTGGACATGTGCCGAGGAGGGATGCTGAGTATATTGGGAAAAAGATGCTAAGGATGAAGCTACCAGATAACACGAAAAGAGGAAGGCCTAAGATAAGGTTTATGGAAGTGGTGAGAGAGGACATGCAGGTGGTTGATGTGACAGAGCATGATGCAGAGGACAGGAAGAAATGGAAACAGATGATCTGCTGTCGCGACCCCTAATGGGAACAGCCAAAAGACGATGATGAGTATTGGCAAAACTTTCTACTACATCATAGCTAGCTATAGGTCCCCCACCATGAAACAGGAAAAGCATACCCCATATCTGGACTTACAGGATTCACATGCCATACAGCTCAACACCTTCCTCATGGATGATTTTAATTATCCTACCATTGACTGGGAAACATGCACAACCACAAATACGCTGGTTTAGAGGTTCTTGAAATTTGTCATTGCAAATGCTCAGGAACAGCTAGTCAGCAAACTCACATGAGGCTCAAATGTCCTGGACACAGTATTCACTAACATGAGAGAGCATTGAAATTCCCCCTTGTGATGCCTTCTCTGGTAAGACTTGACTATAAATCATTCTTGTTTAATGTAATTAAGATCAGATACCCCATCAAGCACAAAAAAGCTTAAGAATTTTTTCAGAGACAAATTACCTTCTACTAAGTGATGATATAAGAGGTTTTAAAGCCCCCTTGAACACGATAACATGGACTCCTATGCAGATGTGTACACCAATGCTCTGTATAACCACTTAAGCAGTTGTATAGAATTGGCTGTACCTGACCAGATTAAAACTGGTTCTTGATAAAAAAACAAGCCACCTTGGTGGACCTCCAGTATAAGCAGGCTATACAACAAGAGAAAGAAACTAATATCCAAGAACAAGATTGAATTGGCTCAGCAGAGGACGAAATCCCTCTCTAGCTTAAACAAACAAATTAGAGATCTTGTCAAGTCCTCCAAAGCTAATTATGAATCAAAAATAGCCCCACAGCTAACGATAATCACAAGGCATTCTTTAATTATGTCTGAAATCTAAAAGGGAATACCCCGCTATCTGCTGAAGTGGTTGTGGACAGCACCACCAATACTCAACCGGAGATAATAGCCAACCTGCTAGCTGACATATTTGCAGCAAACTTCACCCCCCTGTATCCTCCAGTCATCCCCCAAATTATACCTGCCACCATTCCTCAGCCTATTATCTCAACAGAGCAGGTAATCTTGGCACTCTCCAAAGCCAAAAACATGGCATCAGTGGGACCAGACAACATAGGATTACAGGAAATTATTAGGCTATTTACCTGAAGGTCATTTTAAGCCTATTCATCTCAACCCAATGTAATACTGTAGAAGGACGAGTTAATACCCAAGACTGCATTTAGTGATGACTGCCCCTGTCTAGGAGGGCTGTGGGTGCTGTCCCTGGGTAAGATTTTATGGTGCTCCATCCAGTCATCCAGGTTCCTCTTGAAGAGTGTTAAAGAAGTGCTCTGTTTAACATGAATTGGTGTCTTGTTCTAAAGACATGGCAGTCTCTGGGAGATAAATCTATCCCTCCAGCATGTCCTATTTAAGTCACAGCCCATATTTAAGTCCCTGAAATGGGTAACCTAGCCTAGACCTATGTGATTTACGGATATGTAGTAAGTTCATTAGGTTTGCATCTTGGGTTGGTCTGTAGGCCAGGCATAAGTCTCCCCAAGAAGTCTATATTATATAGAGTATGACAGATATTTTAGTTGGTCTGTGTAAGGCACATGCTAGAGGCCATCTGAAGTCTCTCTATTTGCTATAGGTGCTTAGTACAGTACATACTGAATGGGGCATTATACTCAATTATGGGCCAGATAAGTGCTGAGTATGGGGTTATAACTTCTTTTGTTCTCAAGGCAATGTCTTTACTAACCAAGTGAGCTACATGGAAAGCTTTTCTTATGACAGCAGACATGCGGTGGTCGAAGTTAAGGTCGCAGTCAACCTGTGAGCCCAGATTCCTTAACACTTCATGGGTACTTAGGGTATTGTCATTGGTTTGATAGTGTGAAGGGACACTGTTTGTGCCAAAGGGAATGATGATGCATTTCTTTGATTTAAGTTTGAGACCATGACTAATACATCAGTCGTTGGTCTGTGTGAGACCCTCCTGGAGTATACTGACATAATTTGAGGATTCAGTGATTGCACCTAGTTTGCAATTGTCTGCAAACTTGGTCAGTCCACAACCCTTTAGTTTTGTTATATACCAAACATTAGGGGGCCCAGCACTGACCCCTGTGGCACCCCAGTGGTAACAGGTCTGTTGGTTGATGTGGAGTCCCCCACTTTGATAGTGTGTATCTAGTTAGTGAGCCAGTTGGCAACCCATTTTACAACAAAGGAGTTTACATTCAGTTTGCTAAGTTTATTGGTAATACCTGAATGTGGGATTGTGTCAAAATTCTTTGCCAAGTTGAGGTATGCTGTGTGCATAGATTTGTCCTAATCAATGGCCTTGGTCACATTTTCAAAGAAAATCCACCTGATTTAACAGGCAGGATCTTCCCTTCATGATGCCAAATTGGGTAGGATCCAGGGTTTGGAGGTCACCTATTTCTTTATTTATGAGGTCAATAATGATACATTCCATGGCCCTACAGATGAGGCTGGGCAGGCTTACGGGTCTGTAATTCCCTGGGTCTGTTGCTAGGCCAACTTTGTGGAGGGGAATAACTGTAGCTGTTCTCCATTCCACGGGAATAAAGCCTGTGGTTAGGCTGTAACTGAAAAGGGTACTTAGTGGTGATGCTAGTTCATGTTTTAGCCTGTTTAGAAGATAGCCAGGGATATCATCTGGTCCCACAGAGGCCACGTTCTTTGCCTTGGACAGAGCTTTGAGGACCTGCTATTCAGATATGTAAGGTGGCAGGGGAGTTTGGGGGAAGGTTTGTTGTAAGTTAGGAGGGGATAAGGGAGTGAAAATTTCACCAAACCTATCCACTAGAAGGTTCGCTATCTCTGTGGGGTCAATGTGTGTGATACCATTGGCTACCAGTTCTGCACATACTTGGGTCCTACCCTTTAGGTTACGTACATAACTGTAAAAGGCCTTATGGTCATCCTTGGCAGTACTTGCTAGGTTACTCTCAAAGAAGCTCTTGGAGGATTTGACAAGTTGTCTTATTTGCCTATTAAGGCTGAGGAGGGCCCTTTTTCATTATTGGGTTCTTGTCTTTGATTTCTTGGACTTTTTGCACTTATTGTAGAGTTTGTTGATGCTGGAAGTCCACCATGGCAGCTTGATTTTACTTGGGGCTCTGGCTTTGAGTTTATCTGGTACAGCCAAGTTTATACACTTATGCAAGTGACTGTACAGTGCTTTAGTGTATGCTTTGGCATAGTTACCACTTTCAGCTTGAGGTGTGGCTTGGAATGCATTTATACCTTTACCAAGGATGGTATAGTTTGCTTGGTGAACCTTTTAGTCTGATTTCACCGTTTGTGGGTTCTGGTGCTAGTGTCAGTTTGAAGGTGACTGATTTGTGGTCAGTTTTAAATAATGAGGGTCCAATAGTTGCAGCAGTGTACCTGTTTGACATGTCAGTGAGGACTAGATCTAGAATGTTTGCTCCTCTTGGGGTACAGACAGTTTGCTCCAGGGCATTTGAATCCACCAAGTCAAGGGACTTTTGTGCTAGTAAGTTTGGGCTAGAGTAGGTTTCTCAGTTGATGGTGAGATAATTGAAATATCCCATAACCAGTGTGTTTGGTAAAATTTGGATTGTCTGCATTTTGGTTAAGTAGGCTTTGTTGGTGTTGTGACCCATGGAGGGGGATCTATAACTAGCTAGGACTTGAATGGGGGTCTTACCCACCATAACCTGGACCTGGAGTAATTCCATTGAGTTGTCCAGTCTAACTAGATGTGAGGTGAATTTATCTCTAATATAGATTGTAACATCACCTCCTTTGGTTTTCACACGTTCATTTTACAGTCTAAAGGTGTGGAAGGCATTGCAGCCTTGCAGGGCTGAGGTACTCTCTGAGGCCTTAAACCAGGTTTCTGTGACTGCGCAGACATCTACATCTTCTAGAGACAGAGTGCAGGTTTTAGTTTAAGCTCCTAGCATTTAGCAGCACGACCCTTATTTTGCTTTGGTTAAGTTCACATTGATTATGCTGTTTTCGAGACCTTGCCTAAAAAAGGCACTATGGGGGAGGCAAGAGCCTTTCCCAGCAGCTAAAAGCCTAGGGGTGCCAGATGCAAACCGTCTCTGGCAAAGCAGTGAGATTTGTTGACCAAGGCTTCCCAGGCATACGGAAACGTGATCCCCCTTGAAAGGACACCAAAAACTAAGCCAATTATTGAAATCAATCATTTTTTGTTTATACTGTGGCATCATTCTAGGTGAGGGTAGTATGCTGCTCAAGGCTAGAGACATATCTGCCTGGGACACATACTCAGAGAGCTTGACCATATCTATCTTCATATGGTCCAGTGAGGTATGTCTCAGGTCATTCACACCAATATGAACTATGACCGTCATGACTACACTTGTTGCTGAGACACCTGAGTGCATGCGTGATTTGGTGAATCCTGGCATCAGACAGGTAGCTGACTGTGACTTTCTCCTTGTCCAACCTGGTGAGTGGGACATCCATGTGTCTCACTATTGAGTCTTTGATGACAAGAAAATTTGTTTTTTGAGTGTTACGTCTTATGGGCTTCATGGGTGAGACACTGGTGTTGCTGTGTGTCAAGGGTGCTTTGGAGACTGTGTTAGCTGTAGCAGACTTGTGTTTTGGAGGTCTCTGGTGTTTTGGTAAGTTTTTTGAGAGTTTCTCCATGTATGTGCAGTTACGTGTTTGATGCATACTATGTGTATGAGTAGTGGTACTATGTGAATATGTAGTGGTGGGTGAGTTGATAACCTTCTCCGTGTTACTGTTTTGAGTGAGAGAGATCATGGATTTTAGATTCTTGGTGTAAACACATCTCTTGCACTCTGTACTAGACTGTGTTATTAGTAGATGGTTGTCTGTGTACATGAAACAACTGCTACACTGCCTCAAGAGACCCAAGTCAACAAGGCTGGCAGGAGAAACAAGGGTAGTCCAACTGTCCATAATGCTAGGTTGAAGACTGTTGTCACTAGGGGGTGGCTTTTCAGAAACGATCACGGAGGAGCTTGGTGAATGGATATTTCTGCCTGGGTTTTAAGGGAAAATGTTTTAAATTTAACTGTCCAGCTTAGTGCACAATTGTGTGGCAGTGCATGGTGCTGCACGATGTGCAAACAAGCAGAAACCTGCTCAGATGCAGGGCCTAAATACCAGAAGCTAAAACTTGGAAAAAAAACTCTAACAAAATTCAAAAGGACCAGTGAGGATGCTTATTCCAAACCCTAGACTGGCCTCCCTTTACCGGTCAGGTGCCAGTCCAACACAATTCTTTCACAAAAGTGCAGATAGGCCCCTTCCAATCCAAGATGGCCTGAAAAAATGTGCTCAGAACAAACAAACCATTGCAAATAGTTCCAGAAGCAGCAGGCCTGGATCTGGACTATATTACAGCTACCAGTTACCCTAGTTTCAGTGGGAAACACTACAGAATATTTAACACAGTAGAAAAATAACAGTGAGACACGGAAAAAAAGCATTTAAACAGTGGAAAAACAGCCAGGATGCTCTTAAGAATGATTTAAACAATTAACAGATCAATTAAGGTGGGATAACCGGAGCAGGCAGAACAGACAGCTTTCAAACCATGAAAATATGCCTGTAAATATTTAACAAACAGTGGAAACAAAAAAGCTTGCTAAACAGTGAAAACAGCAATAAAATTCAATTTTACAGGCACATTGTAGCAAACAATTGCAGTATAACAGTGTAGTTTAGTACACAGTAAACAATTACAGTATAAAAGTAGGCAGCAGGCAATAAGGAAGTGCAGTCAATAGTATAAATAAGCAAAAAAAAAAAAAAAAACAGGCAACTTATGTTTTTTTGAAAGCTCAGAAGCCTCCAGTCATCTGGTATCTCAGCTCATAGTTGTGGCTGGTAGCCCACCTCAGTTCAGCTTGGTACAAACAAGCAGAAACCTGCTCAGATAAAGGGCCTAAATACTAGAAACTTCTTCTTTCGGCTTTTCCCGGTTAGGGGTCACCACAGTGGATCATCTGTCCACTCATGATTGGCAGTGGAGTTTTACAGTGTCGAATTGCCAGCCCAGCACCCAACCTTCCACAGAAGGCACATACACGTGCACACTCACACATAGGGCCAATTTAGAGTGTCCAATCCACCTACTGCATGTCTTTGGGATGTGGGAGGAAACAGGAGCACCTGGAGGAAACCCATGCAACCACAGGGAGGACATGCAGACTCTGCACAGAAGGCACCCCAGCCGAGAATCGAACCGGAGAACCTCTTGCTGTGAGGTGGCAATGCTAACCACTGCACCACCGTGGCCGCCCGGACTAAATACTAGAAACTAAAACTTGAAAAAAAACTCTAACAAAATTCAAAAGGACCAATGGGGATGCTTATTCCAAGCCCTAGACCGGCCTCCCTTTACCAGTCAGGTGCCAATCAAACACAGTTCTCTCACAAAAGTACAGATAGGCCCCTTTCAATCCAAGATGGCCTGGAAAACATACTCAGAACACACAAACCACTACAAACAGTTCCAGAAGCAGCAGAAATGGATCAGGACTATGCTACAACTACTAACTACCCTAGTTTCAGTGGGAACCACTAAAGAATATTTAACTCAGTAGAACAATAGTAATGAGACACTGAAAAAACATTTAAAACAGAAGAAAATCAGCCAGGAAGCTCTAAGGAATGATTTAAACAGTTAACAGATCAGTTAATTAAGTACTGCTTGGTGGGAGAACTGGAGCAGGCAGAACAGACAGCTTTAAAACAGTGAAAAAATACAAGTAAATAATTAACAAATAGTGGAAACAACCCAAAAAAAGCTTGCTAAACAGTGAAAACAGCAATAAAATTTGATTTTACAGGCACAGTGTAGCAGGCAATTGCAATATAACAGTGTTGTTTAGTACACAGTAAACAAATACAGTATACAAGTAGGTGGCAGGCAATAAGAAAGTGCAGTAAATAGTGTAAATAAGCAAAAAAATAAAAATAAACAGGCAACTATGTTTTTTGGAAGCTCAGCTGCCTCTAGTCATCTGGTATCTCAGCTCAGAGTTATGGCTGGTAGCGCAACTCATTTCAGCTTGTTACAAACAAGCAGACCAGGTTGCCTTTTAAAGAACTTAAAACATGACTTAGTAGACCCACTTTTTTATCCCTGTTTAGCCACAGCCTGGAGAAATGGCTATGTAGTGGCGTAATGGAGGCCAGCAACAGTAATCCCTCTGCACAAAGGGGGACCATCAACTGATCCTGGGAATTATAGCCCCATAAGCTTAACTAGCCTCATCTGAAAGGCCATGGAAATAATCATTATGGACCTTATTAACAAGGACATAGGTAATCTCCAAACTCTGGACCCAACCCAGTTTGGATTTGTTACTGATACATCATGCTTGTTAAACATGGTTGACTTCTTCGAGAAAGTCACCAAGGCCCTGGATGAGGGAAAGACAGTGCATACAACCTATCTTGACCTAGTCAAGGCATTTGACACAGTCACCCACTCAGGTATTATAGAGAAAGTGCCCCAATTGGGAATTAACCCCTGCTTTACCAGATGGTAGCCAACTGGCTCACCAACAGGACACATACTGTCAAAGTCGGGTGGCTTCACTTCTAACTAAAGACCAGTCACTGTGGTGGGCCGTTTACTGTTCAGAATTTATTTCTCAGAAGTCCAGGCAAACTTGGACAGCCTGTGGCTGACCAAATTTGCTGATGATTGCAAATTGGGAGCAATCATTGAGTCCCCATTGATGTTAATATAACAAAGGCAGGGTTAATGCAGATAAATGTTTGGCGCCAAAACCACGGATTAAAAGTAAAGGCAAAAAAGTGCATTATTATTTCCTTTGGAAAAGCTGACATCCCTGTTAATTACATTACAGTTCCCCCTAAGTGTCGACCCATTGTTACATTATCTGGGTACATAAATTGATAGCAATGTGTGCTTTGACCACCGCATATTCATATTAGTAAGGAAATACTTCTATGTGGCATATCTTATAAGTAAAGGCATCTCATCTGGATCTAAGGATGTTATAATTCCATTATACTCAGCTCTCATCAGACCAATTAATGTGTACAATGCTCCCTTTTGTATGTACCTCACTAGACAACTGCAACAACTGGAGAGACAACAGTGGTTTCTGACCAAGAAATTACAGGGTATATGAAACAAGTTTTACTTAGAAAGACTGAAAGCCGTGTCACTGTGTTCTGTCTCCTACAGGTTGCTAAGGGGTAACCTGTGTCTGGCTTACAGGGCAGTCTCTGACCTGGCCCTGATGGAAATGCTACACATTAGTAAATCTTAACCTAGCCTCTTGTACAGGGGATGCTGGAGAGATAGATATATCTCCCAGAGACTATCACTTCTCTGGAACAAGCTTCCAATTCACATGAAACAGAGCCCCTCCATGAACCTCTTCAAATGCAACCTAGATCAATGGATGGTTGACCTCAAATTCACTCCTGGGGTGGTGTCCTTGTCTGTCCTCTACAGAGGAACTCAGTAGTAACTACCACAGACCCTTACCTCTGTGAACTTCAATCATCTAACCACCAACAATTGCAGCAACTTGGGATAAATATGGCTATCCTTGTAAGGCTCTAGGGCTATTAGCCTAGTAACCTTCTATGAACCTATGAAACATGAAACAAACTCAAGAAGATTTAAGGTCTTTGACTGGAAGTGTTTACATAGGTATTTTATACCCCAAGTAGACTCCAAAGAATTTTTCTTCAGGTAGATAGCAAATGTTGGAGGTGTGATGGGGAAGAAGCAGGTAAATGGGAACATATTTTCTGGGAGTGTAATGAGCTGGCAGACTTAAAAAATTCCCTGCAGACTACTCTATCAGAAATATTGGCTGAGCAAATTGCTATGATTAAAGAAATTATTGTTTGAGCTGTGATGCAGAATCAGAATTGCCTAGACATAGAAAGGCCTTGCTGAGTCTAATTACGTTGGCCATAAAAATATATATATATATTTACTAGGGAATGCAAATCAAAGTCTAAACTAACTGTACTAGAAGTAGTGAATATAGTAACAGAGATAAAGCAACTGGAAATGGGATCTTTAGAAAAGGGTGGGAGCAAATTACATAGGAAAAATGGAAATTGTGGGAACAATACATATAGATGAGGAATGAGGTTTAAAAAAGGCAGGATGTAAATGAGCTATGTAATGTGTGACTGACAGTGACTGTTTGGATTATAAGTGATGCATAATGTTTGCAACTAAAATTATGTCAGTATGGTTTGTTTTCATTTATATAAATGTATAATTGCCTATGTCATAAGTGATAATTTAATAAAGATGTTTCTTGTTTAATAAATAAGAGAGTTTCTGGTTCTCAGAAAAGAGGGCACTTGGAGACCTATTTGGAATTTTCCTTCCTCAACACTTTTTCCAAGGTCCTAAGTTTCAAGATATTGATGATTCAGTCCTTACTTACAATGATTCTTTGATATGTTACTTAGTGACTTTGAATTTAAAAGAAGCCTATCTTCATATTCCTATTCATTCACACTACAGGAAATTTTTATGGTTTTGTGGGTCTTCATATCACTTTCAGTTTTCTGCTTTACCCTTTGGTCTTTCTACTGCCTACAATAAAACAAACAACAGTTGGTTTCATGGTAAAATTTGCAGAATTACAAATGCAATTATGAGAATAAATCAAAAATCCACAATTATACCATGACCCCCCCATTAATATTCCAAAACGTGCACACTGATTGGTCAGCGTGCACATTGTAAATCGACTTATGCTAATGGAAAAAGGTCCGGTCTCCCGGACTTTTTCCATTAGTATAAGTCTTTTTAAAACACTGTCTTGCTATGTTAAACTCCTTTAACATAACGAGACAGTGTATAAAAAGCAACGGAGATTTTGCTTTCTCCGTTGCTTTTTTTTTAAACCTGTCACGATATGTTAAATGGGTTTAACATTGCGAGACAGCTTTAAAATAAGCAATGGAGATCTCCGTTGCTTATTTTAAAGCTGTCTCACTATGTTAAACCCATTTAACATAGCGAAACAGTTTGTAAAAAGCAACGGAGATCTTGCTTTCTCAGTTGCTTTTTTCAAAACTGTCTCGCTATGTTAAATGGGTTAAACATAGTGAGACAGCTTTAAAATAAGCAACAGAGATTCTCTGTTGCTTTTTTAAAGCTGTCCCGCTATGTTAAACCCATTTAACATAGCGAAACAGTAAAAAGCAACAGTGATCTTGCTTTCTCCATTGCTTTTGCCCACAGCTCTGATGTACTGCTTAGGCATATGCATGCGCAGTACATCAGAACTGCCGCAGAATACCAGACAGCTACGGAAGGGCAGCAAGGAGGCATTATACAATGCAATTATTTAAGAAAAGTAATTATTTTTTTTCTTAAATAATGTCATTGTATAATAGCAATAACCCACTTCTGGGTATGGGTAATGCTGGATTTACCCATGGTTGGCTTTGTTTGGCCACTCGGGCTTCACCCTCGTGACCAAACCACTCCAACCGTGGGTAAATCCAGCATTACCCACACCCAGGCGTGGGTTATTGCTATAGTAACACATAAAACTGGAGTAAAATTAATATTTAATGTTGCTATTAAATATTTAGTTTTACTCCAGTTCTGTGTGTTACTTGTAGATTTTTGTTTTATTCTCATAATTGTCTTTCTAATACTCCAAGGTTATTCAAAAACTGCCTAGTTCCTGTCATTACCTTCTGCAGGCTTTAAGCTATTCAAATGTTTCCTTTTGTAGACAATATTTTCATTCAGGCTGCTACCCAAGAGCTTCCTCTGACTCATTTGCAATGTGTGATGGATATTATGGGCAGTCTGGGGTTCACTCTGAAGCTAAATAAGTCTTGCTTAATTGCATCTGAGGATCAAATTTCCCTGGGATGCAGAATCAACATGTTGTCAATTACAGCTTTTCTTCCAGAGGACAAGATTCCTTTTCTGATAGAGTACTTTTATAACCTTCTTCCCTGTGCAGAAGTGATTCTCAGAGCTCTGGGCTACAATGACTCCTTTGGTTCCTTAGGCCAGACTCCATATGAAAAAGATTCAATAGCGAAGTCTGTTTGGACTCAGCATTGCTATCTATTACCCTTTCAAAATTCCTTATTTGCCCTTCATCAAGAATTCACACTAAGGATGGCACGGTGGTGCAGCAGTTTGCGTTGTCTGCTCACAGCAAGAGGTTCTCTGGTTAGATTCTCAGCTGGAGTGCCTTCTGTGCAGTCTGCATGTCCTCCCTGCATTTGTGTGGGTTTTCTCTGGGTACTCCAGCTTTCTCCCACATCACAAAGACATGCATTGGAAGGTTTCTCCCGGAGTCTCCACTGAAAATTGGCTCATTCCAAGTCGGACTTTCCTGGTAAACGAATGTTATGTAAATACATAAAGAATTAACTTTTATCATGGATCAACCGGATTTCATTAGTTCCAGGAGTGCCTATTCTGGTTCCTTTCTCTTGCCATAATTTGTTTACAGATGCCTCAGATTTGCCTTGGGGTCCTTATTCCAGGGACATCAGGATCCAAGGGCTATGTTCGCCAAAGGAAAGAAGGGACCACATCAATATAAAGGGACGAAGACACTTATTTTAGCACTTCAGTCTCTACATTACATCTGGATTTCAAGTCATCTTCTGATATTCACAGACAACACTGCAGTTATGTAGTATATCAGCAAATAGGGGACACTGAGTCCTATCACATCTGCAGATTAGCTTTCATAGCTTGGGAAGCAGCAAATCAATATAAAGTCTTTCTCCATCCTCCCTCTTCCTCTCTCTCTCTCTGTGTATATACATATATATATATATATATATATATATATACCCTTGAAACACAGTAGCAGACCTTTTGAGCAGATCCAGAGCAGACCTTCACAAATGGATGTTAAAAGGAGAGGACTTTCCAGATATTATCCATTGGTGGGATACTCCACAGACAGCTCTTTTTTGCCTCCTTACATGACAGGCAGTTCAGGTTTTGTTCAAGATTATTATGCCCTCAGCTGTGGAGAATAGACTTTTACTTGCAAAAGGAGCTTCCTTTATGCTTTCCTTCCACTGCCTTTGACTCCAAAAAGTCCTCATAAAGATTGAGAAGGACAAACCAAAGATCTTGTTGATGACAATGTTTGGCCTGGGTAGCATTGGTTCTCCCTTCTCTTTCACCTAGCCAGGGGCAATCACCACAAGTCACCTCACAAGATGGACTTACATAGAGCTACTACTCTTTAATTCACCACAGTCTACAGGCTTTAAATCTGACTTTTTGGGTAATAGAATTTTAATTCATTTTAGGCACCAATTTTCTGAGGACGTGCTTAAAGGAAAACTCCACCCTCTCATACAGTTTAACTCAATCTTTAGGTTTCTTTTCTCCCTACAATATAGTTCCAGCATTGTGCAGGTATCAGAAACCTGTTTGTACTTTTTAAAACTTGTATTTCCTTGCACTGGAGTCAAAGGAAGGGAAAGCCCACCTACTTTTTTATTTAACTCAACTTCTCACATACATTGCAGAGAAATTCGTCTCCACCTGCATGACATATCATAGACACAGTTAAATATGTACTTTACCCTGTCAGGTACTGCTGTCAATCTTAGATAGGCACGTAACCTGCTAATGTCAGGAACACAGCAGCTGATATAAAAAAAGACAGAAAGCTGTGTAACTGTTTCCACTGTTTTTACTGCAGAGGGGAGGAGAACTTAACACTCCTCTTTCATAGCAAAACAAAGCAATTAGACCAGGCAGGGGTTTAAAGGCATTTGTCAGCTCTTCTGACAAATTTACATAAGCAAGACAGTATCAAAATGCTACGCTTTAAATGTTATTTATAACAGTTTATATGTTAAGATAATTTAAATGTAGTATCAAAGATTTCTGCGACATTTAGAGAAAAGTCAGAAAATATTTTTTTCTTGTAAATCATTAATGCATTTACCATTTTCAACCCCCCCCCCCCCACACACACACACAAAGGGCAGAACTGCAGAAAGAGAGAGTCAGGTGGCAATCCTGTCAACTAGGTGCACTGATAATGTTCATAAAAAGGTCTTTTATGCTTTTTTGTGACATCATTCCAGAGGAGGGTGCATATCTGGTACATGCAGATCCATTGTAAGAGATTCCCACTGACTTTGAGTCAGTCCTTACATTGTTAGAGTGCAACCATAATATACTGCTGAATTTACTTTAACATACATTTACTATGTGCCCTTGCATTAAAAACACTAAGAAAAGGAAATCAGAAGTACTTAACTATGTTTAAATGCACACACACACACACACACACACACACACACACACACACACACACACACACACACACACACACACACACACACACACACACACACACACACACACACACACACACACACACACGCACACACGCTTTTGTACACATGTACTTTACACACATACACATATACAGAAACACATACGCACACACACACTATATATATATATATGTGTGTGTGTGTGTGTGTGTGTATGTGCAACGTGTGCATACAATGAATTATTTATAATAAACAACATAGTATAGTTAAGCATTATTAATGTATACATTTTAGTAAATGTTGCCAATGATTTACTTGGTCACTATCACGTTGTCTATGTGTTGCAAATGCAATCTTGGTCGATGTTTTTACGTCAGTATTTTTTCTTTGTACTGTAAGTGCATTTAACAATTGTTATTATCTTTGCCAATGTAGCCTAAGCTGTGTCGAAAAAGGCTCCTGCAACCAGTTCACTTTCCTGGTTACCAAAGTATAAATAAATATGAAATAAAGAAAGGAGGGTGACCATGACAGAAATAACTGAGGAACTAGTAAAGCACATTTTAAGTCTGCATCATTCATGAGAGATAAAAATCCTCCCACTGAAGGCCTTGGGAAGTAGCAGACAGACTAAGTTTAGAAACCTACTACTTGTCACTTGTAAAAGTACAGCAAGGATCATTTACTGCAGTGAGAGTTTTCATACCTCAGCATCATGAGAGTGTGGGGGAGGGTGTGTCAAATCTATTAGGACCACAAAAGACTCCTCTTACAAAAACCTGTTTTTATCTACTTTCTTTTGCTGCAGTAGCTAGCAGCTATTTATAACATAGAACAAGCTCTGACAGACACATAAATGAGGCTCAGTCAGGTAAACATAGAAGCAGCTCTGTTACAGATGGTGTATTTAGATGACAGTGCTTCACAGTCCTGCTATTCATGGCATGATAAAACAGCACCACATCCTTATGTCTAGCATGAGTCATATAAAAAGAACTTGAAATGTATTCTGGTAAGAAGGAATGAAAGCAAGACAACAAGATCATGTTACCAAGGCAGGCCCCATCATCTGCCATTTTGAGAGAAACACATTAAAATTGTAAAAGAAGCACTTTGAGTGATTTTGAGGCATTAAAATAGCTCAAAGATACAATGAAAAAATATGTTTTTTGAGTTCTAAGGTGGAGTTTTTGGGTCTATATTACATTATCGAAAAGCCATTATATCGAATGGCTTTTCATCGATCCGTAAAAGTCAATCTCTTATAGTAGCAAACACCCAAATGAGTGAATTCTTTCCCTGGGAAAGAAACCGCTTGGCCATCCTTGTAAGTTTGCCCTTTTCCCCACTGTAGTGCGATCTTGGAGTTGGTATATTTAGTAAGGGGGTGGGGGCACAGCCCCAACCACATCTGAGGCTGTGGGGGGGGGCAAAGCCCCATACTTTGTTATGTTTAAAGAAGTGTGCAGTTCATGGTAGGGCTAGCAATTTCTTTCCCAGGGAAAGAATTTGCTCATTCAGGTTTTCGCTATTATAAGAGTTTGACATTTACGGGTCAGTGAAAAGCCATTCAATATAATGGCTTTTCGATAACGTAATACAGACCTGGAGTTTTCCTTTAAAGCTTACAGGAGGTTAGAAAATCAAATCCAAGGAAATGTATGTTTCTAAATGGAAGACATGTCTCATTTTGCACTGTGGAGGAATCAAGACCCTTTTTATATATGCATTCTTAATATTCTGGATTATTTATGTGAGTTGCTCAATACTGGGTTGTCATTCTCTTCTGTTAAACCAAATCTGCCACCCTTTCAAAGCACATCTGTCAACCATCTCTGCTTGCTTACCTGTTGGCCCACCACTGTCATCTTGATTTGAGGTCAAACAATTTCTGATAGTTGTCCTATGTATTAGACCATCATGAAGGTGTGTTCCTCCTTCTTGAGACTTGAACTATATTCTGGAAAAGCTTACCTTATCCCTTATCCCCTTTTCAGCCTACTGCCTCTGTTTCTCTTAGGTTATGTACTTGGAAAACAGTGACATTGTTGGCTTTGACTTCTATTAAGTTGGTTTCAGAGTTGCAAGCCTTGATACCTGTTCCTCCTTTCCTCCTTTTCTCATGTTTCTTAAGGATGGGGTTACTGTCTTTACTATTTTTATGCCTAAGGTTGCTAATGTACCCTCCTTGAATTGAATGATTAACTTTCCTACTTTTTTTTACCCTCAGACTAAAGGAAAGAGGAGCCTGTATTATTTGGATGTGCATAGACATTTCAGGCTTTATTCAGGAAAAAAAGTGTATCTAAGTCTTTTGATCGGTTTGTCTCTTTCCAGGACAAATTTTGGGTGCTTCTGTTTCAAAACAAACTATTTCTAATTGGATACTGAAGGATCTCTCTTTTTGGTATTCTTTTCATTGTAAACAGCTTTTGGCTCCAGTCCAGGCACATTCTACAAGGGACTTTCTTCAAAGGTCTGGATTCCATATTTATTCTTGAAGCAGCTACTTGGTATTCCATTCACACTTTTACAAAACAGATTAAAACATTGATGTTTCTCGAGGACTAAAGCAGAGTTTGCTAGGTCCGTCTTACTAAGTCTATTGGAGCATAACCTTGCTCATGTTTCCTCATCTCTATCTTCATAGAAAGCTTTGGGAATTTACCAATCAGTTGATAATACCAAAACAGTGATCATGGAAGGACATAGTACAGTTCTGCAAATACTTACCATAACAATAGATGTCCGAATGATCACTGCTGCAGTATTACATCCCTCCAGTGGCAGATTAAGTTAACCTTGGGCCCCTGACTGTTTTCAAACTATGGGCACCCCACACACACACATTTTAAGGATTGTGCATAAATACGTGTGTTCTTTGAATCACCTTCCTGATTGTCTTAAATTGTATTGCTTCTTTAATACAGCAATATTTATTACAGTGTGTTTTAAATTTGTATTTTTTAATTTTTTTCCTGTCAGCAGTGAAACAAAATGTATGATACAATAATCAAAACTACCACTTTTAGAATACTTCTACCATAAAAGGCCACTGCCATTGTATTCCTTTGATATCCATATTGAACAATTACATTCACTTTATCGAGTGTGTGCGTCACATGTAATTATGATAAAAATGACCACTGTAAAGTATTCCAATTCGATTTATACTAATGCACACCTGTCCTGTTAAGACAGACTGATATACTTTTTAACTTTATCAATTCAGCAGAGTAAGTCATTTTTATGTGCTAACATCTCTCAAACCCAGTAATTACAACTACTTTGTTGACTGTGTCGTTCTCAGATGTCTCTGTCAAAAATAATACCAATAATAATTACCAAAGTCACATATTTCAAATTTGTTTCACACAAGCACACAGCAACCAAAGTATTCCAATGTAATTCACACACACATGCACGCGGTACGCGCACACACACACACGCACACACACACACACACACACACACACACACACACACACACACACACACACACACTCTTTCACTTGTCCTGCAAAGTCAGACTAAGAACTATTTAAAAATAACCAAAATAACCAGATGATAAGAACATAAAGTACTTTTAAGCAGACATAGCCCCAATATCCAGCAACATTTCTAGCCACTGTGTTCACTGTGTATACAGCCATATAGTTATAAAAAATAAATTAAATGTACTTTATTAGCAGCTTTTGATGAACTACTTGAAGCTATATAAAAACCATTAGCACCATGCCATAAGACCAGCCATGTGTAACAGAGTTTAAATAGAAGAGTATAAGATCATAAGAAATATTAACCCTCTGATACATATGGTAAGTTACTATGCTCCATCTCTGCAGAAGTAAAATCATATGAATAATTCCACATTAATAGGAACTATTACTAATTCATAGGAGCCATGCTATAAACAACTTCGCACATATTATTACATAGTGCTTTAGAGATACGCAGTGCCTGCCACCCTGAAGTTACAACAAACTGCCTGTGTTCGATTAAAAATTGGTATGCTAGTGATATTGTTATAACACTAGACCAGCTATCAAATAGGTAATGGCTAGTAAACAATGACAACAGCAGTAACATCAACAACAGATTCATAGTTATTAAGCATGTAGTCCAGGAGACCATTACATATGATTTAGTCTAGATTCCCACTTGCCTCAATGTCTACAATGATTTCCTTGGTGCCACAGACTAGGTAAATAAAGATGGAAAGATTCAAACTGGTTCGGTGCCATACACAGGAAATAGGCTTATTATCATTGTAGAATTTTGGGCTCAGCCCCAGAGTAGTAGCTTTTAACTAAATGCCAAAATCCTTTACAGTCTGATCTTCAAGAGAATATTATCATAGTTATATTCAACAATGACTATATAATAGATGCTGAAGATCAGACAGTTCTGACCATTACTCCAAGTAATGCAGACTATATGACCTGACAAATGTCAACCCTTTGAATTTGGTTATTGAAGGTTAAGTAAAGATGCAGGGCCAAAACAAGTATTATTACAATGCAACATGTTTTGACTAGTAAAATGCAATGTTTAGACAATATTACATGATCCAGGTCTATTAATGAATTAATTAATTCTTTAGCACAATAAATAAAGTAAAACAATTAAGACAATATAAATTATGCAGCAACTTTTATTCAACCACCCAAAAGTCATACAAGGTACAAAAATCTGTAGCTGACACTGCATATTACATACCATTTTGGTGGTGCTTATTCTTACAGAGACACACACTTACTTTTTGACCTCCTATGTGCCGCCATCAAGAATAAGTTAGGCCCGCTTTTATGTCATTTCAGCACAGGTCTGACCTACTTGAACGGCTGATAATGCCTTATTGTTGCAGCGTACACCTCCATAGTCAAAAGAAATGGATCATTGACAAATAAAATGTTGCTCCCTATAACAACACCAGCCCTGCCAGTCATACATGAGTAATCTCTATTACTATTGTCTGTTCCCATTTACCATATAAATACTAATGTTTAGTGCTACCAGTACATTTTATTTTGCTTTTTACAATTATCACAAAGTTCTAGATTTCATATAAAGCTTTTATTTCAGATTTTTCAGGAAAAAACACTGACAGCCATATTCCAGACAAAACAAAATATGCTTACATAGAAAACAGTCTTAACATAAGAAATGGTTAGCTTCTCTTACATTGAAAACTCGTATTTTGAAAATTCGGCAAGTATTAACTGTAAGAGGTGCATGTTCCATATTCAACAGTTTATAATGATACCATCAGTGCCATGTGTGTAAAAGGCACAGTAGGCCCAAAAAGACAAACATGTAATACATTTGAAATAGTAGCATGGGACACCAAAGTATGTGCGCTCTTGCGCAAGCAGCCCAGGAGTGCTGTCTGTTAAAGTAACTTGATCAGAGCCACAAAGAAGTCAAATGAAGGCTGAGGGAATGAAATCCTGTGCTACAGGAGGCAGCTCTTTAACAGTTCATAGCCTTAATCATCTGCTCTAAGTGCTAGACAAACTGTTGTAACCCAAACACAATGTATTTCGCGTGTGTCTGCAAAGCAATGTAAAAAAACAAGCTAAATTAAAAATGTATTCATAGTTAAAATATTTCACATTAAACTTATGGTCTTCATGCTATTCAGATTATTCATAGCTAAAGAATAAACACACTGTCAACATTCAACAGAGCAAGAAAATCAAGGAACACATCTAAAGAGCATTGTTACAGAATTTGTTATCATCGAGGAATCTTCCAATATTCTTTAAACATGTTCAGGGTTCCTGGCACGCCCATTTAAAGGGATTTCAATAGTGTTTTAATCACCTTCCTGATTGTCTTAAATTGTATTGCTTCTTTAATACAGCAATATTTATTACAGTGTGTTTTAAATTTGTATTTTTTAATTTTTTTCCTGTCAGCAGTGAAACAAAATGTATGATACAATAATCAAAACTACCACTTTTAGAATACTTCTACCATAAAAGGCCACTGCCATTGTATTCCTTTGATATCCATATTGAACAATTACATTCACTTTATCGAGTGTGTGCTACCACATGTAATTATGATAAAAATGACCACTGTAAAGTATTCCAATTCGATTTATACTAATGCACACCTGTCCTGTTAAGACAGACTGATATACTTTTTAACTTTATCAATTCAGCAGAGTAAGTCATTTTTATGTGCTAACATCTCTCAAACCCAGTAATTACAACTACTTTGTTGACTGTGTCGTTCTCAGATGTCTCTGTCAAAAATAATACCAATAATAATTACCAAAGTCACATATTTCAAATTTGTTACACACAAGCACACAGCAACCAAAGTATTCCAACGTAATTCACACACACACGCACGCGGCACGCGCACACACACACACGCACACACACACACACACACACACACACACACACACACACACACACACTCTTTCACTTGTCCTGCAAAGTCAGACTAAGAACTATTTAAAAATAACCAAAATAACCAGATGATAAGAACATAAAGTACTTTTAAGCAGACATAGCCCCAATATCCAGCAACATTTCTAGCCAATGTGTTCACTGTGTATACACCCATATAGTTATAAAAAATAAATTAAATGTACTTTATTAGTAGCTTTTGATGAACTACTTGAAGCTATATAAAAACCATTAGCACCATGCCATAAGACCAGCCATGTGTAACAGAGTTTAAATAGAAGAGTATGAGATCATAAGAAATATTAACCCTCTGATACATATGGTAAGTCACGAAACAATTGGAAATTAAGGCTGTCTTTGTTGTACAGAGGTGTTAGCCCTGGCTCTGTGCATATGATCCAGGTTTGACTAACAGCTTGCACATAGAAGTGGCTCACTAGAGAGAAATAGGAGTGATTCTCCAGTTATAGCTCACATATCCAGGGGAAGTGCATTGATGGAGTCCCACCACAAGAGCTCCACCTGTGTGAAGGCTCAACACTACAGCAGTCACAGTAGGGATGTAGGGTCATAAGACATGAAAGAACTTAATCATCACATGGGGTTGTGAGAGTGCAGAAAAGTGCACTCAAAGGCTAAGCACAGTAGCATTACACTAGTATTCAATGTACTGGAATTTCTTATCAGCCAAGAGAGTCTTTAGAGCAATAAAAAAAATATTCCAACTTCCTTTGGAAATGTCTACCATCCTTGGCTCCCTCTTGTGGTGTCCAAGAATGTCTGGTGTCTATGGAACAAAAGTGCCAAAAGAGGATTGGGGCTTGATAAGGGCAAAAAAATTAAAAGAAAAATCACCATCCAAATGGGAGTTCAGACTCACTTGAGATCTAAGCTTGCAGCTGATTTAAAACACATCCATTTTTAGAAGTATCAACAAGTGTGCATGCAATACAATGTTGTATCTCTCAACTGTCCAGATTTCACAGAATGTCAAGATTTTTGCCTCACATTTTTTATTTGCCTTCATAAAAGTTGTAGCTTTGTGGCAAATCCCTGAGGATTAAAGTCCATAAATAATGACATACATTTAAGTTTCAGACTTCAAATCCCTCAGAAAATGCATGCTGTCACAAATCCTATTATTCTCGTAATTTTTAAGACTGTAGGATTATATTTTAAAATCTATCCCTAGTTTTCGACCTTTGTCCCCACATTATCTTAGGCTTTGTCCAGATTTCTAATGGTAAGAGGTTGAGAGGTATAGCATCAGGATGTTGGTGCATTCAGGAAAAAAAGAACAGATCGGTTGTGCATTTCCATCATGGGAAGTACAAACTGCAAGAGATGTAGAGGCCATAGTCTTGGTGAAGTCACATGACAACCACCGACGTACAGATAAGAGGTTATCATAGAGAAGAAACTCGATCACATACACATATAGGGTAAGTAGAATGGACAGCAGGGAAAAAAACTGAGTAAATCACAGTGACCTCTTCATCAGTCTTGTCAAGGAATACATATGTTTGTTGTGTATGGTTGATAGGAGAGCTGTTTCAGTGAAACATTTATATCAAAATATTCAACTTTAAATTTCCATCTCTTCATAGCTGGTTTGGGATGGGGGCACATGAAGCAAACTGTGTATGACATAGTGAACACAGCAAATAACCTGTATTTTATATGCGAGTGGAAAATTATAATAGATTTAAGGTGAAATGGAATAAGTGACAATACTATAAGTACTATAAGAACTCATATAAGTAATATATTTGTTTCATAAGAATGACATGGGGCTAGGAACGTGGATTAAAGTTATTGATTTATTTACTGGGATTTGTTTACTGGGAATGTGCGACTGCTCAGTGCTCTTTTTCAGTGAAGGTCCTGGGAGAAAAGTTCCGTTATACAGATATTGTGGGCATTATTTACATTGTTTCATCATTTGCAATTAGTTTCATTTATGAACAACAGTTCCATTATTCAAACATCTTTGACTTCAGTTGACATCTGTTATATCATTTACAAACATTTCCAATTAAAATAGTTACATAGGTTGTATATGAATAAATTATTTTTAATATAGAGCAGTATATGCAATGCAATAGTATCAGTGTGCATAGATTGGCAGGTTTTATGTAAGACTATTTATTACTGTAAAGACTAAAATCTAGGATATAGAAAGATAAGATAAAGAATTACAACAGCCCAAAGAAGAGAAAGAGGGGAGGAGGCACAAGGAAGATAAAGGAGATGAGCTGTCATAGAAGAGTATAGTTGTGGTAATGGCACATTATGTTTTCTGCCACAGAGAGTTATAACAAAATTCATATAGCTATATTAGTGCCAGTTTAACCAGGGGTGGTGCAGGTGCAGAGTCATTTAACTATCAGGTGTTGCTTCAGTTGGCATTCAAAATCTTTCTTTTTACAGACTGTTCTATGTAGAGTGAGACTAAATTCCAGCTACTAGCAATGCAGTGTGAATACAGGGAGTGCCCTGCTTTGTTGTTAGGTTCAGTTATGGAGAGTAATGGTTTGTCAGTGGAGCACAGAGGTCAGTTAGTAGTGTAAGGTTGAATGACTGAGTGAAGAGATGGGAATTTTTCAGAGTTGTGTAGTAGTTTGACTGTTATAATTAATTACGAGTACAATAAAGAATTATTTAGTTTGAGGCAGTTTAGTTGTTTTAGAGAGAGGGGCAGTGATGTGCTGTATAT
Organism: Protopterus annectens; assembly: GCF_019279795.1. Lineage (NCBI taxonomy): Eukaryota > Metazoa > Chordata > Ceratodontiformes > Protopteridae > Protopterus > Protopterus annectens. The sequence goes on along the minus strand of NC_056739.1, from coordinate 1,555,410,426 downwards.
TGATGGTTGGCTGCGGATTCGGCTACATTATTGTAGCAGTTTTATAATTTGGTTGATAGAAAGGAGTTGAGATTGGTTAGAATAAGACAAGCATATAATAGGATGGGGGGGTAGAAAAGATGTGTCTTTGTTTTGTCTGCCAGTCATTAAGGTAGTATTTACTCTACAGAAGAAGCCTATCTTTTAGTGTGCTTTCTGTTATGCTTGATTTCAGGTGGTCATCTATAATCAGACCTAATAGTTTGGTGTGGGATACCAAGTCTGTATGGATCTTGTTAGATGGTAGTACATTAATGGGAGGAGACAGAGTTGTGGCTGAACAGTAGTAGTTTTATTTTATTCAGGAGGAGTTGTGAGTTGTTGAACCAAACTTCTGTGGAGGAGAAATATTTCTCGATGATTGGAGCATGGGTAGTGTCCTAGCAACATATATTAGAGTGTAATCATTGGCACATTGTACTATGGTTGCCTTTTTGGCTGCTATATTCAGCTTGTTGATAAATAAATTGAACAGTAGTGGTCCTAGGGTGGTGCCTTGTGGGACTTGAATGGATATAGGAATGAAAGAGGAGAAATCATCTTGTCATTGTACTGCATGGGACTTATTAGGAGGTAATTAAGAAACCAGTTAAATAAGGAGGGTGAGAGCCCATAGGAAGACAGTTTAGTTATGAGAATTTGATGATTGTGCCAAATGCCTTGGATAGATCCAGAAATAAGGCTGAGGTTAGAACACCTGAATTTCTATTGTGACTTATTATATCTGTGAACCTTAGAAGGGCAGTGGTTCTGAAACCATGCGGTGAGGGAAATAGAAGATTATTAGAAGTAATACATGTTATAAGTTGAAACAGAATACATCTTTCCAAGATTCTGGATAAGGGTCTAACTATGGTGATTGATCTAGAGTTTGTGTGCTCAGCTGATGAGCTGCCTTTGTGGAATTTATAGGTGGGCAAGCCAGAGCCGGCTTGAGCATGAGTATAAGCTCAACTGTGGCTCGTGATCCAACAGGTTATAGAGCCATGAAAGAGCTGAACCACAATCACAAGTTTTTTTTTTTTGAATAACTTCTGACTGTTTATTCAGACTAGATCTGCAGGCTGCGAATGCTTTCGTTTTGGTCAGGTCTGCATATCTAAGCCCTGAGGCTGGCTGGAATACCAAAATGTGGTTGAAGTACTATGCACTAAATCAACATTAGACCAGAAGGGGAAAAATTTATTTTTTTCACGTGCCAGGGCAACATTCCTGTTCTTGCATGCAGAGTGGTGTACTTGCATGATATTGCTTATTATATTTTTTCTCATTTTTCATTATCAGCAGACTGTAGTTGGGCACAGTGAAGGAGGTGGTTGAGGCTGCAATGAGTGGGGTAGAATACCAGGATTTGTAGTAGTTTTATTTTGAAGGGGGAGGTTACTGTATTTATAAAATGTGAGTTAAACTGTGAAACAATGGTTTGGGAGTAATTGTTTGCAGATGGGCTGAGTTAGATTGATTTTCGAAGACTGAGCAATGTATTTATTGATTTTCAGATGCAGTAGCAGAGTGAAGAATGGGGAAGTAAAGCAAGGTAACCACATAAGAGAGTCACAAGCATTTGCTATGACTGTATACAGTACAGGATGAACAATAAAACAAGGCAGAAAAATTAAAATAAACAAACAGGAAGAGTGAGATGGGGGTAGGGTTAATGCAGCCATGGGATTAGTCTGCAGAGAAGAGTGTATTGAGAGATTGTAGGCAGGATGGAACTAAGATACGGTGGTGGTTTAGGTTTATGTTATCACTGTGGTTAAAGCCATCTGGGTGTGGCTCTATTTTAGATGACAGAATAGATCAATTCTGAAGGCAGAGAAACAGTTTTTTGGCAAAGTTCTCTTGGAAGTGCACCCCATATTTGGGGTGCAAGTATGGAAAAAGTAAACTGCCTGGATGAAAGACAATTTATTATTAAATTGAGAGCACATCTAATATGGTGCTTCTCTGATAGACAGCATGTGACAGGGGATGGGGTTGGATTCATTAAATAGGATTTTTTGAATTAGGAAAAGATGTAATGAATTAGAAACCAAGCTGCACGATGTAGGGTGTCACTGCTGTATTCATTTTTGGGGGAGAGTAGCATGACATAGCAGATTTTGTTAGAATGTTTGGAGGGTTCTGAGCTTTTTCTGGGAGGTATATGCCAGGAAGAGGATGGCGGCTATAGGACATTTTTACAAATAGCCTTTTGCCATTGAGGTAAGATAGTACAAGACTTAATGACAACCATACAACGTGTGATAGATTTTTGCCTTTATTGTGTTAACATGCAAGGATGGACTGAGGCAGGGATCAGGTGTTAGTGCTAGATATTTGAATGAGAGAATGTGTTCAACTGAGTGAGCTTGTATTATACTTAAACGGAGGTGGCAGTGAGGGTAAATTAGACAGTTTGTGTGGTTACTCAAAAGAAATGAGCTCTGCTTTTTTGGGATTCATCGTGAAGTGTTTATGGGAAAGACATGCTCCCAAATTATGGAGAGTATGTTACAGTTGACGGAGGATACAGCTGTAGTTGTTGGAAAAATGGAAATATGCAATGACACTGGCACAGATAATGAAATTTGAGGCTTTAAAGTCATATGGTAGAGTGTTGATGAAAATGCCGAACAGGATAGGGGTGAGTATAGAGCTTTGTGGGACAACTGTTGTAATTTGCTGAGGAAGTAAGAAAGACCTGATAATTTTGCCTGAAAACATTCTGTTGTTATTTTTGATTTTGATTATTGTGAAAAAAAAAACAAAGATAGAAGTGGCTAAGTAGTGGAGCAGGAAGGCATGGTTTGCAGTATCAAAGGATTTGGTAGTTTTATAAACAGGACTTTAATGAGGTTCTTTTAGTTAGTGTTGGTGACATGCCTGTTGATGAGAGTGTGGCAAGCAGTTACATACCTCTATGCTTTTCTGAGGTAAAGGGTCCAGTCTGCTATATGAATTGTAATGTACATAGACGTTTCTGAGACAGTGAAAGAATCTCATGAAAAAAATAATAGCTACAAGTACTTTGAAGAAGTCCAACTAACTTTTTCAAGGGCATTATTGGAATGTGAAGTGCCTGAAACAGAATATAAAGTAAGATGTTATGTTGTTTTAGGTTTATATGCTTGACACAAAGCCTCAGTGGTCAGAATGTGCAACAGTTAGGAAAGCAACTTATCTTCATTGCCTATTGATTATATATAGGTTGTATTTAAAGCTGAAGAGGATTGTATGACTGTATGAGAAGAAGGTGGGGTCCATAGTGCATGCAAACTTTCATGCTGGGTAATCTCTCATGATCCTTCTATGTTGGGACAAGCCACACCCCTTAAATATATATATATATATATATATATATATATATATATATATATATATATATATATTCCCCTCCGAGATTGTACAAACTTTGGAGAACTTGGTGAAAGTACGGAAAACACTACATTAATCTTCTCTGAGTCTGGAAACCATGACAGATCATATGCAAGCTTTTCAGTTTGTTGTTTTGAGCATTAATCAATTCTGTATGGTGACAAACAGTAGGGACAGCAAGAGTTAGTCATATCATGGCCAATGTCCTAGCAGCTTTAGGAGACTTTCCTTTATCTATCCTAACCCATTCCTCAGTGGCTGACATACATGCTTACAGATACATAAATCCTGCTACGACTACCCTGTGATCTTGCTCATTCCATAATGTGCTGCATGAAAGTTATTATATGGATGCACCTTGATAGAGCTAAAGACATGTCTCTGGTCCATAACATGCACTCTGTGAACCTCTCTTGCTCTCTGGTAGGTGATAGCATTGCAGAAGGCTGTGAACCACTGCCAGCCACTCACTTCCAATCTCCTTAATCAGCTTCTCTAATATGCAAAATGCAAGTCAGTCCTGGGTCCTCTGGTCATAATCAATGCTTTCCCTAGTATTCAAAGTACTAATCAATCCTGGGCCACTCTGGTCACAGTAAAGGCTTTTCTCTAGAATCCAAAGTGCTAGTCAGTCCTGGGTCCCCTGGTCACAGTCAGGGCTTTTCTCTAGTATCCAAAGTCCTAGCCAATCCTAGGTCCTCTGATTATAGCTAGTGCTTTTCATTGGTATCCAAAGTACTAATCAGTCCTGGGTCCCCTGGTCACAGTCAGGGCTTTTCTCTAGTATCCAAAGTACTAATGAGTACTGGGTCCTCTGGCCACAGTCAGGGCTTTTTTCTAGTATCCAAAGTATTAATGAGTACTGGGTCCTCTGGCCATAGTCAGGGCTTTTCTGTAGTATCTAAAGTCCTAGCCAATCCTGGGTCCTCTGATCACAGCGAGTGCTTTTCCATAGTATCCAAAGTACTAATCAGTCCTGAATCCTCTGGCCACAGTCTCTAGTATCCAAAGCACTGGTCCTGGGTCCCTGGTTCATAGGTTGGTACTAGGCTATCGGCCCTAGGGCCTATACAAGCCTAGCCATAACAATTCCCTAGCTAATTCTTCCAACAATATTTACTTCCCTGTCCCGGTCGCAGTCAGGGCTTTATACATACACACCCCAGAGTCATTTTGGTTCAATGGGATTAATTAACAGGTCAAAATGGTGTTTATAAAATACAGCATTAGATCTGATATCTTGATTGCCTAATACCTGTAAACAGTTTTGAGAAACATAGAAGTTGCTTGTTTTGCTTTGTGCACAGTTACATAAGGGATAATATGCACCATGTGAACATTTTTAGGGGAATGCTGTTGCTCTATCAACTAGTATCAGCTGAGAGGTTAATGGTTTTATACACTTGTAAGCAAGAGAAAGCCACTGTAATTTTGAGAAACAGAACTATAGTGTGATGAAATGTACTTGAAATTAACAGTACAAATAGCAGATTACATGAAGTCAGGTGAGGAGTAAAATATTACTTTTACTGATTTGTAATTTATTACTTGGAATACATTTAAATTAGCTGCAGTAAATTTGCACTTGTCATGTTAAGTTTTTATGGTGTAAGAGTTTCTATGTCAAATGGAATAAAAAAGTATATAAAGCATTTTAGGTGTTGCAGGACAGCCATAATGCATTACATCATCTCCTATTTTTTGTCCATTTGATAAGAAATGGTATAGCCATGAGGTAAACATGTCTATTTAAAATAACATTTTATTTTTTACAAATATAATTTTTCTGAAGGGAACTACTTTGGGCAAATTTTAATATAAATAAGTACTGCAGACTTTTAAGAAGATCATAAAGCCCAGCAGCATTTACAGTATAAGTTAATATAGTAATGTTATAAAAATAGTGAATAACCAATGTAGTTATAGCTATATTAGCATATTGAGATACATAAACAGCCAGATTCAATAAAGCCTACATGGTCCACTTCTACCATATGATGGTAGCGCAGTTTTGGATTCAGTAAGTGGCACGCACCTCTGTGCAAATAAGGTAAACACCGTGGCATGTTAATTGCAACATAAGCAACTAAACTGTATGCTAATCAACCAATCTAAGATGGAGGAGCTATTCAACAAGCTATAAAGCAACCATGTGTAATCAGTGCTGTTTTTCTCTGCAAATTCCAAAACCTATTAGAATACAGCCATGGAAGCTAGGCTACACGGAAAGAATATTAGAGGCTGCTGTTGCTTTAATTCATTTGCAAGTATAACAGGCTGAAGTTTATGCTGCTGCTGTTGCTAATAGACCAAAGCTAAGAAGGAGAAGAGTTTTCGGGCCCCATTTAACTTATCATAACCTACATGACGTAGAAATATGTAGAAATTACAGAGTGTTACAGGGTAGATAGAGACACTCTACAAGAACTCTGCAACCTCTGACCTCCTCACCTCAGAGCCAGGGCAAACCAATCCCAGTGGAGACAAAAGGATTTGTAGCACTTAGAATCTTAGCTGCAGGTACCTCCAGAGACCAATAAGGGACATGCTGGGGGTGTCACAGGCATCAGCATCAAGGATCCACCATCAATTTCTCAATGCTATACTCCATGCCAGTGACCATATATATTTTCCCCGTACTCTTAAGGATAGGACCAGAAATATGCAGGAGTTCTACCATGTAGCACGGTTCACTCAAAATCTCAAGTGCAGATGTTCTGCAAACAGGATATTAGATGGCAGATGGTCGATTGCCATGTTGCTGACCATCAGTAGTTCATATCAGTGTATGCCACTGTGTATTTTCTGATATGAAGTTGATCTAAGTGCTAGAGATCACGGTACTGTGCGGATTGGTACATTCATCCCTTTCCTCACTGTAGTGCTATCTCAGTTATATATATATATATATATATATATATATATATATATATATATATATATATAGTTAGCAGGGGTTGTGGGGGGAGGCACAACCCCCCCCACAGGGGGGTGCAAGGGGGCATGCCCCCCTGTAAAGACGTGATATCATTTTTGCACTGTATGTTTTTGTGTTTGACATTAACATTGACTCTGTAGTTGTCGACTATATGAGTCCAGTGTTGTGAGTAGACTTTATTTTTCATTTGTGCATTCTGTTCGTGTTTCTGACCAGGAATTTAATTGTTTTGCAACATTTTGATAGTAAACCATATAGAACACTACCCTGAAGTACTGGGTGCTGTAGACTGCACACATGTATAAATTAAGGCATCACCCGGGAACAAGGTAGGCTCTACATAAATAGAAAGGTCTTTGACTCTACTAACTGCAAGTCATGTGTAATGCCAAGGGAATCATCTTGAATGTGTGTGCTGGCAACTCTGGCAGTTGCCATGACTCATATCTGGCACACTTCCTGACTACATCAGATGTTCGCTGGGGTGTATCCCACAGGGTCATTTATTGGGGGATGCAGGTTATGCACTGGAACCGTGGCTGATGATACCCATCAGAAATGCACACACACCTGCTGAAGAACGCCATAATGAGGCACAGGCTCAAACCAGAAATATCACAGAACGTGTGTTTGGGCTGCTGAAGTTGTGATTCCAGTGACTAGATACATCTGGGGGAGCCCTGCAGTACAATCCACGGATGTGTACTGAAATATTCACAGTATGTGCCACATTACACAGCATCATCCTGAGAAAACAGCTTCAGCAGGATTAGCAAAGGGAAAGAGCACACACCACACCACCGATGGTAAGATCGCCACATGCAAAAGAGAAGTCAGAGGGGATGCCACCAGCTGCTGTGGGTGTAGGCAGAAGTAAGTGAGCCCCTTACACTGACTAAGAGACAAAGTATAGCACACTCATTCACCACCTAATTGCCTAAAACCTTCCTCCTACACACGTACATATACTAACATTGATGTCAGGCAACTCACACGACTTTAACCTCCTCATGTATTGGCTGTGGACTGCTTGCATCAGAGTCAGCCCTGAACTAAAACTGTTGCAACTGCTGAACTTACAAAGTAAGAATTGAACCTGGAGTGTATTGTGTAATGGATCTAGGACTGTCGAACGAAAGTTCAACAGTCCAAATCCACTATCACTGAACACACTTTAACAAAAACGCTTTCACAAAAAAAGCACTTTCGCTAAAGTGTGTTAAAAAAAAAATAAAACATTAAATCTACTTTTACGCAGGGGGGCAAGCCCCCCTGCACTCCCCACACCCCCTACTTTAATATTCTCACTCCAAGATTGCACTACAGTGGGGAAAAGGGAATTTTCCCTTATCCTCACTGGAGTACCACTGGCACAACAGGCATACTTATGTGAAAATGCTACTTCGGTGAAAAGCATTTTCCCATAAGTATGCTCACCCATTCACGATTCGGTAAAAAGTGCGTTCGTGCAAGAGTCCTAGACCTATTGTGTAATAATATGAGTGAGTGGCATATCCTTGCATTTGATTACTTGGTACTGTGTAAGCAAGTAAAAGGTGGGAGATTTGTACAGACATGACCTCAATATATGACAACAGAGACTTATTTGACTTACATGTGTCCATTATTAAGTAGTAGGCCTCAGGCTTCAAAGATTCACACAGCCATACCTCTCAAAATTACTGATGATCACTGCATGCCCTCAGTTTAGTGTCATACATTTGTACTGGAAAATCATTAAAGAGGGAAGTTAGAAAGTAGTGATGCACACTGCAGTTTCAGACTTCACAAACCTCACAAGATCATTCACAATAAAGTTGAGAAATTTTGATGTTATCAACTGTCTAACTTTCTAAGGCCAAGATAAGTCAAAGGTACAATTACCAATTCAACATCACAAATGCAGATACACTAAGCATTAAGTCAGCTATGCACCCTGAGCATCAGACGATAAGCTTATGTATTCCCGAATCTAAAAGATACAAAACAGGGATATGGCCCAGTTTTAATCACTTGCACAGGGTGTTGTGTGGATTGGCAGGAAGCCTAGGCTGACACAAAGATCAGAGTGTGTGTGTGAGTAAGAAAGAGAAGCAGGCAGAAATTTGGATAAATCAACAAATGGCTAGTGAGACAAAATTACGTTTAAACTGCTTGGCTGAATCATGTATCTGCTGTGTGTGTGTCTTTAGGGGGTCCTCCAGGTGAAACTGGTATGTGAGTGTCTGCATGAACACAGCCAAGCTCTGTGCTGACACTACATCTTGGTATGTTGGGCATGTGTGAGCCATGCATGGCAGAGGTGGCAGTTCATCATTGTCTCCCCGACAACAAGAACTGGCTCTGCCAGGAGTTTCACTGGCATGTTCACTCCCATGGCAAGATGAACTGCTTCTACCTGAATGTGACTAATGTTTGCTGGGCAAAATCCCTTCAGGAGGACACCCAGGACCACAACCCCATGGCCTGCCATGTCTGGGTGTGTATAGATCACCCACTGACAGAGCAGTGGAAGTACTGATACTACAGGAGCGTGATTGGGCATGGCCACATTGGCTAACAGCAGATCATGTGGCTGACCTAAAGCCATAAGGATGCCATTCCCCTTCCAGCAGATGTTCCATCACAGACACTGCTCATTCCATTATAGACACCCCTCGTTCCAACATGTCATTCATCTGATCCATTGAATTGGCAACACAGTGGAGGCAGTTATGCATGTCAGCCTGTGGCACATCTAAAACCCTAAGCACTTCTCTGGAACAGCTATGGGAATGTGCCTGTGCCTCGACGATGGCCCTGAACATACATTGAATGGCACGGGAACAGACACCTGGATCAGGTGGAGGAGGGAAACAGGCCTCCTCCGAGCACCCCTAACAACCCTCCTGCATGGCACCTCACCCACACTTTGACTACGACCGGAGTCAACAGGCAGTGTAGCCACAGTAAACACTCTTCCTTGATCAACTACCTTGCCCCCCACCTGTCTAATATTTGAGGGCTCACTGGAATGAGTAGATGTAGGCCTACTGTCTGTGTCTGACGGAATTGCAGGGGATGGCTGTATGTCAACTTCAGTGTCAGATTCAACCTCTACACCCCTGACTGTGCCTCTATTTGCCCATCAACATCGTCAGAGTCTGCTGATACACTGAGATCAGGTAGTAGAAGTCCCACACTTCCACTGTCAGAATCTGCTGTAATAAAAATCAACAAACACAGCGACAATTATTATCTAAATTACTATACTGCAATATATGCAAATAAAACTACAGTACTGCCACTATTAGTACAGCAATACGTACAACAGTCCTGACATCAACATCACACACTAAAATATTTATTTAAATTGCTTATTAGTATTGACATAAAAATGTTGTTTGACTTACCATCTGCAGACAAGGTTATCCTCTGCAAGCCAGATGGTCCTAGAAAATGTTAAGCAAAAGGTAATGACAACATCATCACAAGTAACAGTAACACAGGGGGTAACTCTTTTACCCCTTTATATGTCCATTAGGGTTCCTATCAGTTTGTCAAAACTTCAGCAGTTCGAAAACCATATGTTCAAACTGTGAAGTTCGAAAACTGATTATCGCGAAGCCGCAGAACACTGAATTCTTTCCCAGAGAAAGAATTTGGTTGGCTGTTGCTGTGGCTTCACTATTTTCAACACTGTGGTGAAACGTTGCAGATTGGGTTCAGGTAAGATAAGTGTACGATTGTGTGCACGTTAGGGTTAGGGAGCGGGTTAGGTAAGTTAGGGTTAGGGCGCTGGTGAGGTGAGTGTGCGATAGTGACATACTTTAGGGTTAGGGTGGGAGAGGTGAGTTAGGGTTAGGGCACGGGTCAGGTGAGTGTGCGATAGAGACAGACCTTAGGGTTAGGGTTTGGGGTAAGGTAAATGGATAGATAGTAGTGTATGTACAGTTTAGTGTAGGGTTAGATGTAGGATTTTAAGTGTATGTGTATGGATTGCTGTTTTTTTGGTGTGCTTATGTTGTGTGTGTGTTTCTTGGCGCCTTCGATGGCTTCAAGGTTAGAAGTTCGAACATATGGTGTTCGAATGTCTGCTGTTTCATCGAAGTGATATAGACCTGTCCATTAACTATACTTTCAATAAGAACTTGGATGACAACTGTAACCTAAGCTAATCAATCAGAATGTGTTGTTAACTGTAGCAATCTTCAATCCCTCCCCCACAAAAAAAATATCTTGTGATACAGAACTTATTGATCTTAATTGTCTTACTATACAACAGTATTCAACAACTGAGATACCAAATCCTACCTGCAAGCTCTTCCTGGGACATGCTTGCTGTCCCTGAAAATGTTGCACCTATGTCAAGGACATGCTGTTTTGCACTTTCCTATGTCATCTGGATCCCTGAAAGTGGACAGGAGCTCTTCATTTGGTGTTAGTGCGGGCTCTGTAGCAGACCCCTCAGTACCAATCTGATCATGACCCACTGCAGCTTTTCTCCTCCATGCATATGTGATCATGTCAGTGGCCTTATGATGCACATGCTAAAATGTCCTGTTGTGGCCACCCACAGCATTAACATCATCCACAATCTGCTGCCAAATCTGCATTCTGCATAACATATCTCCCCGTTCCCTTTCAAGCAGGCAGTCACCATGTTGCCTAAAAGCATCGAAGATAACTTGATTTTCAGCATCAGTGAAGAGTGGTCTTTGAGGATTGAGACACTTGGTATAGTCCTAGGTGTCTTAAAAAGCAACAGGAGGATAATACACATAAGTATAACATAACTACAAAATAACTGCTTCCAGATAAAACAGAAAAGGTAGCATCTCAGTATTACTCCACTGGAGAAGCATAAAACAGTTTACAGATTTGAAATACGAACAACAGGCTGGATACAAAAAAGAAGAGTAGCAATAGCAACAACTCCTTGTTTGTGTGAATTGCAGCTTTGCTCCCCACAAACTGGCAAATGACACATTTTGCTAATGTCTACAGATTAATCACAGAACATTCCATTTTAAGGTATTGCCAATCATGTATACCTGTGAAATGCCTTGACAAGCATGCCCATTGCATCAGTACACTTCTAACTAATGCATGCAGATAAAAATGTAAAAGCCTTCCTTCATATTTTTCTTAATTACATTCCAACATATGCAGTAGTATGTAGCTGAGAAAATGCAAGCATATCTTCTCAAGTTCAGTAATCCTCTGTACAGGTATATCCCAAAATAATAGCCTCTGTTCAGTGTTCTCCACATAGACAAGTCTCCTCACCTTCAGTTTTCCTAGCTACACAGTTGCCTTTTAACATTAGCATGGTGAAGATGCAAATGAGGTGTGAACTGATTAGAACTGCTGAATCCCAAATACTTGACTCCATGTAGGAGATGTAAACATAGTGCAGGCATTCCCTTACTCTTTGTTTTTAATGGATTGCAACTGTGAATGATTACTGGTTGGGAGAAGGAAAACACAACAGAGCAGGAGGCTGCCCTACATCCAGTAGGTGTGTCAGGTTAGAATTACAAAGTGTTAGATGTAAGGTTGCAAATGTAAGTAAGCAGCACACAATTCACAGGTTTTGTTCATTAACATCCAACCTTCCCTTTATTTCTTGGCAACTGCATATGATATTATTTCCATTTAATATCCTCACACATTTTAAGGTGAATAATATAGAATGCCTTACAGACTGCATGTCTCAGGCTACAGTTCAGATAAGAGAAGAATGACCAATAAACATAGAGACGTAAGACAGAGCTGCATATTTTCAAGCAATAATCATAATTGGTTGTGTGATCATTTAGTATATTACATCCAAAAATAATAAATGTGCAAATAACAGTTGAATGGTTTCATATTACTGTAGATGATGTTGCAGTTGGTTGTGTGCAGAATGATTTCAGTTCCTTGCTACAAAGATATTTGTGTGACAAAGAGGGATAAAGCACCCTTCCTATGTTGTGAAGGTTCATTGGAGTGAGAGTTCAAATCCAGATCTATGTAAACGTATCACATGTGAACCAACATTTTCTAGTGTGTATGTCATAGATTGATTTTCCTCATTTCAGCTACTTGTCCCTCTTTTTTTTCTTTTCTTTCTTGTGTTTTTTTTTTTTTGGCCAGTGTTTGCGCTTAGCTCAATCACAGGTAGTAGGAAATAAATGTCAGATTTGGCTGTGCTTCTGTCATTTGCATGAAGTGAGATAGTGCACAAACTGGACAGCTGGACCATCCAGGAAGCAGACAGAACACCTGCAGACAGGAACCAGACAGCCAAAAATAGAATCCGGATACATTCAATTAATCCTGTTGGGCATTGTGCAAATCAGCTAAGTGGTGTTGTGCAGTGGTTAACACAGAGGCCTTAAGAATGATTAGTAAATTAGAGAATGTCATATAACTAATCCTGTGGCAGCAGGTGTAAGTATAGGGCTAGAGTACAGATGATACTGGGTTCTAGTACAGGGTATGCAACCATTTTTTTACTGTTGTGACAGTGAAGTTTATAGCAATGAACTGAAAAATAGACAAGTGCTATTTCAACATTCTTATGGCAACAGGTGTAAGTGTAGGACTGCCACGCACATGGTCCTGAGTTCTAATACAGGACATTCCATACACTTTTACTGTTGTTCCACTTCTCATTATATTCACTCCCACATATAACACTTTCGATAGTGGAGATGATATAAATTATATGTATGATGGATGAGATACAATTATTGTGTTTTCAGATGTATGACTTGAGGGCATACTGTGTACTATATTTCTGTAAGTATAATTCTGATATCTGGAATTGCATGGGCTTCACATTTGCGTAAGGCACATACACAACTGGATCTATATCCAATAACCTGTCAGGTCACAGAGATACATGTGTAATAGCTCATAATGTTTCTGTAATTATGTGTGATTCCTGACTATGTCCGAGCAAAATTTCCTCTGGGGCAAAGATGCAAAATCAATGTCTGTGGAAGAAAATGTTTTATCCCTTATGCCTAGGTTTGCATCCCACAGTGTAAAAATCAAATTTCTCAGTGTATAAATATAAAAACAAATGTGTCAGGTCATTACATTTATACCCCAGTGCATGTCTACAAACCTAACTCACCTAACAGTTACCTTCCAATTTCTAATATATATTTTCAGGCTACATCAACGGATACTCCTTAAACTTAGGCCAATTGTCAGATTTACCTTCCAAATGCAATAATTTAATTCTTTAGTACTTGGCATTCCTGCTTTCCACTTACCATCACACAAACAGGGTTGGCATCATTGCTCAGGTTTGTCCAGTCCCAGTAAACATGGTAACTGGAACTGGCGGGAAAACAGTCTCCATTGCTCTAAGTCTGCTGGTAGACATAGCTGGCATTAGTGGAAGGTGCCACATTTAGAGAACAGAGGTGGGGTGTGCAGGAGTCCAGGATATTTATTAGACTCCTGGTAAAGCACCACAGCCAAAGGCTTCTGCAGGGGGACTATTCTGGATACTGGTACAAGTCTGAGGCATGGAACAGTTTGTCTCAGGCTGTATCTAGTGCCACTGGTATCCTGCACACTGGAGAGTAATGTAGGCATCATTTTAATGACCTAGAGGGGACAATAAGGGATACTCTGAACTATTGGTTCAAGGATTTTAGGACAGCAGACATTGCATAGCTGTGTTAGTATCAACTAAATAGAGTACTTGTAAGACTTAAAAAGCTTAATATAGGTAAGACTAGTATGTGTAATGCTCTTTTGTTCTTTTCTGTTTTTTCCAAAGCTGCCAGGGATTGTGAGTTCAGTGTCCAGGCCCATGTTGCTTGGTTGTAGAGATTGAGGGAAGCAAATGGTATGTATGCAGCAGGAGAGAACTGTTATTATAGCATTATAAGTTAAAGGTAGCTTTTTTGGTATTTTATAGAGTTGTATCAAATTGAACATGCATATCCCAACTGTAAAAGCAAGTATGCACGCATTAGACTGTAGCACAAACCAGTTGTAAGAGTAGAGTCCAATATTAGACTGTAGTCAGAGGTAGTGGCTTCAAATACTACAATTCACAACTATAAAATACTGTTATTTCTTCAGTAGTATTTACATTAAATTAAAAACTCTAAACCAGTGGCACAAATGCCCTGTTGTAAACTGTAATCTATATAACTGGAACACACATATGTGTAATATATGCACATTTCAAAGATTACTTTCAGCAATCTTTAGTATAATATGTATCTGTTAGGAGGTATACTTAAATATAAAACTTAAGATAAATGAGTTGTATAATTGTATTAATGCATTGTATGTCATATATGATGGTATCTCTTTTTTCTATTACCCCAACCCTTATCTATTTTTTTATTTTCTATTATATGTCATCAAGATGTCTCTATTTCATCCATGTGTACCACATCACTAAATGCTCCACAGCACAGCGAGGTAAGGGCAGCCCCAGTCGATCAGCCTACCCCTGCTCCACTGGCTCCAGCACCACACTGATGCCCAGCATGTCTGGGAGCCAAATGGGCAGCACTGCCTCATTTGCCCCTGTGCTCCCTGTGCCCTCAGGTAGTTCTGACCTGGGGACTGGTGCAGTGATACCCTGAAGAGTTGGTGATTTCATCACACAAAGCAAGTTGCCAGGAATGGTGTGTAGGGTCATGCACCACACTATTGGTGCATACCTATGCAGGATGGAGAGGCTGTTTTCCCTCATGTTTCATAGGAGGAGGAGGAGACATCAAGCACTCCATCCACCAGTGGAGTAAGGTGACAGTGATGACAGTCCATTGAGTGAGGACTTGATTCTCACTGTCTCCAAGCTTGATGGGCATGGTCCTGGGTGTAGGGTCATGCACCACACTATTGGTGCATACCTATGGAGGATGGAGAGGCTATTCTCCCTCATGTTTCATAGGAGGAGGAGGAGGAGACATTAAGCACTCCATCCACCAGTGGAGTAAGGTGTCAGTGATGACAGTCCAGTGAGTGAGGACTTGATTCTCACTGTCTCCAAGCTTGATGGGCATGGTCCTGGGTTGTACCCTCCCTCACCCCAATCATGGTGTCCCCCAACCTTTTGTGTCCATCGCGTATCCACAATGATGTTTCTGTTTCTCTGTAGTGCACAAATGATGTGAGTACTGTTTTAAATGTTATCAGAGACAATTGGTCTATCCTACAATTAGATGCAGCTTTAAAAAATGTGGTAGGGGCTAATCCTAGTTTTATTTCTCAAAATAAAAGAAGCCTCAAGCGACAGCTCTGCTATAAAAATAGATGTCAGGAAGTTTCAGGTCTTAATACTCGACAAACAGGAACTATGAGATGTATGAGTTGTCGCTACTATGATTTTATAGATATGAGTGCTTATTATAATGGATAGGTTAAAGGTGAATTTTTTAACATTAATGCTGATGAGAAAATTTCTGAATTACGGAATGATGCTTCAGTAATCATTAAGCCCACCGATAAGGGCGGTGCAATAGTTTTGATGGATTATGCTTTTTATGATTCTACGATTTCTCAAATGTTGAATGATCCTGATGTATATACCAAAGTTAATAGAGATTTTGTTAGTAATGTTCAAGATAAGATCATGTCTGTTATCTATGACTGTTTTAGCAGCAACATTATCACGAAGGAGATAAATGATTTTTTGATAGTGGAATTCCCTACAATACCGTTGTTTCAGGCTTTGCCTAAGATACACAAAGATCCTGTTAGCCCACCCCTCCAACCAATAGTTTCTGGTAGGGGTTGGCTGATGGAACCTTTCCCTTTATGTGGAGAAGAGGCTGAGACCTTTAGTGAATGAAGAAACCCAAGTACTTAGTGACAGTAAACAGTTTTTGACACAGCTTTATGCTGTTACTAAGGATATGTTTTTGATAATACATGTTTTTTGGTATGTTTGGATGTTGCATCGTTATTTACCAGCATACTCCATGATTTGGGTATTGATATGGTCAAGGAATTTTTGCTATGTAAAAACATGATTGTTGAACAAGCTGATTTGATTTGTTTGTTTTTAGAGGTTGTTCTTGAATACAACCTCTTTTTGTATGAAGATCAAGTTTTTCAACAGAAGGTTGGCATGGCTATGGGCACTAGTTGTGCCAATAGCTACACCAACATTGTTATGGCCCAATGGGACACTGAGTTTGTACTGTGCTCTACTTATATGAATCATATTAGAATTTATAAAAGGTTTGTAGATGATTTGTTTTTTGTTTGGCATGGTACTGAGACTAGTCTATTAGAATTTATTGGATACGTTAATAGCACTGTTCCTTTCTTGAAATTTACCCATAGCTATTTGTCTAAAGAGATTAATTACCTAGATGTCAACCTCATAGTTGACAACCAGGGTAAACTTATTACTACTCTATTTAGGAAAGAATGTAGAAAGAATACGATGTTACATCGTAGAAGCATGCACCCTGGCCATGTCTTCAGAAATGTTGTTAAGGGCCAGGATATGAGTGTTTCCCGCCTGAATAATAGAGATGAATTGTTTTTTAGTGATACAGCTAGGTTGAGTGATGAGTTTCTACATAGAGGGTATAAGAGATCTGAAATTAATATAGCATTTAATGAGAGCATTGGCCATAGGAATGGTAGGGCTCGACCTTTTTACTCTGATGAACCTAATCCTGTAAATACTGACTGTGGTGGAGTTAGTAATTCGCGTATCCACAATGATGTTTCTGTTTCTCTGTACTACACAAATGATGTGAGTACTATTCTAAATGTTATCAGAGACAATTGGTCTATCCTGCAATTGGGTGCAGCTTTAAAGAACGTGGTAGGGGCTAAACCTAGTTTTATTTTTAAAAATAAGATAAGCCTTAAGCGACAGCTATGTTATAAAAATAGATGTCAGGAAGTTTCAGGTCTTAATAATACTTGACAAACTGGAACTACGAGATGTATGAGTTGTCGCTACTGTGATTTTATAGATATGAGTGATAGTTTTACCCATCCCGTAACTGGCAAAGAGTTTGTATTTAAGGTGCAGGCTAATTGTAGGACTAGGGGCCATATTTATTTAGCAAACTGCAGACTTTGCAGCTGCTTTTACATAGGAAGACCAATCGGTCCCTTATGGAGTGTATAAGGGAACACCAGCACAGTATTAGTAGACAGGATACACATAATGCTTTGGCCAAGCATTGTGTTGAATATGGTCCTGATCATTCATTTGGGTTTAGAGTTATGGAGATATTTAGAGCTAGTGTACGTGGTGGTGATCTAAGAAATTATACTGAGGGACGTGAACTTGATTGGATTATTCACCTACAAGCTGAGAGACTACCCGGTATTAATGGTAGGACTTCCACTAAACCAGTGTTAAAAGAGCGAAAGCTCTTTAAATGAAAAGTATCTGATTTATCATTAATTGTTTGCTGCTTTTTATTGGCTATTTTTTAAATTTGTTTGATATTTAAATGCAATGTTTTTTTTAGCATATGTATGGTCTGATGAAGCACGGATTAGTGTGAAAGCGCTTACCGTTTATTAAAGAAGATTTTATTTAGTACTCTTCAGCTGTGGCATGGTGTTTTTCATTTTTTATCTGGATTTGTGTTTGCTGCTTAACACCACTTGTTCTTTGGAGAGTTGTTTTGGTTTGGAGTATTTACATTAAATTAAAAACTCTATACCAGTGGCACAAATGCCCTGTTGTAAACTGTAATCTGTATAACTGGAACACACATATGTGCAATATATGCACATTTCAAAGATTACTTTCAACAATCTGTAGTATAATGTGTATCTGTTAGGAGGTATACTTAAATGTAAAACCTAAGATAAAGGAGTTGTATAATTGTATTAATGCATTGTATGTCACATATGATGGTATCTCTTTTTTTCTTTCACCCCAACCCTTATCTATTTTTTTATTTTCTATTATATGTCATCAAGATGTCTCTATTTCATCCATGTGTACCACATCACTAAATGCTCCACAGCACAGCGAGGTAAGGGCAGCCCCAGTCGATCAGCCTGCCCCTGCTCCACTGGCTCCAGCACCACACTGATGCCCAGCATGTCTGGGAGCCAACCAGGCAGCACTGCCTCATGTGCCCCTGTGTTCCCTGTTCCCTCAGGTAGTTCTGACTGGGGCTGGTGCAGTGATACTCTGCAGAGTTGGTGATTGCATCACACAAAGCAAGATGCCAGGGATGGTGTGTAGGGTCAAGCATCACACTATTGGTGCATACCTATGGAGTTCGGAGAGGCTGTTCTTCCTCATGTTTCATAGGAGGAGAGGGCATTAAGCACTCCATCCACCAGTGGAGTAAGGTGACAGTAATGACAGTCCAGTGAGTGAGGACTTGATTCTCACTGTCTCCAAGCTTGAGGGGCATGGTCCTGGGTTGTAGCCTCCCTCACCCCCTATCATGGTGTCCCCCAACCTTTTGTGTCCATCCCTGTCTGTTGTCATGTTTGTCTAGTATGTTTGCAATTGCTTCTTCACCTACCCAACTTACCTGACTCAGACATACTTACAGCTCTTCCCCAACATTCCTCTCTCTCTGAAATAAATGGGCATCTGTCCCACAAAAAAAAGAAAAAAAAAAAGAAAAAAAAATCATCCCATACATAGCTCTCCATTTTGCACGTGTCTTCTTGACACACTTTATTAGCCAATTGGCTATACAACATGACTGAATTGTAGTCACCCCTCTTTGTGAAGGTGACAGCTCAAATTCAGTTAATATTCTGCACATAGTTTCAGTTTACACTGTTAAAGAAATGGATAGCTATGGTTCTTTCCTACATCCCTCCTCCACATTTCTTTACTGCTTTCTCTTTGTTCTTCCCTCAGCTTGCTCCAAATTTCATCACTTTCATATGTATCCCATTTTCACCACTTTAATCTGATCAAACTATAAATCACACACAGCACACATAAGGAGCAGAACAATCAATGGATCTCTTCACTTGTAGTACTCCATGTTTGCACAGAGGTGTGCATCGCCCACCAATACGCAACAACGATAAGTGGCAGCAAAATGCTGTGGTTACCTATGTGTAGTGCTGCTTAACTTCCCTGCACTATGCCAATACACAACAACATATATACTATAAAAAAATCATGTAATTGCATTATCAGTGTTTATTTAAAAGCATTTAAAAGTATTATATACACCTGGATTCGAACCCAGTATCATCTGGGCTCAAAAAGAAATGTGTCAATGCATTTACACTTGTTGCCACAGAGTCAGTTAAGCAGCAGGTGTGATTCATAGACTCAATACTACTTCTCAGACTTTAGCAATGCAGCTCACGTTTATGCACTGCTTAGCTATGTACAAACAGGAATAGTATTGGAAATCTGTACCTTGCATGCTCAAACACTTTGCCAACTGTCATACAAACCTGCTGTTCACTGTGCTGTGGAAAAGTAAATTTTATTATGCATACTGCTTACTGTCCATGGCATGAAATTACATGTGGAAATATAATAAACTGAAGGCCCTATCTAACAATATGTCACATATTTACAATACAGCCATGTGTTACCTCCCCCCAAGCACTGCAACCCTGGTGTCTCAGCACTTTTCCTACATATATATCACCTACAGTACAGAAGTTAATATCAAATGTGTGATATGCAATGCACAACAATCTGGTAATACGCAGAACTAGAACTATTGATCCATAAGCATAATATGCCTCATCTGCAAGGCTAGGGAAGGAATCAACATGGACCTTATCCACAGAGACATAGGTGACCTTCAACACACTTGACTCAGCCTATGTTGGTTTTGTCAAAGGTAGATCTTGCTTATTAAACCTAATGGACTTCTTTGATACTGACTGCAAAGCCTGGATGAGGGCTAACAGGACATACTGCCTATGATAAGTTATCCAAGGCATTTAACACTATCCCCCATTCACATATCATAGAGAAAATCTCCAGTCTGGGAATTAACTCATACATTACTAGATGCATAGCCAACTGGCACAGTGACAGAACACATGCTGTGAAAGTTGGGGAGTGTACCTTCACCACTAGACTATTTACCAGTGGAATACTGCAAGAATCTCTGCTGGGCCCTCAACTGTTTGGAATCTATTTCTCTGAATCTCAGGCAAAGGTGGATGGCCTGTGGCTTACCAAGTTTGCAGATGACTGTTAACTGGATGCAGTCATATAGAGTCCTGTAAAGATGGTAATATATTCCAGAAGATGATGACACAGACAAATGACTGGTGCCAAACTCAAGGACTGAACCTTAAAGCAGGCAATGCCTCAATGTCTCCTTTGGAAATAAACTACCCCTGCTAATTAGGATATACGTAGCACCCCCTCCAAGTTCAAACACAGTGTTGCAAGACTTGGGAACACAAGTTGATAGCAATCTACATTTCAATCACTATGTGCCCTCAGTGGTAAGACACACATTCCACATTGCACAATTCATAAGTAAGGCTATCACATCCAAGACAAGGGAGGTCACAGCTCTGGTGTACACTACCCTTATCAGACCACTAATTGAGTACAATGCTCCCTTTTGTCTGTACTTCACCAGACACCTGCAGCAACTGGGGAAAACACAGAGTTTTGTGACTAGGAGAATCCAGGTCCTACAAAGCATGACATAAATGGAAAGGCTGAAAGACCTGTCACTGTACTCAGTAACATGCAGGCTGCTGAGAGGTGACCTATGCCTGGCCTACAGAAGAGTCTCAGACCTTGCCCTACTGGAAAAGCTGGACATCTGCAAATCAAATGGGACAAGAATAACTTGCTCCAGGGATCTCCACCTATCCTGTGACATAAACAGAACATGCTGGGGAGACAGGTATATCTCTTAGTGATTGACACTCCCCTGTAATAGGCTCCCCACTGCATGTGAAGCAGTGCTCTTCAATAAAACTATTAAAACATAACCTTGATAACTGGATGGGTGATTGCAAATTCACCCCTGGGGTGACATGTATGTCTCTCATAGACAGGGCCAGTCAATACTGCTCACAAAATCACTCTTCTAACAATGACCATCTAACTATGCTCAATAAGGGTTCTTATGTTTTTATACAGCTAGGCTTGTACACACACTTGAGCCATTAGGCTAGTAACCTTCCTTGAACCTATGAAGTTATGAACCTATGCAGGCCTCCCAATATCTTCTCTCCAACATGGCCTGCTAATTTCATCCACTATAAGTTGACCTGTAGTCCTGTAAAAGTCAGACTTGTGCCATGGCTCTTGCATAAAGTACTGAGTTCTGTAATCTGTGGATGCAGACAGGTAGGTGTTCTGTTCTCAATGCAGTCAACTGTGTGTCTAGACAGAAGAGCAGAAGTGTCTATCCTACAGTTACTGCTCTAGTGGCATGGATGGACAGTATTTTGATACTTGCACATGCCTACACATCCATTTCATGAAGGCCTCCCAACATCTTCTCTCTAACATGGCCTGCTGATGTCATCCCCTATAAGTTGACCTGCAGTGTAGTAAAAGTCAGACTTGTGCCATGGTGCTTGCATAAAGTACTGAGTTCTGTAGTCTGTGTACTTAGGTAAGGGTTCTTTTCTCTCTACAGTCAATTAGGTGTGTGTGTGAGTGTGTGTGTGTGTGTGTGTGTGTGTGTGTGTGTGTGTGTGTGTGTGTGTGTGTCTGTCTGTCTAGACAGAAGAGCAGAAGTGTCTATCCTACAGTTACTGCTCCAATGCCATGGATTGACAACATTTTGATGCTTGCTCGTGTGTACACATCCATTTCCTCCAGGACTCCCAACATATTGTTTCCAGCATGGCCTGCTGATGTCATCCACTATAAGTTGAACTATAGTCTTGTAAAAGTCAGACTTGGTGACTGTGGTGCTTGCATAAATTACTGAGCTCTGTGGTCTGGGTGCTTGGATAGACAGGGGATCTAGTCTCACAGTGTGTGTGTGTGTGTGTGTGTGTGTGTGTGTGTGTGTGTGTGTGTGTGTATGTATGTGTGTGCGTGCGTGTGTGTATGTGTTTGTGGTCTTGCTTGACATTACAGGGAGCCTTTTACACCAACATATGGGACACTGTTATTGCCATATTCTCCTCAGCAGACACTGCTGTTGTCCTCAGCTATAAAGTGTCTGAGACACTCCAAGTTAGACTTGAGCTGTGGTGCTTGACTTAAATACAGAGGTCTGTAGTCTGTGTACTTAGGTAGGGGTTCTATTCTCACTGAATTCATGTGTGTGTGTGTGTGTGTGTGTGTGTGTGTGTGTGTGTGTGTGTGTGTGTGTGTGTGTGTTTGTGCTCTTGCTTGACATTACAAACAGCCTTTTACACCAATATGTGGGTCAGTGTCATTACTATATTCTCCTCAACAGATACTGCTGATGTAATCAGCTACATCTGGTTTGTGCATATGCACTATTCCCACCAGGGCAGGGTCAGAGACTGGCCTGGAGGCCAGGCAGAAGTCACCTCATCCTGTACAATACAGATTACACTGACATGGCCTTCAGTCTATCATCATACATCATGGCATGGTTTGTAGGCCCTGTGTCTTTTGTTGAGAAAGCCGTATAGTCTCTTCAACTGCTGCATGTGTCTGGTGAGATGCATGCAAAACAGAGCATTATACTCTGTTATCATTCTGATGAGGTTTGAGTATAGAGCTGTCATTCAATCCTATGATCTGAATGTGATTGCATGACTTATGATATGCACAACATAGCCTTTCAATACCAGTGTGGACATTTGGTGGTCAAAATTCAGATTGCTATCTGCATGTGTTCCCAGTGCTTACATTACTGGGTTTCAGCAGGACTATTGTCAATGCTGTAATTAGCATGTAATTTCACTTTTCAGAAGGACAACATCAAGACACATTTCTGCATTTATTTGCAGATCGTGTGGCTTTGTCACTAATCATTAGTCTGTGTTAGCTCCTCCTGTAGTACGTTATCATCATTGATGGGCTCAATGTTTGCACCCAATATGCAAGAATCAGCAAACCTGGTAAGCCAAAGGCCATATACTTCAGCCAGAACTGTTAAGAAATAGAGTCTAAACAGTAAAGGGCCAAGCACAAATCCCTGTGATATACAGATGGTGACATCTCTACCGATGCATGTTGATTCACCAACTTTCACAGTATGTGCTCTGTCAGTGAGCCAACTGATTACGCATTTAGTGACATAAGGGTTAATCCCCAGCTGGGAGAGTTTCTCAATGATGTCTACATGGAGGATTGGGTCAAAACCCTAGGCCAGCTCATGATAGGCAGTATGCATACTCTTACCTTAACTGAGGCAACATCACAGATCACCTATAGCATACCTCAGCTCATACACCTTCCTGATATGGTTGAATGCACACTTCAACACACCCTTCACATGGGCTATGCTCCCATAGAAGTATGCATATCAACATTCATCCATCTGAGTAGGGGGGGACAGCAACTGATGCATGGATGTATAGACACATCCTGACTCTCCTCAACTATGAGGTAGACCAACTTGGACCTTTTCTAAAGGGACAATAGTAATATTCTGGCTGTGTACAACAGACCTGTGTGAGTTGTTAATGCTACATCATGTCTATTACATATGATAGATGTCCTCAAAGATGTCATCAAGGGCATGCATGATGAGAACACTATCATCTTGTGGAACTTGACGAGGTTAAGGCATTTGACACAAATCAACACTGAGGTATTCAATCAACACTGTCAGATGTGGCCATAAACAGCCATATCTCCAAGTGGGTAGACCAGTGTATCACATACGTGGCATCTCACTATGTTGAAATGTGTGAAGTGACCTATATCTCAGGTTCAGTGATCAGGTCTGTACATCATTGCTGTCTTCTAGCCCCTTTCCTATCCATTATTTAAGTGATGGACATCACAGATGATATACGTGTCCAAACAGCTGCCTGAAGGACTACAGACTGTGGGCAATCATTGACTCCAACTGTGATATTAGTATAATACAGACAGTATTAAAACATACCAAAGATTGCTGCCACTGCCATGATAAGAAAACACAGGGGATTTGTTAAGTCAGGAAAACAAACACACAACTCAAGTATAATGTGGACATTACAACCTATAATCAGACCAATAGGTATGTGACCTATGTCCTGAGGTAGATGGTAAGTGGACCATCTACCAGCATGTGGTCAAAATGCCGACTACTCCCTTGAATGTAACTCAAGTACTGAATATGTGAATGACATCCACATCAGATTCCATAATACCTCCATACTTCCCTGCTTTCGTCACACCAATAACTGAGTACAATGCACCCTTCTTCATGTAGCTCCCTACACATCTTCCATTGATGTGTAACTGAAGTGCATCACATTTGTCACGGTGAGCTTTCACACAGTTTATTGGCCATACTTAGGTATTCTTTTTGTGGCATAAACATGATTGATGATGCAGAACATCAATCAAGTTGTTACACCAGATGCATGTGTGCTACCTGTTCTGGTGATGCACACACTACATATATAGGTGTCTGACAACATTATTGGTATGGATATCATTTGGGACAGTGTGGATTGTGCCCTATAGATATATATATATATATATATATATATATATATATATATATATATATATATATATATATCTATGTGCCATGCAATAGAGGCTAGTTGACTGATGTGCATGGTATATATATATATATATATATATATATATATATATATATATATATATATATATATATATATATATATATATATACCATGCACATCAGTCAACTAGCCTCTATTGCTCATAATGTCACATACAGGTATAGCAGTGCTCCTACTAACAGTTCCAGCAGATGTTACACTGTCAGTACAGTATGTGTGACTACTGTTGCATGTCTCATGTAGTCAAATGAGACACTGAGGCACAAGATGGTTTCAAGTCATATACTGTACATAAACGCACCAGGAGCTGTAACAGGAACATATACTTCGAACTTTGTATGTTTACTGACTGACTCATTACTTCTGACACACTTGCATGTGCATCTCCATTCAAGCTTGCACCATACCTCCCAACCATACCAAATTCCTTGGTTTTTACTGAGTTTTGGGGACCAAATGAAGGGGTGCCATGATTCTCTAGTGGCACCCCTTCATTCCAATTTTTTTCCTTTTGTTTTATTTACTTTTTTCAATTTTTACGCTATCGGAGCTGACATCATCAGGTGTGTGATGACGTCAGCTCTGTCAGGGCTACCAGCCAGTTGGAATTGAGCTCAAGGAGCTCGTGCACACATCATTTCTGGATGGCTGCAAATGTGAGCGGGAACAACAATGGATGGATTATAAGCAGGTCAAGTCGCAGCAACAACAACGGATGGATTATCAAAGTGGCAAGCAGCAGTAAATGCGAGCAGGAACAAATGGATTTATCGGCAGCAGGGAACAAATGGATTTATCAGCAGCAGTTGGGGGAATCACGTAAGGTGTGTGTGTGTGTGTGTGTGTGTGTGTGTGTGTGTGTGTGTGTGTGTGTGTGTGTGTGTGTAAGCCTATGGAAAATAATTAAAGACTTCAATGATTTGGCACAACAATTTCTGAAAGCTCAATAAAGAAGTTTGATACAACTGAAAGACAATGATTTGGACATACATTATTAGACAGCAAGTGATAGTTACTAGGTGCATGGTTTAGGAGACCATTGAGGAACCCAGCCCAAATTCTTAATTGCCCCAAAGCATTGTCTAAGTGACCTGATTAGGCTCATGCAGTTGGCAAATGGAGGTTGATGGCATAAAATCTGTTTTTTAGCCAGTATAAAAGATTAGTGGACAGTACTCAGCAAAGCTATGGGCTGATTTTATAAGAAGATTTCATAAGAAACATGTTATCACCACCACCCTTTTATAACATGTTTTACTGAGGTATTTTATATATTTTAAATAGTAAAGCTTAGGAGCCACTAAAATTGCTTATTTCTAGATCTGTGTCTTAGTATGTGAGGTATGTACAAAATGTTTTGTGTATGTGACATCTACATAGATATATAAATAGAGAAAGACACAGATTGATAACAGAGGGTACATTTTTATGGTGAAAGACTAGTTATTAGTGCTTTCTAAATATGTATATTCTCTTCACAGTACACTGAATCTAAATATAAATATAAATTATTAAAAATGCTGTAGACACAGGTATTGAAATACTGATGCAAGCCGCATCCTTGAAGCTAGTACTGATTTTTATTTTAATGAATGCAATTATTTCAAAAATGTGTGTGTGTGTGTGTGTGTGTGTGTGTGTGTGTGTGTGTGTGTGTGTGTGTGTGTGTGTGTGTATGTGTGTGTGTGTAAATGCCTACATTTAATACACCTGGTGGTTAGAGGTATTCAGGCCTTCGGTACAGGGTAAAAAGAGCCTAAAGTCCCTAGCCAACACCATTTGTGAGCTTTGTCTACATTTTTTGTGCTAAGAGTTGAGAGCTGTGGTGAAAAGTGAGAACTGAATTTGTATTCTCCCATTATTGGCTTTGTCCAGTTTTTTGTGCTAACAGGTTGAGAGCTATGGTGAGAAATGAGAACTGAATTCACTAAATGATAGCCATTAAGTCTTCCTATTTTTCAGGAAACTGCTAATTTGGTATAGTGGTATGTTGCTCTGACTGTAGTGCATATGGTCCTGGGTTCAAGACTTGCTAGTGAAATGCATGGTGGTAACACAACATTTTATTCTAGCAACTTTCCAAAATTATACAGGCAATGTTTAAAATGTGTCCCTGGTTTTTGACCTTTTGTCCCCCCCAAAAAAAAAATGAAACTGAAAATAAGTGCGAGAAGCTGTGCAAGATGCCTATGGCTTACACTACTGTCATTCTATTTATAGAGTGGTGTGGAAGTAGACTTTTATGATGGACATGTTCTGAATTGGGCAGTTTTGTCATTATTGGTTCATGCATTTTTTTTCATTGCCTACAGTACAGCCTACTGGAAAAATGTTCAAACAATAAATTTAAAATGTGCTCTAACAAGTGTGCTGTATTATACAAGGAGTATAACTTAATAAAGTCAGGAAGGTGTATCAAAGAAAAGAAAGCACGTATATTTCTTGTTTTCTGTGCAAGGGGCCAATGATTTGAAAACAGCCCAAAGGTAATCTTTATCCACCACTGGCCAGATGGATTTTCTTTGGATGTAGTGTGGGTTTCAATGCTGTTTTAATGAATGTAAGTTTCAAGGGAAGAGACGTTTTAATGTCAAGTCTATTTTCATTGTGAGACAGGATTGCTTTGTTTAGCAGATGTCTTTTAGTGTTTGTGCATTGTTGTGCTGCAAAATGTAAAAATAAAATCCAAATAATCATTGTAGAAGTAAAGCAGTATGCACACATTAGTGTTTATGGTAAATGGGGCGAAATAGCCAAGTAATGGGAGATTGGAATGGCTGCAGGGGAACTCTGGTACCATATTTTGGTTGTCTGTTCTTCAGTTTGTGTTTGAAAGTTCCATTGGAGTGGGTGGGGTTGCATAATTATGTATGCAAATTAGATGTTAATTGGCGTACAGATTTGTACCTATTTTTCATGGGCCTTGTCCGGATTTTTGATATTTCCATGTTGAGAGGTATGGCTTGCACTCATACTGAATGACTATACAGAATGGCACTGATCTCACACATGCTCAGTAACTTAAATGCATGTGCTCTCTGACTAAAGTGACTAACTAGGTACACTGATCTAGATCCTCCATCTTTAATTTTGTTCAATATGCAAAATAGGAGAACAGAGATATTTTGAGAGCTAGATAATATATTAACATTTTAATAAACAAATCTGAGTTCAAGTCCAAGTCACTGTGTATTTAGGATTCAGTCTGGAAATTCTACCTGACCTGGTAACATAGAAACTTTGACTCGGTTTAGCAACAGGGACAGTATCTGGGGATTCTTTCACAGCTGGAACATCAGGGATTACCTCAAAATTATTTGAAGGAAGCACATTGTTCTTTTGCATTTGAACAGGTGTAAAGTCACTCTGCGAATTAGAGTCATTGGCAGAGGCAATCTGCTGTGTCACTGGCTCGGAGACAAGCAACAAGTCTACCATTCCTTCTGGAATCCATTCCTTCCAATTGTATGATGTAAGATCTTAATTATTCACAAATATTCTTCACAGTTCCTACTTAATTGTATCATTTAGATGTTTACATTCTTACAACTTCTCCTTATAGTAATGGTCTGAGGGATTTACTGGTCTTATAGTACAACATTAGTGACTGATGTTTTCTCGAAAGTTGAGCCTTGACCACTCTATTGTTCTTTGTGTTTGGTAGCAACAGTTGTTTACCGATTGGTAAAGGTGTTCTAGTCTGTCTGAACATTGATCTCTGAGCAGGTAAACCAAGCAAGTTGTCTTGAGGAATGTTTCTGAGACTGAGTAAGTTAAGGAAAACATTGTTACCATCTCTCTTGGATTTTTCCAACAAACATTTTGCAGTTTGGATACTCAGGACTACTGGTAATATAAAAAGTCCCAAGACTCAGCAAATTTCTTGAACTGCTGATGTGTAAACTGTGCACCATTGTCAGAAATGACTTTGTGTGGATTACCATGGACAGAAAAATGTCTCTTCAATTTTGTAATGACAGTGCTGGACATCAAATTAGGAAGTAGGTCAGTTTCAAACCAATTTGAATAAGAGTCTACTAACACTAAGTAATGACCATTCCATAGGGAAATATATGTGGCAACCATCGACCATGGTAATTCAGGAACCTGGTGTAGCTGAAGTGGTTCTTTTTGTTGCTGTGGTTTGGTGCTGTTGCAAACTGAACATGCTACAGTTTCCTTCTCTATATCTTTGGACAAAGAAGGTCAAAATGCAAAGCCCCTTGTCCTTCTTTTGGTTGAATCAGTACCTGGGTGAACACAATGCAAGATTTTGATATATTCCTGTTATAACACTTTAGGCATTACCACTTTTTGACCTTTCATAATGATTCTGTCTTCCATCATGTACTTGTTTCGATAAGGAAAATACTGCTGAATATCTAGTGGTAAACTGGTTTGTTATGTTGGCCATCCTTGACTGATAATGTTTTTGAGCTTCTTGAAAACTGGGTCTGAAGCTGCATGATTTCTTAGTTCATCAAGATGTGATGATGAAAAATTTCTGACTTCCATGACTTCAAAGTCTGCTGTTTCATTTTCATGCTGGTCTGTCATTTGTCTCGGTGTGCATGACAAAGCATCAGCAAGATACAAGTGTTTGCCCTTTTTATAAGCAATATTGAAATTGTAATTTTGCAGTTTTAACATCATGCATTGCAATTGTGCTGGAGCTGTATGCATTGGCATTTTCAAAATTGTCACTAGTAGTTGGTGATCAGTCTCTATTTGGATAGGTCTGCCGTAAATATAATCATTGAACTTTGAACATGCAAATACTACTGCCAAAAGTTCCTTCCCTATTTGTGCATAATGCATCTCTCTTTGGGTTAAAGTTCTTGATGCTTAGGCTACTGGTATGTCTTCTTTAAGACATGTTGCACCATGGCCATACTTTGAAGCATCACACGAAAGAGTTACAGGTTTGTGAACATCATAATATCTCAGTGTGGGTGGACTGGCAATTTTCTGCTTCAGAATATCAAATGCTATTTGTTGTTGTTCAAACCAAGACCAGTGTACATCTTTATGTGTCAACTCATGTAATGGGGCAGAAAGCTCACTCAAGTCTGGGATGAACTTTCCTAAATAGTTGGCCATAATAAGAAAACATTGTAAAGATGGAACATTGTTTGGAACTGGCATTTCAAGAATTTCTGACTACTTAGATGGATCTGGTTGTTAGCCAGAGCTGTTAAACAAATGACCCACAGAAGTAACTTCTTTCAGCTTGAATTTACATTTCTGAGGATTCAGTTTAAAATTTACTTCACATGCACAGTCTAGAGTTGTCCTGAGATTTCTATCATGTTCTTCATCAGTGCCTCCAACAATTATGTCATCTACTGTAATAGCACATGGATAACCAGAAAAAAATTTGCTCCATGGCACATTGAAAAACTTCACTGGCAGAATTGATTCCAAATGGCATTCTTAAAAATCTGTACCTACCAAATGGTTACTGAACATAGTTAACAATGAAGGTATGAGACCCAGTGAAATTTGCCAAAAGGAACTTTTTGCATCTAAGACTGAAAAAAACATTTGGATTTGGCATGACAGTAGCTACCTCTTCTACTATACGCATCAGAAGATGAGGATGCTTAAGTGCTTTGTTTAAGTCTCTTGGATCAGTACATATTGGAATATCATCTGAGCTTTTCTTATGAGCTATGACCATAGAAGATACCCATTCAGTTGATTCTTCTACTGGAGTAAGGACACCTACATGCACCATTTTGTCTAGTTCTGCTTTTACTTTACTCTGCATTGCTACTGGAATCTTCCATGCTGATCTGACAACTGGACTTACTTCATGGTTTAACTTCATGGAATATGTGACTGGGAGTTTATTAAGCTCGTCTTTGAAAATATCAGCATATTCACTAAAAATACTCTGTATAAAACTATCGTTACTCATGCTTATATGGTAGACCTCTTTATTAAATGAAATCAGTCCCATTCTCAGACTGCCTTTGATGCCTAACAGTGACTGCAAGTCATAGACTATGTAAAACTGCAAGTCATAGCTGTTTCCAGCAGAATGGCATGAAAGAACTACTGCTCCATCAGTCTGAACCTCTTCAACACTATAAGCAACTAGTTTTGCACACTTTGCTGAATAAAGTTTCTCACCAGCTTTTACTTCAGCAAACGTTTGTGCTGATATAACATTGCACTTAAGTCCAGTGTCTACTTTAAGCTCTACAGGTTTCCCATTAGCGTGTAC
Organism: Protopterus annectens; assembly: GCF_019279795.1. Classification (NCBI taxonomy): domain Eukaryota; kingdom Metazoa; phylum Chordata; order Ceratodontiformes; family Protopteridae; genus Protopterus; species Protopterus annectens. Next base: position 1,555,379,281 of record NC_056739.1, on the reverse strand, counting down.
AGTATAAAATATTTTACTTTTTGCTAACAACTGATAGTCTACTGTATTAACTGTTTCATTGATCACACATACACCATCAACACAGAAAGTTTGCTCACAGCCCTCGGAGTTTGCAACAGTCTCTATTGGATCTACTTGCTTCTAAAGATACTCTCTTTTAACATAAGTCTGCAACACATCAGACTTGCAAAGCCTTTTGAAATTATTCTATTTTTTACATTTGTGACATTGCTGACCAAAAGCTAAACACTTTTCCTGTTTGGGTTCATAACTGCCTCCACAATTGCAACAGTTAGCAATGAGGTTGGGTGTGGCACCCTTCAGTTAATATTTCTTTTTCATCTTAAATTTCTGTTGCACACTATCAACATTCACACTAGCAGATACTGCAAACATGCTTTTCTCATTTGTAAGCATATTCAAATGCTTTTTTGTAATCTCATGTATTTGACAAATCTCAGTGGCTTTGCTCAATATTAATTCACTAACTTGGAGCAAAATCTTTCTCACTGCAACATTAGATCACCAAATGTACATGTTTTAGCTTTATTTCTTAAGTTGGTAATATATGCTGTAACAGTTTCACCAGGCTTTTGATGTCTTGTGTAAAATTTGTGCCTTTCCATTGTAATATTCATTTGAGGATTACACATTTCTTAAATTTACATTTTAAGCACTCAGGTTCTTCCCTCGTTTCAGCCTGTATCACAATATGGCGGTTCTCCCCCTCCCCTGCATTCATGGCAGCTGCATAAACAAATGAACGTTCTTACTCAATGGCTTCTGAGCCAGCAAAATTGAGCAGTATAAGTGCTTTTGTACATGCGTCTTTATCAGAAAATGCAGCCTGTATGAAAATATCATATTCTTGCTCAAACACTCACCAATTCTCTGCAATACTATCATCAAACACCAATGGCTTAGGGCTGCGAAATCTCTCTGCCATAACAACAAATTTCTTTTAAACATAAGTATAGACCTGGTACTTGTAATTATGCTCAAATACCCAATAAACTCTCAGAAAATGCTTTATTGTAACACTGCAAATATCTGGAACACTCTAGACACTTCAGACACTTCAAAAAGATTTAGGTACTGTGAAAAAGTCATATATTGAGAAAAATGCAGAAATTTTAGCCTTTTCGAGCATTTTAAATACTTCGGAGATTAATTCAAACACTTTAATCATTATGTTGGTATTTCAGACATTTCGAATATCTTGGAAATTATTTTGAACACTTTGAATGATATGCCACATGTTTGGCAACTGAAAATAATTTAAAATGAGTTTAAGTACCTTTGAATAACTGCTGACCTGTTTGCGAGTTCTCTCCCATATATTACTCCACTTCTAACTACGTGCCTCATGATTTGCGAGCTGCTTCAGTTTTGGATCCCATTCTGACACCATATCGCATGTCTCATGTATTCAAATGAGACACTGAGGCATGAGATGGGTTCAAGTCATTTATTGTACATAAACACATCAGGAGCTGTAACTGAAACATATACTTCAAACTTTCTATGTTTACTGACTGACTCATAACTTCTAACACACTCACATGTACATCTCCATTACAGCTTGCACTCACACTGAATGACTATACAAAATGGCACTGATCTCACACATGCTCAGTAACTTGTATGCATGTGCTCTCTGACTACAGTGGCTGACCAGGTACAATATACACACTTATCTACAATTACACTCATAAATTGTGTATGTATCATAATAGTTGTACAAGTATGTTTGTGCAGAATCATCTCTGATCAATCTAAATCACATATGTTATGCCAGAGGCATAGGATTACTCATGGTATTATTCTGATATTGTCCATGATTCTGGTTGGTTCTTTTAATGTTGTCTATGAGCCTTTACCTATGTCCCACTTGCTGGAGATCTCTGCTGAAATTACACTTATATTCAAGCAAATCACTTTACAGCTACACAATATACACCCTACCCCAGCTGTATGCCAGATCCATGATAAATGTCCTCTGCATTATTTATGTAAGGATGCTTATCTCACACAGACATCCTCCCCATTGCAATGTCACCTTGTGTGACAATCACATAATACACATTTTCACTGTGCAGTCCCTACTGTACCATATAGATATGTGATTGGTTTGCTGCTATAACCATCTTCCTTCCATTGACATGCCCTCATTTGCTGTACATTAGGTTGTTTCACTTGTCCTGTTTCCCTGCATTACTATTCATTCCTACAATTCTTCGGTGTGTCCCTATTCAATACACATACTTCCACTGAATGTTTATTTTACATGGCTGTCCATGTACTGTTACAGATCATCTACACATCTTCAGCACAGAATGCCAGGAATGGGATAAAACAATACTCTGCACTGTACATACACTGTCCTGTAATTTGTTTGGACCATGTACTTAACATTCATACCTCTCCACTGTCCCAAGTTTCACAGACTGTCCAGATGTGTTCCTTATCTTTTTGCTTTGGCTTTCTGCCATATCACTGGGATGATCTCCGGACTGATGTGACTCAGTATTATATACATTTGAGTTTCATACTTCAAATCCTTCAGAACATGTATCTTAACAGAAACCCCTGGTTATTGTACCATATTTCTATAGGGAAAAATGTCATATATGCCCCTATTTCTGGGTCATTGTCCCCCATTATGTTGGCCTTTGTCCAGATGTCTTGCACTAAGAGAATGAGAGCTGTCTGTGAAACCCTGGTGATCCTTGTGGCATTCCTCACAAAACTGCAGGCCATCAGTGCTCTAATTTCAACAGGAGTGCTATCCATGTTTGCTTACATGGTTTCCTGGCCAGCAACACTGTTGCCAGCCCCAAAATCTTGCTTAAATACAGTGCATGGCATGAATATGCATTGCATGCTGCTGAGCACCATGCACTACCGTGCACCACTGCGCAATACATGCAAACTTTGTGTAGGCTTTGCGTGAAGCCTACATGGAGTGTATTGAATCCCAAGGAAAGTTTGTAACAAGATTGTAATATATACCGGTAAGTAAATTATATAATTTCATCAGTAAAGCTTAAAGAGAAAAATATAGTGGAAGACATAGACGCATGATTTCCAAAAATAAAAACAACACAATTAAAGAAACCATACATAGTCTGAACAGCTACTTCAGAAATGCAAACAGAAAAACAACTTCGTGTAACTTTCAAGACATAAGGAATGAAACTTCCAGGACTACACATGGAACCTTATTCTACTCTTGTATGTGTAAGTAAATATAATGAATTTAGTGCCAACAAAAATCACTACAATCCACTTAATTGGTAGGCTTGATTTTATATTATTGTTTAAGGTATTATAGAAAGTGTTGGTTAAAATCTATTATAAAACCCCCCATTAATATTCCAAAACATGCATGCTGATTGGTCAGTGTGCACATTGTAAATCAGACTTATACTAATGGAAAAAGGTCTGGTCATCCGGACTTTTCCCATTAGTATAAGTCTTTTTTTTACAGCAATGGAGAACGCAAGATCTCCGTTGCTGTTTAGACACTGTCTCGCTATGTTAAAGGAGTTTAACATAGTGAGACAGCTTTAAAAAAAGTAGCGGAGATCTTCCTTTCTCCATTGCATTTTTAAAGCTGTCTCGCTATGTTAAATGGGTTTAACATAGCGAGGCAGCTTTAAAAAAGCAACAGAGATTCTCTGTTGCTTTTTTTAAATCTGTCTTGCTAGCAAGACACTTTGTAAAAAGCAGCAGAGATCTTGCTTTCTCCGTTGCTTCCACCCACAGCTCGGATGTACTGTGTAAGCATATGCATGTGTAGTACATCAGAACGGCCACAGAATACCAGACAGCTGCAGAAGGGCAGCAAGGAGGCATTATACAATGTCATTATTTAAGAAAAGTATTTTTTTTCTTAAATAATGTCACTGTATAATAGCAATAACCCATGCCTGGGTGTGGGTAATGCTGGATTTACCCACAGTTGTCTTTGGCCACTCGGGCTTCGCCCTCATGACCAAACCACACCAACCATGGGTAAATCCAGCATTACCCACACCCAGGCATGAGTTATTGCTATATTATACAAGAGCTGAAGTAGATGTATGCCATCAGAGTTTTAAACATATTTACTAATGTTCACTTTATCATTCTAACCTCAGTAGAAGTACAGTACAGTAGAACTGCCAAGTTTGAGCAGCTGAACAGTTGCATGGACCTCACCCCTGTGTTTGTTTAAAAAAAAAATCTATGACATGGAATTCAATATCATATCATTATGTCTCAACTAAGAATAGCTCATTCAGGTTCATTCCACTCAAACAAGTGCTCATCTGCTGACATCCTGACTGAATTGTATGTAACAGGATATAAATGCAATCTGAGGGTCATGCTGCTCAATGCTAGAAGTCTAAATCTCAAGATCCACTCACTCGAAGCATTCCTTAAAATGGAGAAGATTGACATTTGTGCTGTAACAGAGACCTGGTTTAAAGGAGCAGAAAGCAACCCTGCGCTACCATGCTATAACTCATTCCACACCTTTTGGCCCCAGAACATGGACTGAAGCTCCAAAGGTGGTAGTGTCTCCATATTCATAAAGAATATGCACACCTCCAGACTAGTAGCCCAGCATAACACATCAGAGATACTTCAGGTACAACTAACAGTGGGTAAAACAGCGATTTAGGTTGTAGCCTGCTATAGGTCCCCAACCATGTCCCAAGACTCTCACTCCATGTTCCTAAGCACCCTGGAAGCTATTAGGGTCCAACCCAACAATCTCATACTAGGTGACATCAACTACACCTCCATCAAATGGAAAAACTACTGTTGCCCACCGCTTCCTGGAATTTATTAATTCCAATGCACTGGACCATCTCATTCTTACCCCCACTAGAGGAAGCAACATCCTTGACCTGGTTATTACTAACATGGGCAACCGTTGCTCAACACCAATAGTCAAGTCCTCCCTGGTTAGATCCGACCACAAACTAATTACCATGGCAATCCACATCTCACCCACACCACTAGCAAAGGTAACCACCATGAAAAACTTCTCCAAAGCTGACTTTGGGCTCCTAAAAACAGAGGTTGCTAACTTCACGGCACCCATGCAAATGGAAAATAGGTACATGACCACCGAATCATACACCAATGCACTGTATGAACACGTACAACCCTCCACACCACACGTTACAGAGACCTCAATCTCATTGCAACAATCAACAGAACATGTTGGAGGGACAGGTTCATAACCAGAGACTGCCCATGCTTTGAAACAGATTTCCCATAGATGTCAAGCAGAGCACCTCGCTGGCCCTTTTCAAGAGAAATCTTGATGAGTGGATGGGAAATAGAAAGTTCACCCCGGGGATTACTCCAGTGGGTCTACTTGATAGAGGCACCAGGAACTAATGGCGACATGATGCCAAGGCACTTCTATGGGCTAGGCTTGTAAAGGCTCCAGGGTCTCTGGCCTAGTACACACCTATGAACCTATAATATGGGGTTGACAGACTCGTCTTTGTTCAAAACTCTCAATCTCATGCCTATTTTGGGCATCACCTGCTCTATGAGCTAGGCTTACAATTGTGGAACAAGCAACCTATTTCAATATGCTAAATTAGCTCTAAGGTCTCTTTTAAGAAAACTTGCTTGTGACATCTTTTCTCTAAATAGCAATGCACTTTCCATGATTAGACAGTCCCTAATCTGAATGACATAATTTTTTTATTCTCCTTAGAACCAAACATTCTCCTCAATAAATAAACTACTTTACATTTTTTAATTATGCTTCTATCATATCAGTAGATCTCCTTCCTGTCTAATGGTGCTATTCATCTAATTTTTCATATTTGAACTCTATTTCTGCTCTTCATCTTTTTAAATCTATTTTATCCTGATAAGACTGCACTGTTTTCCCTCTGAGCCCTTAGCCTTTCTCTCACTTAAACATCACTGCCTATTAATTAATATTATCCCATAAACACTCCACATACTTGATTTTCTTTGTCTTCCTCTTCATGTATTTAATTTCTCATTTAATCCTTCTTCTGCTTACACTGAATGTATAATATAACTCCTAGACATCAGACAGAAATGTTATTATATAGAAAGTCATGATAGAATACTTGCTTTTAAACTGACCAAATTGTTTATAGCTATTAAATCTGCACGTATTGAAGTACTATTATTTTTTTTACTCGGTTTCTCCTAAAAATGAAGCTTGTCTACCAGATACTTCCAATTCCAAAACAACTAAGTAAGTAAATGAAAACAAATGAATGAGTAACTTTATTTATTAAAATTTGTTTACTTTGAAAGTCTATCTGGATAATTTAATCCATTTTCAGGGTAGGCCTGGTGGGAGAAGCTCCACAAATAAATGAACAGAAAATACATAAACACAGGTGAAAACTGACATCATATTACAGTATACATTGAATACTCAGATTACTACAAACATTAATGCTCATATGACATGTAGAATAATACACATATGCCATTAGTAAAACAAGATAAATACAATATCATGTAACACTAAAATATGTTAACATTAAGGGATACATTAATAAATAAAATTGATTATATGTGTAGAGGATTATCTTGCAATTTAATGTGCAGAAGTGAGTCACAAATGAAATAAATGAAATTAATAAGCTGATAGATGGGTGGCCACGGTGGTGCAGTGGTTAGCATTGTCACCTCACAGCAAGAGGTTCTCTGGTTCGATCCTCGACTGGGGTGCCTTCTGTGCAGAGTCTGCATGTCCTCCCTGTTGGTTTCCTCCCACATCCCAAAGACATGCTGTAGGTGGATTGGACACTCCAAAATTGGCCCTAGGTGAGAGTATGTGTGTGTGTGTGTGTGTGTGTGTGTGTGTGTGTGTGTGTGTGTGTGTGTGTGTGTGTGCCTTCAGTGGAAGGTTCGGTGCTGGGCTGGCAACTCAACACTGTAAAATTCCACTGCCAATCATGAGCAGACAGGTGATTCACTGTGGCGACCCCTAAATGGGAAAGCCGAAAGAAGAATAAGCTAACAGATGAATGTAAATGTGAGTGTGTCAGTGGCAGATGAGAGCTGAGTTGCAAAAGAATAGTGAGGTGACCTCATCAAATTATTATTTTCTTTTTTTAACAGTATCAATGGTTTAACAGAAAGCATATGTTTGATGATGGAAGATTAGACAGCTATGAGTTCTATTGTCAGAGCATGTCGTTTAGACTTTTTCTAATATTGATACTGCAGTATAAGGGGGGTAGTGCACTCCTGAGGGTGCTATCCTTTGGATGAGACATTAAACTGAGGTCCCATTTTTCTGAGTTGTTAGTAGCTTAGGTGGATGTAAACGACCCATATGTATCACAAAGAGCAGGGACTTTTAATATATATATATATATATATATATATATATATATATATATACATATATGGGTTCACTTCATAATGTTGAGATTTCACAATCTTGAAGCTCTGAGTACCAATGCTCAGAACTTCAAAATTGTGGAATCTCAAAAACTGTCAATGGAGATTGCCATACAGTGAGGAATGGGAACTTTACCATTCTCTTCACTGTAATGTGATCTCTGAGTTGGTATATTTAAGTTGCAGGGGGTGTGCGGGTGCAAAGGTGCTTGCCCCCCTGCAAAAATGTGATTCCTGATGTTTTGCTGTTTTATTTTTTTTTCATTTGAGATTCTGCAATCTCGAAGTTCTGAACATCAGTATTCAGAGCTTCGAGATTGTGAAATCTTGACATCATGAAGTGCACCCATATATATGTGTATGTATATATATATATATATATATGTGTGTGTGTGTGTGTGTGTGTGTGTGTGTGTGTGTGTATACATACAAACATATATATATATATATATATATATATATATATATATATATATATATATATACATACACACACATACACACCTTTCAACCCTGAAACATCAAAAATCTGGACATGGTCCATGAAAAATAGGTACAAATGTGTAAGCTGATTAACATCTAATTTGCATACATAATTATGTAAACCCATCCACTCCAATGGAATTGTGGTATACCAGCTTTCAAACCCAAACGGAAGAACAGACAACCAAAATATGGCACCAGAGTTCCCCTGCAGCCATTCCAGTGTCCCATTACCTGGCTATTTCACCCCATTTACCATAAACACAAATGTGTGCATACTGCTTTACTTCTACAATGATTATTTGGATTTTATTTTTACATTTTGCAGCACAACAATGCACAAACACTAACAGACATCTGCTAAACAAAACAATACTGTCTCACAATGAAAATAGACTTGTCATTAAAACTTCTCTGCCCTTGAAACTCACATTCATTGAAACAGCATTGAAACCCACACCACATCCAAAGAAAATGCATCTGGCCAGTGGTGGATAAAGATTACCTTTGGGCTGTTTTTAAATCATTGGCCCTTGCACACAAAACAAGAAACATACATGTGTTATTTTCTTTGATACACCTTCCTGACTTTATTAAGTTATATTCCTTGTATAATACAGCACACCTGTTAGATAAAGTGCATTTTAAATTTATTGTTTGAACATTTTTCCAGTAGGCTATATTGTAGGCAATGGAAAAAAACGAATGAAACAGTAATGACAAAACTACCCAATTCAGAACATTTCCATCATAGAAGTCTACTTTCACACCCACTCTATAAATAGAATGACAGTAGTGTAAGCCATAGGCATCTTGCACAGCTTCTCGCACTTATTTTCAATTTCAGTTTTTTTGGGGGGAGGGGACAAAAGGTCAAAACTAGGGACACATTTTAAACATTGCTTGTATAATTTTGGAAAGTTGCTAGAATCAAATGTTGTGTTACCACCATGCATTTCCCTGGCAAGTTCTGAACCCAGGACCCTATGCACTACAGTCAGAGCAACATACCACTATGCCAAATCAGTAGTTTCCTGAAAAATAGGAAGACTGGTGAATTCAGTTCTCACTTCTCACCATAGCTCTCAACCTCTTAGCACAAAATTCAGTTCTCACTTTTCACCCTAGCTCTCAACTCTTAGCACAAAAAATCTAGACAAAGCTCACAAATGGTGGTGGCTAGGGACTTTAGGCTCTTTTTACCCTGTACCAAAATTACAGGGTTTGAGCCTGAATACCTTTAGCCACCAGGTGTATTAAATGTGGGCATTTGCACACACACACACACACACACACACACACACACACACACACACACACACACACACACACACACACACACACACACACACACACACACACACACACACACACACACACACACACCTACCTTACATGATTCCCCCTGACTGCTGCTGATAAATCCATTTGTTCCCTGCTGCTGATAAATCCATTTGTTCTCACTCACATTTACTGCTGATTGCTCTGCCAATAATTTGTCTGTTGTTGCTGCTTGCCCTGCCGATAATCCATCCATTGTTGTTCCCGCACGCATTTGCAGCCAGCTAGAAATGATTTGTGCACAAGCTCCTTGAGCTCAATTCCAACTGACTGGTAGCCCTGATGAAGCTGACATCATTGCTCACGTGATGATGTCAGCTCTGACAGTGCAAACATTGAAAAAAGTAAATAAAACAAAAGGAAAAATCAGAAATGAAGGCATGCCACTCAGGAATCGTGTCACCCCTGCATTTGGTCCCCGAAACTCAGGAAAAAACAAGTAATTCAGTATGGTTGTGAGGTATGATACACACATACGCAGATATATATATATATATATATATATATATATATATATATATATATATATATATATATATGCGTGCACGTGTGTGTGTGTGTGTGTGTGTGTGTGTGTGTGTGTGTGTGTGTGTGTGTGTGTGTGTGTGTGTATGCTTGTTTGTGCATGTGTCCTTGTATTTGTCTGGTACTGATGAGTGTGGAAGTCTGTGCGTATGTGTAATTTGTAAGACTTCTGATGTAAAGTAATGCTGGCTGGTAGGACAGTCATTTGTACAGTGTGGAACTGTACAGATGACCAATTTATAGCCATGCAAATTTCCCCTCTAATGAGATGTTACACTGGTAAGATCATGCACAAATACAAATTTCTTGTTATTAGGCCAGGGCAACTCAACATACTCAATGCAGTGCAAATTACCTTCAATATGTCTGACTATGAATCCTGTCCCAGGTTATCAGCATATGGCCTAGGTTGTTTTTGAGCTAGAAACATGCAGTCTATTAATAAAGCAAAATCAGTGTGTGCAAAATGTATTGCTTTTATATCATTTTATATTAAACATTGACACAAAATTTTCCAACAAATTAATGCCTCAAATTAACCAATATTGACTAAAGTAACTGGATATCAGCCATTTACTATTTCTTAATTACCCTTTAACTGATTTTAAATAGTCTGTTCATGCCGAAAAATTCCCAGCTGGAAGATATAAGCTAATGAGATACAAACCAGTGAGTTCCAAAACACAGTGCATTAGTAATAGTAATGGCAGTAGTAATATCATTAAGAGTAATAATAATAATAATGCTTATGGATATTTAATACATTACACTTGCTAGGAACACATGTAGAAATTATTGTGTCATTATACACTGACTTGTTTAGTATCTGATGGTTTCTTATGATTCAAACTCTGCACCAAAAATTAATTCTGTTTAATAAAAATGATTATTAGCTATTTCATAAATAACTAAATCAATCAATAAATAATTCCATCATAAAATGATACTCAAAACTTGCTCTGAGTGGCATGCAAACCATGAGTGAGCATGCCATAAGTTCAACACTGTTAGCCTGTGTAATTTTAAGAGGTACAGCAGTTGCCACATTACTACTGATAAACCAAGCATCCCAGCAACAGTACAAGCTTACAGGCAACATGAATGTAAACTTCAGCAGTAGGAAAGTGAAGAAACAGAAATAAACTGAAATGTGGCCTCTCACTCTTCTGTTTAATATTTTTCATTCTCCTGGCAATATGATGTTAATAAGAGGACAACACCACCTTCTAACTAATAATCAGTCACTGAAATTAGGTGTCCCAGTGGCAATGCAAGTTTGTACTTAACACAGATGTAAACTGCAGTAAGTAGGAAAGCAAAGAAGCAGAAATAAACCTAAATGAAACTCTGCAGGACTATTTAATATTCTTCTGCTTCTGGCAAAAATGTACCGGTATACACACATTAAAAAAATCAAGTACTATTCCCAAACTTCCTGCATCAAATATATATGCATGCTAAACACCAACACCATTAAATATAAAAGTAATATAAAAGTAAATATTGTATACAAAAGTAAATATTGTACAAAAAAACATAACAGCAGATGCTGTAAAAATTAGTAAACAGTAAACACATAAAATAGCTTGTCTGATCAATTAAGGGAGCTTTACTGGCAGCTTTTATTAAATGCCACTGCCCCATCAGGTATTAATGACATAAAATCTATCGAGCCTATTTTGAAAATTAAGTCAGACTGCCTGTCATTGGATTTACTTTTCTAAAATGTTTTTAAATGGTTTTATATTTTATATATATTTGATGCAGGAAGTTTGGGTAAAGCACTTGATTTTTTAATGTGTGTATACCTTTAAATTTTTGCCAGTGCTTTTCGCCATTGTTTTTTGGTGCCTTTTTTAAGTGTATAAAAGGAAGGAAGTAGAGATCACATTGTTTCTGATGAAGTTCCTTTTTAATTGGAATGAAAGGGCTCTCTAAGACCAAGAATCTAAAGGAATGATTGAGGTCCGTATTCATCACGTTTTGCAAGGGCATTAGTATCTTTAAGCCTCTTAATATCTCTCATATGTTCTAGGATATGATCCTTAAATGTCCAATTGGTGTTATCAACATAAAACTTATCGCATGCTATGCAACTTGCAAGATAAACTTTGTTCATACTCCAGCAGATTGTTAATTTAAGTATTAGAGGTGGTGACATTAGAAACAAAACCGAACAGAGTGAGCTTAATTGGATTATCATGTTGAAAGCTGATGGAGACCCAGGTCTTAATGATAATATATCTTTAAAGACCATTTCTTAGCTGACATGATCTTTATCACTGATTTCATTTCCCTTAGTGGTCTTTTTAAACAATTGGTTTGTAAGAGTTCAGATTGGTTCTGAAGAAGTGAGTTCTTCTTGAAAGTGCTTGCTACTTAGTGTTATTTTTATTTTAACAAATTGTTCAACAGCCGTGTTGGTCAGGAAGTTCGTTCTTTATATTGCTTACCCAATATCTCTTCTCAATCTTTTCCAACATCCTCTGATTGATTCCTATAGTTATTTTGCAATATTTTATATGCCATACTAATTATCCATTATTTACAGCAGCTTCTGTTATAGATTTAGCTATAAACTCTGCTAGTACAGGCCTTTCACTTAGGATTCCCCTATACTTTTCTCTTTGTCTATACTCTGATATCAATCCCTGATAGGTAAGGCAGTCTCTAGCCTGCAGTCCAAATGTCTTCTTGGCCTCTTCCCAGTCTATTACCTTTCCCTCTCTAATTATTTATTCTCAGTACCTTGATTCTTTTCTCAGTTTCCTTCAGTAAATTCCAGCTCCCTTTTGCCTGTTCTGTATACCCCTAATTGTAATCATCCCTACTGGCAGAGTTTCCTTACCCCTAATTGCAGTCATCTCTATTGGCAGAATATCCTTTTTCCATGCTCGTGTTGACTTAGTTCTTAAAATACTTTCTGCTACTTTATGAATGTATGACTCTTGTTATTCTCCTTAATGATCTGCATCCAAAATCCTACTTTATTTCTTGAATTTCCCAGCTGCATTACCATCATCCTTTTCCCTTTCCATTTTGAATTGTAGATTTCTGCTTGTGTTATATATAAGAGCCTTAATTGTGCATCTCTAAAATATCCCTTCAAATATAACTCTTCAAATCAGGTAATCCTAAACCACCTTGTTCTGTTTGAAGGATCAGTTCATCCCACTTGATTCTTGCTCTCTTCCCCTCCCAAAAATCCTTCATGTTTTTATGAATTACTACCCACAACTTCTTCTCTGGTTAATAAAAATATGTCTGACCCGTGTATAAAACTAAAGGGCTAAAATAATTTTTAATGTTTGTGTCTTGCTATATGTATCCATTGACAAGAGGTTCCATTTTCTCAGTTTTTGTATTACCTTTTATTTATTCTCTTTCTAATTATCCTTAGCTGCTATAACAGAATCCTTTTTAACCCATACGCTTAAATACTTCATTTTATCATGTCCCAGAAATATGGGTATTGCTGAACCAGTTCATGTGTGGGTACATGATTTATAGCTATATCCTTTGCTTTATCTTCAATAATTTTTTATTCTGTAAAAAAAAAAAAACTTGAAACTGCCTCAGAATGCTTCTCAACAATGAGATGTCCTTTTTTGAGTTTATCAGGTACAAAATAATATTGTCTACAAATAAAATACAATTTTTCTTGATTACCATAACAGTTACATCTTTGAATTTCAGAATCCATTATTTTCTTTGCCAATGGTTCTAAATATAACACAAATAACAAAGAGGAAAGAGGACACTCCTGCCTGGTTCCTCTGTTCAGACACAACTTATCAAAGAGAAACTCTCCCACTTTGATTTTTTGCCTCAGATCCCTCATATATACTCCTATTTAACCTTATTATTGTATCAGGGAATGCAAATGCTTCCATTGTCCAAGTCATAAAATCCCAGTTTTCTCTTTTGAATGTCTTCCCTACATCAAGAACTACCAACAACAGTAGTATTTTCTTACATTCTGCTTCACTCTGGATCATCATTGTTCTACTAATGTTGTCCAATGTTTGCCTCCCTTCCACAAAACCATATTGATCTATATTTATCAGATTTGTCAACAAATTAGCCATTCTTTTAACCATTTTAGACATAAACACTTTATAATCATGGTTTATAAGTGACATGGACCTATGTGAATCTGCATCTGATCGGTCTTTACAGTCTTTAGGTATTACAGCCAACACAACGTTTCTCCAGGATATTAGTGCTTCCTCCCTTTTCCAAAATACTGTTATTCAGATCTTTATAACATTCTTCCTTCCTAGCTTCCAAACTTCCCCCAGAATACCATCTATTCCTGGAGACTTTCCTACAGATTAGTTATTGAACACCATTGTATCTCCTCTCATTCTTTCTTAACTGTTAACTGTTGAGTCTCATTTACCTCTAATCTTGGCATATTTAAGTCTTCCATAAATATTTCCATTTGTGCTTTTTCTTGATTTCCACATTTCTCTGCCATATAAAAATGTTCACAACATTTATGAAATATCTCTTAATATCTCTACATGTTATAAGCTCCCTATGTTTGGCAAGAACCCTTTTTACTTTCTGTTGCCTAAGTTATTGTGCTAACAGTTTTTGTGCTTAATAGCAATCTTTCTAAACTTCTAAATTCACTCACTTATCCCCTCCTAACTTACAATAAACCTTCCCCCAATACCCCCCCCCCACCTTACACATTTGAAGAGCAGGTCCTTAAAGCCCTGTCCAAGGCAAAGTAAAAGAAATTATAACACACCTATATTCGGCACTTATATGGCCCATAATTGAGTATAACACCCCATTCAGTATGCACCATACTAAGCACTTGAAGAAATTAGAGACACCTCATAGGTTTCTAACAAAGAGGATCAAGCATCTCCAGCATTTGCCTTACACAGACCAACTAACATCCCTGTCACTATACTCCGTATCATATAGACTTCTTAGGAGAGGCTTATGCCTGGCCTGCAGAGCAACCCAAAGCTAATGAACATACTACATAAATGTAAATCAAATGGGTCTAGGGATATTCATTCCAGTTACTTAAATGTGGCCTGCAACTTAAATAGGACATGCTAGAGGGACAAATTTATCTCCCAGCAAATGCCACATCTTTGGAACAAGCTAACAATTCTTGTGAAATAGAGACCCTCTATTACACTGTTCAAAAGGAACCTGGATAGTGGATGGGGCACTGTAAATTCTTACTGGGGATAGTGCCTACAACCCTCCTGGACATTAACAATCATCACTAAATGGGTATTAACTAGTAAATGGGTATTGACTAGTACTTCTATGGTATTGTACTGGGTTGAAACAGCTAGGCTTAAAATGACCTCTGGGTTCATAGGCTAGTAATCTCCTATGATCCTATGCATATTATCCAGGTACACCCTTATTTTCTCTTTAACACCATGCAGTTGTGCCTCCTCTTGTTCAGTGAGATTCCCCTTAATCTGAAATACTTTAACCTTTGTCAGCCCCTCTAAACAATTCTTGTTACTTCTTAACTGTATCTTTTTTTTTTATATCCACCCTATTTTAAACTATACTTTCATTTTATCACACTCATTAGCTATAACTGCTGAAGATCTTTCTATATTCTCCAATAACACCTGAATAATTTTTACTATGTGTTCCTTAAACTCCTCTCTTTTTTACAAGTAGCTGGAAAAGTGCCAGTGTCTCATGTTCATTTTAGTAAAAATAAGTCAAGCTTTTCATAAATTTGGAGTATTGATTAACAAAGCTAGATTTGAAAGTATTGTTTAACAAAGCTAGATTTGCGAAGGATAGATTAACAAAAATCCAATTGTTATCCAAAGTGATTTCCAAATAACCAAAATTTAAAAACTCTGTTTCCAAAGTGACCATATTCAACAAGTTCATAAATGTCACATCATCTCCACTCCCAAAGACAAAAAATGTCAAAAACTCATCAGAAAACAATCAAACAAAAAAAACTATATATCTGAAATAGAAAACAAAAAACTTAAATTAAGTTCCCGAAATTGAAATTTAAGTTCCCATTCCCATAACAATACTCGTGCATGCCTCAGAGCTATTTTGGTAATTTAAGTCTAATATAAGAAAAATTATTGAAAAAAAATCTCTAAAATAAAAAAAATCAAAGTATTGACAAAACTATTGTCCATGTTTGTGTACCCAGTTGTTTGTGTACCAGTATTCTCTCAAATATCAATTTCAATTATCTACTTAATACTAATGTATAATGACACAACATCTAACATCTACAAAGTGACACAATACAATTTACCATCAATATTCACTTCACTCAATTGTTCTAACTCAAAAAAAGAAAAAAAAAGCTTAGTCTATTTGTAATTTGGATTTAGCCATTTGTCCATCCATCCACATAAATTCAAATTACATAGAACTAGCACTAATAATTGGTCTAAATGGAATGGTACTAGTACTAATAGAAGTTTATAGTAGCTTTAAAATTTTTGGCCATTTCTTGGACATTCATTTTATTCAAAAAAAAAAGTGGTGGTGGTGTTGTCTTGATTCCTTAATAAATCAAGTAAAAAAACAACTTTCACAAAGTTGGCCAAAAAATGTATTGTAGTTACTAGTTTAGTTTGTAAACTTACATCACTAAGCATACATTTCATTGCTGTACTATAATCACTCACTTCCATCACTACAATAGTGCCCCCCTTTGTCAGCTTTCATTGTCGTAATCATTTTTACTGACAATGTAATTCAAAGCCTGTCTTTCTTCAAAAAGAAAATAGCAATAACATGTTTGAACATTGCAACATTTGTCAGCAACATCAATGTATTATTCATTGTTCAAATAGTACTCATTATTCACCATGTTTTTTTTGTTTGTGCACATATACCACATTATTATATTGAGTCTATTACATTTTTGTTTAATAGTTTGTACATATTATTTATTTAGTAATATTTTATTTTAGCTTGTTACTGTTTTTAATAATGTTTTTTAATTTGGCTTTAATGTCTTTTGTTTCTATATTTCTTATTCTTTGTTGTTTATCTACTATCTCCTAGTTATTCATTTAGGCATTTTTGCAAAAACCAATTCACTTGATGCAGCTAGTTCAGCAAATGCTTGTGATACCTAATTTTGACTTTTCGGCGATTCTTTTCTGACTCTTTGTGTCTCTAAGTGACTCTTTGTAATGCTCAATCAATCAAATGTTGAAAGTCTTGTGTGTGAAACATCATAAAGAAACCCGTAGTCGAAGTTAGGAATTTTTAATATCTTTATCCAAAGAAAAAATCTTTCATTTAAATATCTCTCAACCAAAACAAGCTTCTCACAAGAGAGCACAAATTTAGGAACAAAGGAAATTCTAATCAGAAAATGTCTCACTCAAAAAACAAAGACAAAAATCTGATGTAAATCAACTTGAAGTACTGAAATTATGAGAAACTGTTGAACTTCTAAAGTAGAATCAAAAAGTTGAAAGAAAAGTTTGTGTCTTTAGGTCCGCTAAAAGTAAAAATCTGCACGCCATACAATAAAATCCTGCTGAAGCAACTGGAAAATACGTTGAAGTGAATTAACCAAACTTAGCTAAGCTGGATATAGAGTTGAACGCGGCAATATTTGGCTTTGCTGGAACAAAATGAAGAAAAAAATGTCATTTGAAAGGCATTTAAAATTTGCGTTAGTTTTGTCATTTGAAAACAGTTCCCATGAACAGAGAACCAGTCACAAGCTGACACGTGAGTGATGTGTTACCTATGAATGAGATCTTAATTGAACTAAAACGAAAATAGAACTGAAATAGAACATCCTTTAGCTTTACCACCTGAGAATCTTCACTGACCATCAACACAAACGACCGATAAAGTAAAAGTAAAAATAGCCAAGGATAACCAAGTAAAAATAAGTCAAACAACAAAAAGTGAAACCTTTTTCATGAGACCCTTATATTTTTTCAATGTGTTATGTTTGGTTTTGTACTCCTTTGTTTGATGAAGTTGATGAAGTATTAAATGGAAAGAAAAAGCGTAAAAAAGGTTTCACTTTGCTTATTGTTTCACTATTTATTATGTTCTTCACTTTTTTTTACTTGGTTATCCTTCGTTCGTTTGTGTGACAAGTCATGTTCATCTTAGTTATTACTGGCACATGATCTGAAATAATTATTGGATGTGTATCAAAGAAATGCATATGCTACTATGAAACAATTTCTGTCTAATCTAGCCCAGTTATTGTACCTTGGGGAATAATATGTAAACCGTCTCTGAGTTTCTACTACTGAATTCACATTTTCCATACCAAAATAGTTTCAGACATTTTTTCAGGAATCTACCGGCTTTTGTTATATTTTCCCTTCTAGCCCCTCAGATATATCCTCATTGTTGCAATCCAGACTCCTGTCCCCATCCATAAGTAAAATTCCCTTCTGAAAGCTGATTATTTCTCCTCAAAATATGTAAAGCTCCATAATAGATGTTTTAGGTGGAATATAAATACATGCCAGCATAATCCTCCTCCCTTGCCAGTAGCCCTTTACTAAAACAAATCTGCCATCATTATATTCTTTCCTATTCTATCACTATTGGAGGTCCTCTAACAACTAGTATAAGTGCTCCTGTTTTCCTTAGTCCCTGACACTCTGCTGGATATCCATCCTGAAATCCTATCTTTATCAAATTCACATGCTTATTTCTTTCCAAATGTGTCTCCTGTAACATTGCTATTTGCAATTTGTATTGCTTAATAAAATTCAGTAATCTTTCCTTTTTGTATTTACCTGGGAGACCATACACATGCCAAGATAATATGGAAAATGTCACCATTATAGTAAGAAGTTATTATTCCCACCTATTATATATGACAGTTTTTTTATTCTAGCTTTTCTGATACATGCACCCACTGATGTTTGAAAGGTTGAACTTTATACAGGTGTTTCTTGGCCTCCCCATTTGAACCTATGCCACATTTTACAAAACATTTTTTTTAATAAAAACCCTGAAAAAAAATTCTTATGAAACACCCCCCTAACTTAATAGACAGCTACACACATAGGCATTATCTAACCTAAAGTTAAGGTTATCCATGCTAAGTCACATGCTACTGCCTATGCTCCTGCTTACACTGGTTGCTGTCTGTGCTTATTTTATCCTTATTCCCTTTCCAGATGAGAAAAAACTTGTTTGTTTTAAGAAAACTTTAACGTTTAACCTGAAAGAAACCAATGCTCTCTTTTTTATTGCCCATTAATTAGCTTGTCTCCATGGAAACATATGAAAAGAAAATGTGGTCATCAGTTGCAGGCTTCTAAGGTCATACAAAAAAATCATTGCGAAATGAAAACATTTCTTTGTGTTCAGTGTCTTCTTATTAACTTGT
The DNA here is from genome assembly GCF_019279795.1 of Protopterus annectens. Lineage (NCBI taxonomy): Eukaryota > Metazoa > Chordata > Ceratodontiformes > Protopteridae > Protopterus > Protopterus annectens. The sequence goes on along the minus strand of NC_056739.1, from coordinate 1,555,360,167 downwards.
TTCCACTTAAAATGTGTTATTAGATTAAGGCAAGGTTCTAAATCTAGACACTCATCTATGCAAAAGTAAGAGAAAACATGTAATCTATATTCATTATGATCTATGTATGTTTACACCCAATCCCCCACCTCAACAACCCAAGATTACAACCAAAACATGCCTTAAGCCAGCCTTTCTTTCTCTCTTTTGCACTGTAATGCCTACATTTCTTAAAACTAAAAAAGAAGAAAAAAAGCATAAAAGGCATCTGTTTACTTTCGTATCTTTATTGTATACAACAACATCTGAAAATGCTTTGCTATATGACATGTAACGTAATTTATATCATGAAAAGTTTTATAGAAATACTGCTACAAATACTAATTATTTTGCTTACAGTTACCTTTTTTTCTTCATATTCCCTTCCCCTTAGTGTCCTTCCAAACATTAATGACATGAAGTGGGGTAGGAGCCTTTCAGTTCCCCACAAGTTTAACAAAGTCAGCAAAGGTCCATTCTTTACACTTTTTCTTGTACAGCCATATTTCACAAATGTGACTGATGTTATTAATCTCATATTTATTTTGCTGGTTTCTTCTTGTTCATCTATGTCTCCCAGCTTCAGACTCCAGTTCAGTTCCAAGGTGCTCCCAATTCTTTTAGACAACTCCTGTGCTTTTCTCTTTCTCTCAAGCATTTTCCTTTGGAACACTGGAAAAGGTTTCACTGGCAAGGTCTCTCCATGAGCTTTATTATCAGAAGAATAAGAAACAGAGTAATTTTCTACTTAGTGGCTCACTTTTTGTTGAACAAACATTTGCATTTCTTCCTTAGCCCGTTCTGCATCACAAAATGACTGATTCTCCAGATAAAAAAATATTCCAAAGACAGCTGGATACAAGAACTTGAATCTCACACCTCCCCGTCAACATTCCCTGATTGCTGGAATAAATTTGCTTCTCTTCTTCCTGATGTGCAGTGAAGGTCAAAGTTCATGCAGCATGAAGACTGGTCTACTACATCATGGGATTCTTCAGCCTCTTCAGCACACACTTCCTCGAGTTAAAAGCATATGATTTGGAGATAAGATGGAAGACAATGGCCATGTTTTAGGACAGATGGAGAAGCATGGCAATGAAGTATTTTTTTCAGCAAAATGGCAAAATGGTTGGGGGAGAGGTGGAAAGTACAGAGGAAGAGGGAGAAAACTGTAGCACAGGCTTCCAGTGTTTTGGCACATAGCGCGGACAATTTAATTTGTTTGAACTCATGCATTTGATTTGCAAAGTAAGTATTTCAATCAGCTGGAACTATTAATATCATTAATTTGTCAGATTAGCTTGTTACAGAAGATGTTAAACATTTGTTGTTAAAATATGCTAAATTTGTGCCTACTAAATTACCAACTCTAGCTGATGTATTAATTGAAGTAAAAAGATTTTGTAGAAAATTACATTGAAAGGTATTTTTTTCATGATAAAAATGCTAGTAACAATATTAGCAGCACATTAGATAACATAGATTTGGATGATTCTTTATTGAATGTTTCATTGTATGAAAATGAATTTTGTGATGTGGGGCACAATACTAATCTAGAAGCACATGAGGATGATGGTTTTGAATTATGTGATGTTTTTTGCGTGGGGTAAGGAGAATTGCATGTGCCTGAGTTTTCTGGTGAGCAAATTTATTCCACTGAGAACTTCTGTTACTTTATGCAGTTTTGAAAAAGTGTTAATTTATGAAATCTGTAAGAAATTTCAGTTTACAAAAAGGGAATGGTTAGCTCTCAAAAGTCTTCATTGTGTCACCAATAATTATGTTTTTAGGCAGGTAGACAAAGGCGGTAATTGGTTGAGTATGTCCAAGAATCAGTACAACAAAATGGTGTTTGTTTTGCTTTTGAATAAGGATAATTATGAAAAGTTACCCCATAATCAACTCATTGAGTTTAATTCATCTTTACTTAAAATTTTGGAAAGAAGAGAGAGGCTAGGTTTCCTCACAGCCTCAGATGTTAAGAAATTACATGTTAAAAACCCTGAGATCCCATTTTTTATGCGATCCCAGAAATACACAAAAAGCTTAATGATCCTCTAGGTAGACCCATAGAATCAGGAGTGGGGCTTTATTTACAGAATGCTGGCTTTTTTTGGATATGCATCTGAATAAACATTTACGAAAACTTCCATCTTACATCAAAAATACTGCAGACTTGTGTAAGAATGTGAATGGAATTAAATGGCAGGATGATTATGATTGGGTCACCATAGATGTCAGATCATTATACACTAACATCAAAAGAAAATGGGGTTTATAGGCTGTTATTAACATGTTGGGAGAAATTCTACACACCTCTTTTCTTATTAAAATCTTAGAATTCTGCCTCGCACAATTATTTTTCTTTTGGGAAAGAGATTTTTTTTTTGCAAAAAGAAGGAACTGCAATGGCTGCTCCTTACACCCCTTCCTGTGTCATTATTTTTATGGGAAGATTTGAAAAAAGTTCATATATACCACAGAATTCTTTTTCTAAGCACGTAGTCAAATATAAACAATATATTGATAATTTGATTTTTATTTTCAAAGGAAATTAGTTACAATTTGGTGATTTATTTTGGATGAATTAAACAGGAATAAGCTTGAAATTTACGTAAATATTAAATAGATGCTAGGTAACTTTTCCTTATTTCTTTAGAGTATTGGCAAAACCACAGTCATCTAGAGGGGGTGATTTTGCTTGTAAACTTTTAGAGTTAGAAAGTAGGTTAATTCTGAATTACAGGACAATGCAACCTAGGTGGCTAAATTTAGAAGTCAACTTGAACTTTTAAGGTTTTCACAGTGTATTTGAAGCACTAAAAAGTGAAACTGTATGTATTTTTAACACTGTATATGTGAGAAAATTTGCATGGGATATGCTTTGGAGTATGCACTATACATTATGCACTTTATAATCAGTGAAGTGTGGTATGATTGTTTGATTGTTTAATCGTTTGGTTTCCAATTATTCAATTAATTATGTGCTGAGATTTGCATAAAAAGGTTTGCTTAGTGCAAGGATTTTATTCCTAGAAGTTGAAAGGTCAAGGTACCAGAAGCACCAATAAATAAATTTTAAAAGCAAAGAGAACAGAGTGGCTCCATGGTGTTTTTTTTTAAGTATTTCAGTTCGTTGATTCCAATATAGGTCTTGACTACTTTCCCATGACCTGGTTTGGAGCATACTTTGATGTACCCTTTCATTTAACAAATTCTGCTGTGGAATAAGATTTGTGCCTTCATAAAATTAATACAGTCTGTTCCTTCCAGTTTCTTTGGTACAGAAGAAAATCTTAGGTTTTTCCTGTGTGCTCTGTCCTCCAGTTCTACCATTTTTTAAACATCTTTTCTTGAGCAGTCTCATACTCAGCCAGCCTTTTCTTTCATATGACTGCTAATTTTTGCAGTATTAACAGTTTGTTTCAATATCTGTTTAAAGCTTCTTCTATTTTTTTTCCAGCCTTTTTAATTTGATTTGATATTCTCTTTCAGTATTTCATTTATTTTAATCAGCTCTGAACACATTTGACTTATTTTGTCCTCTAGATTATTGGAAGCCATGTCTTGCACCAGAGTTAGAACTTGAACTGCTTTTCGGTGACCAGCTGTAGGAATCTTCTCAGTCAGTGTTTTTCTTTTCACCTTTCCTAGTTCACTTTTTTCAGGCTCTCTTAGTTTGCTGGCATCCTACTAGCCAGTAACTAAATTTACTAAGACTAGCAGAATTATTGGCCCTTACCTGTTTCTTTTTCACACTGGCAGAACCAAAGTTAGCTGTTGATCAGTGTGCAGTCATTTTAGAAGTCCAGACATTCATATTTCCTGGTAGAAATCATAAAAAAAATTAAATCCAATAATTTGCAAGCAAAAATAAGTTAGAGTCAGGCAGAGTGTATGATGCATAGTTTATTGATGCTTAACAGCATGGGAAAGGATGTTTGCCAACTTTACTTATTTAAAAATTATACCATCTATTAGCCATTACTCACAGCAAGGATAATTATTAACACTGTCTATTTTATAGTGATATTGGTCAAAGTGCTCACTATTGTGATATATACCAAAGAGATCACTAACTATAATGTTAAAATAAGCAATGACAATAACATGAAAACATGCAGTATTCCTGAAGTCAGCAGAGAAAGGAAAGAAAGGAGCTAATGGACCACGATGGAAGATAAACAAAGTTATGTACATCAGCAGCAAGCAGTTATCACAATCTGAATAAGTAAAAGGAAACGGTTTTAGTTTATGATTGAAAAATGCATTTAATTGGCTGTCTCATAATACTTTCAGTGCTCTGTGCTAAGAGTTTAGGATCTTTTGAGCTTAACTTATAAGCCCATTCATTTTTAATGCAGACTACTTTAAGATTTAATATTAATACCGTGAATGTCTGCACTATACCATGCATTATTTCTGATGTTATATTTACCTTGGGCATTGTATTTCATTGTTATGTGGTTTTAATGGTACACATTCCGCAGTATAGTCAAACAGAATTGTGCTACAAGAAGAATGTTGCCACATAGCAAATCAGTAACCCATTGAAAGAAGCACACCACTGTATGGGAAACACAGCTTTCTTCTTGTTTCTGTTTTTCTTTTCATTTATTTAGCTTTGCCTATCAATTGCAAGTATATGGATGTGCCTATCTTCAAGTACATAAAAGCTTGTTATAAAATAATTTTTTTTCTTTTTTTCTTTTAAAACACATTTAGACCTACACTGCAATAGGAAAATGCCAGGCTGTTGTTAATTCACTGTAATCCTGCCCTATGCTTGCTTTTAGCATAACCTGTAGCGAGTCACAGGGGTGGAAATATAAATATGGGCTATTCCTGTGACAGATGGAGCGTATTATCATGGAACTTATAAACAAAGACATTGGCAACCTTCAAACACTGGACCCCACCCAGTTTGGGTTTGTGAAGGGCCGATCTTGTCTCCTGAACCTGATTGTCTTCTTTGAATCAGTCTCCAGAGCCATGGACAAGGGTAGTGGGTCCACACAGCTATCTAGACCTTGCCAAAGCCTTTTGACACCATCCCCACTCCGGAATCATAGATAAACTTACTAAGTTGGTTATTAATCCCTATGTCACCGTAGCTGACTCCAAATCCAGCTCTCAGGGTTCAGTCCTGGGGCGCTCTTGTTTGGCACTTCTGAAGTACAGGTCAACTAAGGGACTCTGGCTAACAAAGTTTGCAGATGACTGCAGCCATTATTGAAATCCCAAATGATGTGGACTCTACAAAAGGGGCTTACAGAAACAGATGCTTGGTGCCAGAGCCATGGGCTCAAGCTCAATCCCCTTTGGGAAAAACATGTATCGGTGGACAGTGGGTCTCACCTCCGATAACCACATCGCCACAACAGTCAGCGGCTTGTCATCCAAAAAAAAAAAAAGGAGTTGGTTGTACTGCTCATCCTCTCCTCATTAGACCCAGAATACAACGCCCCATTTGGTATGTACCTCTCAAGACATCTGCAACAACTGGAAGGCCTCAGAAATCACTAAAAAAAAGACTCACCAAAAGAAAGAAAAGAAGATGCCGCTCACGCTTTAAAAAAAAAAACTCCAGCTATACTCTATACACATATCGTCTACTCAGATCTCTCTCTAACATACAAGGCCATGTCAAACCCAGAGCTGTTGGACATGCTACACTTAAAGAAATCCCAATCCCTCAGAGCTACACGCTCCAGGGATCTAAACCTTGTCATCACAATAAACAAAACATGCTGGAGGGATAGGTTCCTGACCAGATAGACATTTTACTACACTAATAACCCAGTGTTGTGTACCCAGAGAGGAGAAGTTACATTCAAGGTATCAAAAATAAAGATGATAGGTATGGTATTCCAAACTGGTCACCCGACACTCTGCCATTGATGTGAAATTCATAAATAGAATTCTTATTATTTTATTTATTTATTTTACATTTGTTTCTCGAGATCGTCTGACTGGGCAGAACCCATTTTTGGCAGAGGCCCTGGGAGAAAAGCTCCACACAGTTTGTTTGTGTCTTTTGGCTTTTCCCAGTTAGGGGTCGCCACAGCGGAACTCCGGTCTGCTAATGATTGGCAGTAGAGTTTTACGTGCTGGTTTGCCGGGCCTAATGCACAACCTTCAACGAAGGAATGCCCATTCATGCATGTCGCCACACAGAAGACGCTCAAACTGAGAATCGAATGGGCAACGTCTAACTGTGAGGCGACAATGCTACCGCAGCACCACCACCGCAGTGTAAAAGCTCCACACAGTAATAATACATAATAAAAATGTATACATAAAGTGATATTTATACACTGGTAAAAAGGTATGATAGAGGTCATAAATTAAGGTGCTTAAACAATAGCAAATAATTAAATATAGTTAACTGAAGATAATCTGTGGTTACAACAATGCAGGTGATCAAATATAGAGAAAGAGTAGTCAATTGGAATCCATATGAAGATGTCAATCAGGTGGCATATGAACTGCGAGGAAAAGTGAGGAAGAAAGGAGGTCAGGATCATCCACGATGGATGGTCAAATGGCCATACCTCAGATGATAGTTAAGACATGTATGGGTCACCAACTGCCAGGTTTAAGAATCTGGCAAATATCAAGGTATACAACTGTCACATGAGGCAGCCTGATCCAATAGAAGACGGCTCATTGCTGCTTCATTTAACAGCCCAGTCAGCCTCTTTTGAAACAGTGTTTTTACCACTCAGAAAATGCAAACTGGCTTGTAATAAGGCATAATCACCATATTCTCCATTTGGAGTATGTTTAATGCTAAGCTGTTTTAGAAAGAAGCTCTGTTGGGTAAGCTGATTTATTTTCTCTTTTTTACCAGATATAAACTGATTTCTTTTTTTTTTTCTTAGCAGAAATTGTTACTCTGCACATATGCTGTAGCATGCATGGAGTTCTGACCACAAAATGAGAAAGTCAACTATTTTATCAGGGGAAAATAATCTAAACAAAGCCAAACTATTATGCCAATTTTGCTTTCACTGGGTGAGGTGGTGGTGCTAAAGTTCAGCAGCTAATACCACAAGTTGCCCTTGGGGAGAGCCATATGGCATGTCCTGCTCTAAATCTTCAGCAGCAGAGAGCACTAGGCTACAATGGAGTAAAAGAAAGGAATGAAGTCCAGCATGTGATGAGAAGATCCTTCTTCTATCCTATGGAAAATTAATAATCACAGTCAGACCCGGGAGCTGTTTAGAGATAAGTTTTCAAAATGTGTAGTATGTCAAAGTTAGAACAGGACAGGAAAGATTTCACGGTGCAGTGAGGTAATATTAGGGTTCTGGAAGTTTAGAGAAGCGCCTAAGCAAGGCCTTTCAAAAATCCAAAAAACAGAATGGCGAATAAAGTCACAGACATTTATAGACATGCATTAACATAATTTGTAGAAACTGAAAGTAATTTATAAAACAACTCTTAAAATTGCACTATTTTGACTGTCATAAAAAAACAACAGAAAGGATCAGAGCAAAGAAAAAAGAACACCCCCCACACAAATACAGCACTGGATGATAGGAAATGGAGGAATTAAAAGCAGGCAGCTTTCAAAACAGATATAATAAGCATGAAATGAAACCTGGATACCCAGGATAGCAAAGTGAGGATATTACCTTGAAACATGTCAAGCATCAAGTAATGAATATATATATATATATATATATATATATATATATATATATATATATATATATATGGGATTCTAGCAGCATGGACATTTAAAGAAAAGAATTATAACTTGGCACTGAAAAATCCTTATTTGACAAGCTTTATCCATTAATATATTGACATAGGCAAGCAGCTGAGAAAATGAACAGATGCATCGGATGGATGGAAGGATGGACAGATGGATATATACCAAAGTGCATAAACAGAAGTTGAAGATCAGTCTTTTATAAAAATCATGGACTGTGTATATGGAATAATGTTTTTATTCGAGTGGCAGAGGAAATAGCTGAAATATTTTACTCTAATATGTTATTCTTTACTATGTTTTCGTTTCCAAACATATGTCAATGTAGAATTTAAACTGAGTTACATTACGGGGTTTGAAAAAGACCTATTGAAATAGGAGCACTAAAATGTATGTGACTCCTTTTTTAAGTATCACTAATATTTCAGCTGTTTGGTAGCTTAGTATAACAGGATATTGAAACAGGAAAACAATACTAAATATAAAAAGCATTCATTTTCATATATTTCTTTTTTATAGGAAAATTGTGTTTTATAGTTGATCAGACAAAGTGAAACAGATGTGTAATGCTTCGGCTGAAAACTCTTGCTCCTGTTAGAGGTTTTGTTCCATCCTGTGCTATTCTCTCCTCCTCCAAGGTACTTAATTGAAATGGTCTCGCTAAGAGTTGAAGTGAAGGAAGAATAAGCTTGAGCAGTTTAACTCAAAACACATTTCAATGTATTGCCCCTTTCAAAGAAATAAGAACAATAACTGAGGGAGAAAAAAGCTAAAGCTTTTGTCTTGACAGGTTACATCTGTGCCTTTTACTAGAATAATCTCTCATGAAAGGAATAATTCTGCATGTTTTTAAATCCACTCCGTATTTATTTCCAGACAGCTTTCATACTCTCAGAATTATGCTGGCAGCTCTGAAATTTAAGAGGAGAGATAAAATGGAACAGGTGACTAGATAGGCTTGAAATTAGCTTCACAGTCTGTTGAAACTCAAGCTGTTCTGCCTACCATCTTACATGACAAAAAAGCATTTTCACTTTTGTGCTGTACAACAGTATTTTGAGTCTATCATTAAGATATCATGTAAAAAGAATAAATAATATATATATATATATATATATATATATGTGTGTGTGTGTGTGTGTGTGTGTGTGTGTGTGCATGTGTGTGTATGTATACATACACATACAGATGAGTGTAACAACCAAAACAGTCAGGAGTTAGGTGTGATTGGGGGAAATACATGCTGAGTACAAAATTACTGTTATCTTTGAGAATTCCCTTTTTCCAAGGCATAGAAGTCTCTGAGTTAGTATGTATAAGTAGTGTTGCATGTGTGTGTGTGTGTGTGTGTGTGTGTGTGTGTGTGTGTGTGTGTGTGTGGAGTGGGGAGTTCAAACCCCTAAATACGTTTAATGTGATATAGGCTAAAGTGCTCACTATTGTGATATAAACCAAAAAAAAAACACTTTTAACTATAATGTTAAAATAAGCAATAACTGCATAAAAACATGCAGTATTCCTGAAGTTAGTAGAGAAATGAAAGGAAAGTTGTAGAGTTGTGTACTTTGCTGTTAGAGTTGCATACATATGTGTATGTTTATATGACATATATCTATAGCTATATCTATCTATCTATATATATATATATATATATATATATATATATATATATATATGTGTGTGTGTGTGTGTGTGTGTCTACATGTATATGTAGTTGTGTACATTATGGGTGCCCTTTGAAAGTGCAAGGAGGATAAATGTGCTCCTTTCCTGGAACAGCCCAAATGATGTAGGCGTGATTAGGGAGAATACATACTAGGTTCATGTAACAATGAGATCTGCAGTTTATTTTCTTTGTCTGAATCATATTTACATTTTTGTAGTTTCAGGACTCAGATCATCAAGTGTCAGACCTGTAGTACAGCAGTTATAGTTACATGAGTGTGTATATTTAAAAAGCCTAGAAAGGAAGGTAAATATATCTGTCTATATATATATATATATATATATATATATATATATATATATATATATATATATATATATATACATCTATATCTATATCTATCTGTATATCTATTTGGATCCCTATCAGTTGATCGTGATTTCAGAAACTAGAAATTCATAGGCTGAGACCATATGATCGAGTTTTTGAAAACATGAAGCTTTTGAATGGAGATTGCGGTACAATATGGTTTGGGAAATTTAACCTTTTCCTCAGTATAGTGCAGTCTTGAAGTTGGTATATATAATTTGCAGGGGGTGTGGGGGGTGCAGGGGTGTTTGCTCCTCTCTAAAACGTAAAAAAGGTAGATTGTGTTTTTTGTGGTGCGAGTACATGGAGGTGCTAGACAAACATAACACTAAGTTAGTGGATGAGTTTATAAAAGAAGTAAAAGAACTGGATATAATCATTAGTACGGACTTACTTTTTGAGTAATATCAAGTGGAGTATCATCAGGTTTTTAAGAGTATTGATAACCACATTACTAATATTAAGTTTCGTAAATTAAGAAAACTTTAAAGGGATCAGTATGAATATTCATCTAAGAAGGCGTATCCCTTGCCACTACTTTCTCAGGAGTAGAGCCATTGGTCTCGGGAACCTTTGACTTCGGCCAATAACAATCACACTACTGTGGAGATTATTAATATTGTTGAGGGGGCTGAGCAGGAAGCCAAAGCCCTTTTAGGTTAACCAGTGTTATGTCAGTCAGAACGGATAAAGGAAAAGGAGCTGAATCATGGCCATTTTCCAACTTTAAAACACCAGAACAATTTTCGGAATCATCCAGTAAAGGGTAGAACAAATTTATTAAGTAATTTGAATTGTGAGGAAGAGGAAATGCTTTGAATTTTACGACAAATGAAAATCAAGATTACGCAGCCCAATAATTGTGGGGGGGGGGTTGTGATTATGAATTCACAAGATTATGCGAATAGAATGTATGCTATTCTTTTTCGTGACACCTATAGTCAAGTTTCACAACATGAATGAAACACTGCATATGGTATAATTTCATTCCAACTTAGTGATATGCTTTTGGAACAATGTATCACTTTGTTAGACTTTAGATTTTTGAAAGTGAATGTTCCTACTATGTTTGGGTTGCCCAAATTGCACAAAGATTTGGTGGACCTTCCCATGCTCCCAATTGTGGATGCCTGCAATTCTGTTACTTCTACCTTTACTAAATTTTTGGATACTAAACTAAAGGATTTTTTGAAGCATGAACGACATCTATGTATTGATTCATGGGACTTTCTTAGGAAATGTAATATGCTGAAATTTGATCCAGCCTTTGTTTTTTTGACCATTGGTATTAAAGATTTGTTTTCATCAATACTTCATGATGTGGGCTTGAACTGGTTTCATGAATGCCTGTTTAGGAAGGGCTTATTGCAAAGCAATATTAGCCTATATGTGGAAATGATAGAACTTGTATTGACTAATAATTATATATTTTTGATGAACAATTATTTTTACAAGAAAGAGGTGTAGCAATGGGGGCAACTTGTGGCCCCCTATATGCTAATATTGTTATGTGTGAATGGGAACGAAGATTTTTGTTTGAACATGTTCTCTTTCAGAACTGTGAGTTGTATTTGAGGTACCTTGATGATTTATTTATTATCTGGAAGGGTGGTGGTAAGAATGATGTTGGGTTGTTTCTTGAGTATATTAATAATACCACTGAGTTCTTAAAGTTTTCCTATGTGTTGAATGACAATTATATTAGTTACCTTGACTTCAACCTGGCTAAGGACTTGGCTAATGGTAGATATGTATCTACCAATTTCAGAAAATTCACATATTCTAATTCATTTTTACACTTTGATAGTTCACACCCATTATCTCAAATGAAAGCAGTTGTCAAAGGGCAATTTGGTAGGGCTGCAAGAATGGAATCACTGTTTGAAGACTTCTTAAGTGACCGCACCCTGTTGGAATCTATGTTTATTAAAAGAGAATACCCAATGGAGTTTGTGAAGGAGATTAAAATGGAAGTGATAAATAAGCGATGTCGGTGGGGTCTATGTTCCTATTTTAATGAGCCTGGAAGTAAGTGATTCTTATAGACCTACTAAGCCCACTAACATGGTTTGTGATGGCAGTGTGGCTGCCCATGATGATGCTTGAACAAATTTCAGGTTGTCTTTTATTACTAGATTTACCACTGATTATAAACAGATCATGACATTATTTTTAAAAATTGGTCTGTGTTAGTTGATGATTGTGTAGTAAGGCAAAAAAGTAGTACTAAGCCTTTGGTTGTATATAAGAGGGGTTATAATTTGAAGAACCATGTGAAGAGACCACTTTGCCCAAATGACCTTAAAGATAAAAAGTCCTGCCAGATGTCCAAATGTGGGTGTTGCCATTTTTGCCCCTATAGTAATACTGGGGAACTTTTTGATACTAATGAATACCCTTTGAAAATCAATGGGAGATACAACTGTAATAGTTCAGGGGTAGTCTATGGGGCATTGAGCCAGTGTTGCCCATGTTTTGCATTAGGAAGACTGAGTGCAAGTTAAGGAACCATAGCTATGAACATATGTTCATAGGTTCATGGATTCATAGGTAGGTACTAGGCTATTGGCCCTAGGGCCTATACAAGCCTAGTCAAAAATGTACCCTGGCTTTTGCCACCCAAGAAAATTTTTTTCCTGTGCCCCTGTCAAGCAGAACCACAGAAGTGATCCCCGGGGTGAATTTCCTATTACCCATCCAATCATCAAGATTTTTCTTGAAGAGTGCTAATGAGGAGCTCTGTTTGACATAGATAGGTAGTCTGTTCCAGAGTATGGGAAGTCTCTGGGACAGGAATCTATCCCTCCAGGATGTTCTGTTTATTGTGGTGACAAGGTTTAGGTCCCTAGAGTGTGTAGCTTGGAGGGATTGAGATTTCTTTAAGTGGAGCATGTCCAACAGCTCTGGGTTTGACAAAGCTTTATATGTTAGGCAGAGATCGCCTCTGAGTAGGCGATATGTGATGGAGTAAAGCTGGAGTTTTTTGAGACGGTCTGCGTAAGGCATCTGTTTGAGGCCAGTAATCCTCTTTGTGAGGTATTTTTGCGGCCTTTCCAGTTGTTGTAGATGTCTTGTGAGGTACATACCAAAAGGGGCGTTGTACTCTATAATGGGTCTAATGAGTGATGAGTAGAGGGGAACAATGACCTCTTTTTTTCTGGATGAGAAACCTTTTGTGATAAGGTGTGCCACGTAGAAGGATTTCCTGACCACTTTGGCGATATGATTATCAAAGGAGAGACTACTGTCCACCTGTGTCCCAAGGTCTCTTATCACACTTTCAGTGTTAAGTAGACTACCGCCTATGTGGTAGTTCATGGGTGCAGAGTTTTTACCAAAAGGGATGACAATGCACTTTTTGGCATTGAGCTTGAGATCATGTCTTTGACACCAGGCATCTATCTCAGTGAGGCCCTTTTGTAGGATGTCCACATCGTTAGGAGTTTCAATTATGGCTCCTAGTTTGCAGTCATCTGCGAATTTAGTTAGCTAAAGACCTTCTGTGTTAGCCTGTACTTCAGAGAAGTAGATGCCAAACAGGAGATGACCCAGGACTGAACCCTGTGGTACTCCACTTGTCACTGGTCTGAAGTCTGATTTGGAGTCTGCTACTTTCACAGTGTGGGTTCTTTCAGTAAGCCAGCTGGCAACCCATCTTGTGACATAGGGATTTATACCTAGTTTAGTGAGTTTATCTATAATTCCAGAGTGGGGATGGTGTTGAATGCCTTGGCGAGATCTAGATAGGCTGTGTGAACCACCTTACCCTCATCTATGGCTTTGGTGACTACTTCAAAGAAGTCTATCAGGTTTAGGAGACATGATCTGCCTTTTACAAACCCAAACTGCGTGGGGTCCAGGGTTTGGAGATCTCCAATGTCTTTGTTTATGAGTTAAATGATGATACATTCCATGGCCTTGCAGATGAGGCTCGTCAGGCTAATGGGGCAGTAGTTCCTGGGGTCTGTTGTGGCCCCCCCCCCTTTGTGGAGTGGGATAACTGTAGTGGTGCACCATTCAATGGGCACAAAGCCTGAGGTGAGGCTATGATTGAACAGGGTACTTAGGTGGGGTGCCAGTTCATTTTGTAGTTCGTGCAGAAGGCAGCCTGGGATGTTGTCAGGTCCCATGTATGCTGTGTTCTTGGCTTTGGAGAGTGAAGTTTTTACCTGTGCAGCTGTGATTACAGGAACTTTGCATTCTTGTATAGAGATGGGCCCTTTAGGGGGTGAGAGGGATGTAAAGTTAGCACTTAACTTATCTGCCAGGATGTTGGTAATATCAGTTGGTTCTGTATATTTAGTGTCATTGTGCTGTAACTCAGAGTAGATCTGAGTGTTGCCATTGAGATTTTTGACATTGCTATAGAATGCTTTGTGGTATGTATGAGATAAAAGGGATGCATGAGATAAAAGGGAAAAAGATTACCAACGCCCTATTTCAACAATTATCTGACTTCCCTGAACACCAATTTAAGTTCATGGTGATTGAACAAGTGAAGCTAAAACCTAGGGGTGGCCCATGGCAGTGGTTTGGCCTGGGCTCAATGAAATGGCATCTACTGGATGTATCTTAAGGTTGAAAACACAATGTATATAATTACAGCTCTTTGTTCTAAAGTTGGGTAGATTTTCAATATTTTATTTAACAACATGAGTTTTATAAAATGTATTCAGGTTGTGTTTTCTTTTGTATGTGTTTTTCTTTAACTGTATATTGAGATGATGATATCATATGATTGTAGGTGTATTTAAAAGTTCATTTGGCCTTTTGGTTTTATCTGAAGAAGTCTTGTCATTGTTTGAGACAAAAGCGCTTAGAACAAATTTGGGAAACGTCCTTGCTTCTATATGGCTTTTCTGTGGTTTAAACTTTTAAAGTTGCTAGAATATTAGGTTTTGCATTAATGTGCATTTTTGGCAGAATATGAAGTCTGAAACTGAAATTTATGACATTATTTAGTGACTTCAGTCATTAATATTTGTCAGAAAACCACAAATTCTATGACTAACAGATGAAAAATATGAGGCACAAATTTGGGCATTCTGTACAATTCTGGACAGTGGAGAGGTATGGACAGAAGAGTTAATTAGTTGTCATATATATATGATGGGTTGGGGTGGGTGTGGAGGATGAGTGATTCAGTCCCCTTTTACAAAAAGTAGGGTAGCTGCAGAATCTGACATTGGAAAATGCTGTGGGTCGAAATGAAATGTTTTCATAAATTTGTACAACTGTTGACAAAAGAGACTTGTTTATGTAATCTGACCATTATACGCAGCTAACAATCTGCCACTTCCTCTCCCCATTGCATCCTACATGAGTTCTATGTTTGTCCTAATCCTTCTTGACTGTATCAGTAGTTCCATTGTTCAATAAGCATTCAAGAAGATCAATCTGTACATCCACTCATCTTTTCCTTGAAAAAGTTCTTCCTTGTGTTCAGACTAAAGTTTCATTCTTTACTCTGAAGCTGAGATTCCTTCCTGATCTCCAGCCCTTCCTTTCTTCTTAGTTTTACTCCTTTACACCTCCTACACCATCCCTTCACATTTTTAATGTATCTAGCCATTGTTGTCATCGTGTCTCCTTGATTCCATGCTTTTGAGTCCTAATCTTTCAAGTCTTTCATCACACTCAGAATATTTTCTTCCCCTTGCTACAGTGCTCACCGCCCTCTCTACCTTCTCAAGCAGCATTGTCTTCAGGTTCTTATATAGTTTGCAGAACACCCAGCAGTACTCTCATTAGAGCCTCACCATTGCTATGCATAATGTAAATATGACCTGGACTCTGTTTTCCACAGGGAGTAGACTTTTGCCACATTTTCCATTTCTGGTGGTCCACTGAGGCAGTCTCCACTAATACATGTTCTAGCTTCACCATCCTCCACCATTGCATACATCTTATCAATTAGTGAGCAGGGTGACTTTGTTCTCTATTTCTCTTAGCATGTCTGATATACAAGACTACAGTGCATAACCATCAGGACAGAACTAAATGGCACTCTACTGAACATTGGCTTATCCTGAAATAAAGATCCCCTGAATATTACACTTGTGAGGGATACTTTCACCTTAGATTACTCCTGATCACAGTAGCTTGCTTCTCAGTTTCCTAACTGGGACTTCATTAAACATGTTGCTGAAATCAAGGTGCACAGTGTTAACCAACATTCCATTATCATCCACTTCATTACATAGACATAAAACTGGTTTAAATTTATTTGGCAGGATCTTTTATTTGTAAATCCAAGTCAGCTGGTGTTCACAAAGTAGTTATCTTCCAGTAATGCCATCAGCATTATGGGTAGAAGTCTTGTCATTCTTCTTATGTTTCCTTCATTTCCTTAACTTTTTCTTGAACCTGTCTTCCTGTATAGGTCAGCCTAGTCACCTTTCCTAGTTACCACGGCCATCAGCACTGTTCCATTCATATCATGGTCACCTTCTTGTGTTTTACTTAGCAAAGACTTTAGCACCTCTGCCTCTTCTACCTTCTCAATTACTTCCCTCTCCTTCAATTTTAGCTTCTCTCTCTCTCTCTCTCTCTCTCTCACCTGTTTCCCACATCTTCCTGACTACAACAAAGCTGAAAAATTGATTCCGTCTTATCTGCTTTTACTTATAGTACTTGCAAGCTCTTTTCTTTTACCACTAATTCAGCTGCCTTTTGGCCTGATCACATTTGTGTTTCACTTTCAGCCTTCCTCCTTATCAGTTTACCCTTCCTGTAGGCCTTTTCCATATACCTTATGGTAATTTCTCCCTGCTTGCTGAATTAATGTGCTTTCTATGTCCTCATCTTGTCTTTTTCTCTTGATTATCATCCCCATTGTCCTCTCAATTTATTCTTTTAATTTGCTCCACAGCTTGATTACCTCTTCATGTATTTCCAGTCCTCTGTTTTCCTCTGTGCTGTACTCGGTGTCCATCTAATCTTCCCCACTGTAATTCAGGACCTAGTGTTTTAGTCTTTCATCCCTTTGTCTTTTAGATGATGGTAAATGGTATTGGTACATGGCCACTGCCTGCCAGATGCCCCTTAACTTCAGTTACCACTATCTGATCTGCACAGAATCACAGCTAGAAACTGTATTGTTTATGCTTGTTTCTGGTGCTAGATAGATGAATCTTTATAGGTTAATGGTCTCCATTTGATACCTTTCCCATCCCACCTTTGATTATGGTATTGTTTAATTTTCCTCTGGAAGATTGAGATCTGCCATAATCACCACCTCTACCCTCCATCCCCTTTCCCTGGCAATCATTCTACCTTCTTCTTTCCTGACTGTGCCTGAGTTAGTAGACAGCATACATCTGACCTCTCTCTCAGTCTTTGTCTTACATTTTAGCAGTCAGCATATTTCTTCCTATCCTGTATGTTTTTCCCATGGTGTCCTCTTCCCCCTTTTCACTGGATTCACATTTTATGCCTTCTGTAAAGTATAGCACTGGTCCCTTGTATTCATTACCAGTTTTTGTATTTCATATTTCTTTTCATCTCTTTTCCATCTTAGATTAATGGTAACTTTGCTTCATGGTATCTGTTCAGACTGGCTCCGAGCAATACATCTCCTTCTTGGTTGAGGCCGAGCTAGCCATTGCCATAAACCTCTTCTGTGGTTCATTATTCTCATTAGTTTCCCAATATTATTAAGTACACAGATTTTTGATTTGAAACAGACTATCTACCCTGCTTGGATTACTTCTGAATACCTAATAGAGTTAATAATTCTGTACGAAATAAATAATATTTCAAAATAGGTTTTTATTTTTGATTTAGGACATTTAAAGTTTGCTACTTCTATTACTATTTTCAGATTTTTTCTGTTTTTTACTACATAGTGATTAACTAGACATACAGGAATTGAAAAACTTCCACAATGAGAATAATATATATATATATACACACAATCTCATTCATCATTCTCCCTTTTCCATTCTTGAGTTTTCTCTTTTGTCATCCTTCTTTTCTTCCCCACGGCTGTTGGTCCACCTGTGTTGTTAAAGCCTTTTCTAACTGATCTCTGCTCCTTCTTTTACTCCTTTCTGACAGCCATCTTCTGCTGTTCTGAGTATTTTGTCTCCTCTTCCCAGATCTCTGTTGCCCAACAAAATGGTGCACTTATTTATAAGGCTGAAAAAGGTACAAATATAGAATGTCATGCCTGTTTCATGTTTAACTAGTTTGACTATGACTTTAGTATCCTTGGTTTCTCCTAACTAGTGAAAACACGTGTCCGCTCCTTCTAGTAGAAGGCCCACTCATTGGCTGCTTTCCTCAATTGTTTTGCCTGTAAGAGTATCCACTTTTATTGTCTTTTTTCCCAAGCAGTCAGAGGTTAATTCATTACTCATCATATAGTTCACACACCTCCATGGTTTTCCAGACTGTCTGTTGATAATGTAACTCTGATCTTTACTTAGCTGTAATAAGAGCCTTAATGCCTACAACACTAGACAACTCTTTAGTGCTGCAACTTGTCTTCCTCTCTGCTGCTATGGTCTCAGCACTGATGGTTCCATTTTCTTTCTTTCACTTCTGGATACCCATCTCTGCTCTAAATGATGCCTCAGCTGCAGTCCAAGAGACATACAGGCGTACAGTGCTGCTGGCTACTTTCTTGGCTTGGAGAGCCAAAAAATCTGTGAACATGTAGGGCCAATATACCTGATATAGTAATATGGATTTCATGAAATCATTAACAAAATCACTATTTTATTGCTTGACCATTAATAAAGTGAAAAAAGAACATTTGTCAACATCAGCAAAATAAAGCCTGGCGTGTTCATAACTCACAGCGAAAAGAGTAGCCATGGGGAAGTAATACTGAAAATGTTTGTCCAAAATGATGCAAACATATAGCCATCTGATGATTTTTTTTAATCTAGTTCATGAAAAATTCTAGTGAACCTTTCAAATCTAGCACAAATTTTGATTTCTCACAGTTACTGCAGAATACCAGTTTATAAAACTGATTGTTGTTTGAATCTAAAAACTGACAACAATTATTTAATTGTTTCCATGGGGTGCACTGAATAAGTTTCTGCTGTTTGTAAATGCAGAATTCAGATAGTTAGCACATTAGTGCATTTATGATATGCGTCTGGTACTAGGACAGTATAATACACAGAAAATCTTTGTACACTGACACTAACTGCCTGTGCCAATGACCTTGAAAAGCACTATCTTTATACAAAATATGTTACTGAGTATAGCCCTATACAGGAATGCTCCTTGAGGAAGCTAGGATGATCCACACTTGGGGAAACAGTGCTAGCACAAAATCAGTTGGGAAACTTCTAAGTACTAAGCAGCATTATTATTTAGTGTAGTCTCTGACATCCTAAATTGCAGGTTTCTCCCTTTCCCACTAAATTACTGATGCCCAGGTGAAATGGCATATAAGCACTACTGAGCTAGTATTGTCACCTAACGTCACAACACATGATCAGAACAGTCCTGCTGGCCTGCTGTCTTTGTGCTGCTATCAGGAATAGAGTGAATATTCATGCAAGCTAATGTCTACTCCCCAGATTATAATGAGTACTGCTAATAATGAAGCACTCTCCCTACTTATTCAGTGGACCCCATTGAGTTTGGAAACACTACTTCAGCACACCAATTACAACACTGTAACCCTAGAATTCTCACACCATGTTGCAGCAGTAATGGGGTTAGTGACAGTTACAGATCTCTGCAGTCTTCCATAACCGGTCACTGACTGAATATATAAAACACTTGTCACCGATATTCATATATGTTCCCTATGCTCTGTGTACTTCTCAGAGTGTGGGAGAGACTGTATCTTGCTATGGCTGGTTTCATTAATGGTAGGCTGCGGAACAATGACTCAGCAGGACAATCTTCATATATGAGCAGCTCTTAAAGCACTGTATGGAGGGTTGTGGTTAGCCAGGGCTTGATCTGTATATCCTATCTCTTTTCAGGGAACAGTAGTTTAAAAAAGGAGTAATGTGTTTCTGTGTTGAGGTGAAAGCAGCAGTATATTTGTTAAACTTGATGTCTGAATACTGCAGAGATGTGAATTACCACACATTCTTTTTTAAGGCAGGAGAGCTGTACCCACATGCCCTTTTTCAGTACAACCTTGTTATATGCAAAGGTACACAGTAATAGTGTACAGTATAAGAAAAACAGATCCACAATAACATTATTATGCTCTGTTGACAAAACATAGACTCAAAACTGTAATGCATGACCTAAAATGCTTATGCAAAGGACGCTAGTGAGAAATTCTCTGAACAAGGACTTGTATAAATACAAAGAGGCAGAGGATATTGCAAAGCAGCAGCACTTTGCCTTATGTTGAAGACTGAAGGAAGTATTTTAGCTAGAATGAATAGACAGCCAGAGTGGGATGGTGACTGACATCAATGGGGAAGAAATTCCAAAGCGAAGGACCTCTAGTGCATAAGGCATTTGTAGAGAGACTGAGAATATAGTAAAGAACTATTAGAGATTCATATACAGAATATGATGAATTGTTTCATTGTAACTAGCTGCCAAGTGGAACTATAACAATCCATACAAATTAGCATATGGAGTTGATGCATATGTGATGGGTTATTTTATGGGTGGCTATCCAACTTTCAGTGTCTGCAAGGCATTAATATTGACTCTTACTTGCCCCTCTCATGAATCTACACATTTTGTTTTGCTAAGCATGTAACTTTCCTTTGCTGAGAGAACTGATGTAAATCAACTACTGTTTAGTATGCGCATTTCGGCTTTACACTTCACATGCCACGTGAGCCATATGCATGTGAGATATTATGAACAGCAAGCTGTAGAATAATACAGCCACATTTTGAGTACACATGGACTAAGTTATAGAAAGGAATGTGCTACTGTAGGGCTTACAGAAGGTATTTACCTGTTTCACTGTTGGTTTGCACTTTGAAATGTTGTCATCTTAAATAAGACCAACCTTGGATAAACTACTGTAATCCATCATAACAAGACTAATGAAGTAAAGATGGCCAATCTTTTGAGTCCCAACATTAGACGTTACATGGCTATAATTACAAGAAGATTAAATGCAGATTTACTACAAACAGGTTTAAAAAATTACCTCATATTTTTAACATGTTATTTTATGACCCTTACTCATAAATTAAGCTGGCAAAAAATGTTAACACTTGGCAGAAAAATGTTTTGAAAACTAACTGTGGAGTCTCATTTTAAGTCAGCACTGAAAAACAGAAAAGATCCTCATAACTGACAACCGCACCTCCTTAATTGTCTAGCATAACTTAGACAAGAAGTCCATCAGAAAGCACAAAAGAAATCTCCAGATAAAGAGACAAATTGCCCTCTTAAATTCCCCCAAACAGATATGAGAAGAGAAAACTGCTTTATGACACTGTGTCTACAAATGACATTTAATGTGGTACAAAACTTTCTCTAAAAGATTTCCTTAAAGAATTTAGCAATCTCTCATTGATATACTCAACGCCTCCCACAGATCATGCATTGCCTACCCTGCTACCATTCATCCACTTCTTCCACTTCAAATGTATATGTCCCAAAGAAGTCTCTCTTTGCAAAGATATAAGAACCAGGGGTTTGTGTTGTCAGATCCAGAAGGGGTGTCAGTGGAAATATTTTCAAGCAGAATAGAGACTTCTTTGGGACATATACATTTGAAGTCTGTATTTTCAAGCAGAATAGAGACTTCAAATGTATATGTCCCAAAGAAGTCTCTGTTCTGCTTGAAAAGATTTCCACTGATACCCCTTCTGGATCTGACAACACAATCCCCTGGTTCATATATCTCTGCAAAGAGGAAATATGTCTTCCTCTCATCCACATATACAGTCTATGTCTTACACAAAACATCATGCCACAGATTTGGAAAACTGCTCTAATTAATCCCCCCAAAGCAAACCAAGCCAAAATATACCTCTTACTTCTACCCAATATCCATCCTCTCAATTCTGGAAAACATCTTGAAAATATAGTCTACACCCAACTGTCCCTCTAAATCCATCAGTACCACCTGCTCTGCTCAACACAACATGGATTCTGGCCTGGAAGAAGTACTACGACAGCAGTTTGGTCCCTAACTGATGACATCTTGCAAAACTCTGATAGTGGTCTCCTTACAAGTGTCCAATTTATTGACCTGACAAAGGCATTTGACCTCATTGACCATTATCTTCTCCATAGCAAATTAATTGAAATTGGTATGAGTCCAGATGCTGTTCCCTGGTCTAAAAACTTCCTCACTGACAGACACTTCCAAATTAAAATAGGATCCTCCCGATTAGAATCTGCACCTATTGACAAAGATGTAGCAAAAGGATCCATTCTTACCCCCTCATCTTCTCCATATTCAATAACAAACTTCCTTATGACCTCCCCCATCTCACACTTATCCTCTATGATGATGACATGGTCATTTACTGATCAGGTCACTCTTGCATCAACATTTAATACCAACTCCAGTCAGACTTACATGAAGTCCAACAATGGTTCATAGACCATCAACTACTTCTTATCCCCTGCAAGTCCCAAACTATGCCTTTTGGAACTCCACAGAAAATTCACCAAAAACCTGACTCTTTAACTATCTTTGACCTACACAAATATTCCATAGAGACAACCTCCACCTTCCAATACCTAGTCTGTAGCTGAACAGTTACTAAACTTCCATTTCCACATAGACAAAGTGAGAGCCAAAATAAATTCCCTTCTCTTTTGGGGAAAAAAATATCTTTCTTTTTTATCCCAACTAACCAGAGCAGCCATTGGCAAAGGAGTTCTCCTTTCTCAACCTGAATATGAGCTCTCAGTTTTTGCTTCTGTCTCCAAGAAAAACATTGCCACACTCCAGACTATCTCTAACATCAGCTGATTCATTACAAACTCACTTCTCTGTAAACATCACTGTATCATCCTAGAAAAAAAAATTGCTACTCATAAAACAAAGATCTAGCATATTTTTAGGATCCCAACTCTACAAACTACTCCAACTCAACATATTTATTCCACTTGCAGCTAGACTTCACAAAAAAACCTCCTCATACAACCTGAGAGACTACTCAACAGCCATACCAGCTGTCATTTCCCCTAGAACCAAACTTTACAGCACTACAAATGCTTTCTCCTCTGAGGCACCTACTCTTTGGCAGGTTCTTTCCTATTCCCATTGACATTAAGGAAACCAACACTTACTCTAAATTTAGAATGCAACTCAAAAAGCACTTCATCAAAGCCACATATTGCATAAACTGTCTCTTTTCTGAGTCTCTTCTCCCCTCTCAAGATTCATTGTAGATTGACCCACTTTAGAAACTAATGTTTATATTGTACATTACATTCTGTTTGATTGTACATTGCACTGTGCTTGTTCACTGTAATTTAATATACACAGTTTTTCTATTTAATTAGTCTGAACTATTGTGTTATTACTTACATTTCTGTATTTTTGTTTGTGAAATGTTTCGTATTTCACCTGGGCTGAGTCTGAAATTGGTCAATATTAATCAGTGCACCACCCCAGTAAACAAATATAAATAAACAAAAATGCTAATGTAATAGTTAAAATGGTAGTATCCTACAAAAATATGTTCAACTTGTTGTTGTTGTTGTGCCTTTCGGCTTTTCCTGGTTAGGGGTTGCCACAGAGGAACTCCAGTCCGCTAATGATTGGCAGTAGATTTTTTACGTGCCGAGTTGCCATCCCTGACGCACAACCTTCAACGAAAGTACACCCATTCACGCATGTCTCCACACAGAAGACGCTCTAGCTGAGAATCGAACAAGACAACGTCTTACTGTGAGGCGACAATGCTACCGCAGCACCACCACCGCAGTTCTATCATAAACAGACTACAGTGTGGTATAAGTGAAATACTTATTTGAAATAGAATAATTGGAATTTGAACAAAGGACTAGTGAAGCCAAGTATCTCATTGTAATACACATATGAATATAGTGATGAAGAGGTTAATTGTTTTGTGACTCGTTGTCACAAATAGCCTTTGTGTAGCTGCCTCACACTTATGTCTGCATCATCTTGGTCTCTTTTGGCCCATGCATCTTTCAGATCCCTATATACCTACACTCTGTCACTACATTTGAAAATGTGTTCGAGAGCTCTTCTGTACTTTCTGTGAAATGGTACTTACTCAAGGCTTTCTTAAATCATCCCCTTTTAGATGCCATACATACTTTCTATTTCCTCCCAGCCTTTTTATTCTGTACCCCTTCTACCTGCACCCTAACAATGCATCATGTCCCTATCATAGCCCCGCTTGCTCTTCTTTGCTAGCATATCTATATACCAAACATTCACTCTTTCGTCTTACTGCCTGCACTTTCATTCCCTTCATTAGTAGTTCACTAAATGTAGTTAAATAAATATATATGTGGATGTGGGTTTTGGGCTATTCTGCTTATCCAGAAAATGTGTTATGAAGAGTCTTATTGGTCAATACACAACAATCTTAAACTACAAAGCTATTATTTTGGTAAGTATGCCTTCTTTGCTGTCTAAAAAACTGAATCACCCTTTTTCTGTATGGCCTCCAGAACTGAATACATTACTCCAAACATAGCTTTACCACTCACTGCCTTTAACAGTGCGGGGATCTCTTAGGTTCAGGTCTCTGTAACCTAAGCACAAAACATTTCCCATTGCGTTACATAATTTAAACAAGATTTACTGTTAATACTGAAGCAAACATTCAAATGTTAACTGACCTTACTCTAGACATTCACCCCAAAATTGCTACTCCCTGCCTGTAGTGAGACAAGCATTTTCTATCCAACAATAAACAAATAAAATAAAATGAACTCACTATCTGCACTGCAGTTATAGAGTAAATCATGAACAAAACATAGCAACTGAAGAAGTGTATTATATAAGAATACAACACTAAATTAGTCTTTCACCTAAATGAAGATCCATTTTGTTAAATCTCAGCCACTTATTGCTCTATTCAGCTTTTAATGCTTTCACAGTTTTGAAACCAACATACTTCCCCTTCATTTCATCATATATGTATTATGAGGCACGGCATAAAATGCCAGGTATGTCATGCATGTGAGATATCCTTAACCTACCTTAGAGAATGGGTGAACTGTACATTGGTACCCTGACTGGAGAATAAATGTTCTTCAGCAGGGTGTTAATCTATAGGTAAAGCCCACTGAAAAATATGGAGCTTGGACTGAAAGAAAGCTAACAGACACCATTATTTTACACTCACTAAGCTGTGTTTTTGCTGCTTAGCAAGTGTAAAAGAAAATAAATAAAATAAAAAAAAAAATAGAAAAAAATAGAAATGTATGTGTGTGTTTGTGTGTGTTTATGTCTGTGTGTGAGTGTATGATGCATGACAGTGAGATCGATCGAGACATTATTTTATACTCAGTAAGCAGTGCTTTTGCTCTTTTAAGAAGTGTAAAAGTAAAAGAAAGAAAGGTGTGGGCGTGTCTGTGTTTGTGTATGTGTGTTTATGTTTCTGTGTGCATGTGTAAGTATATGCATGCTTCTGTGCATGAGACCAGAAGTGTGTGTGTGTGTGTGTGTGTGTGTGTGTGTGTGTGTGTGTGTGTGTGTGTGTGTGTGTGTGTGTGTGTGTGTGTGTGTATGTGTGTGTGTGAAGAGTAAGAGCAATCAAGCAGTAGCAGCAGTATTTGAGAGGTTTGCATACCTCTTGACCTCTTAAGATATGTGATAAAGCCTAAAATAAATGGGGAACCAAAGGCTTAAAATAGGAACAGATATTGATTTTATAAAAGTTGCTTGAATAACTGGATTTGTTTTAGAATGCATTTTCTGAATGAAATAAAATCTGAAACTTAAATGCATGTCATTATTTAGTGATTTAAATCCCCAATGACTGGCAACAAACCACACATTTTAGCAGTAAGGGACCAAAAAAAAAATGAAGCAGATATCTGGATATGTTTTGAAAATGTTATATTTTGGGTGTAAAATAATTCCTCCAAAACCATTTACATATACTACAGCAAGTTTGCTGGAGGTGGGAGACCTATTTTACATCAAAAATGTATAAAAAATAATATAGTAATAAAAAAGTAAATAAGTAAGTAAAACACAGCACTTTTACATACAGCCGATTCTCTAAGCACAATAGTACCCTCCAGGGAGTGTTACTCTGTAAATAACATCCTTCCTGGGGTGTAGAGGCCCGCTGCCTGCAGAGTCAAGCCTCATAACATCCTTAGGTGGGTGTTATTTACACAGCAACACACACCCTGTTTGGCATTATTACTTGCCTACCAATGAACCAATAAGAGTTAGACTGAAAAGGTCTCTGCTACATAAACCTATTCTGTATCACATCTACAAATTAAATGGTGTTCAGAAAGTCCTCTTGCCTACTTTATAAGCCTCTTTCCATAATCTTCTCTGGGTTTTAGGTGAGCTGACAGGACTGTAACTGCCCAGTTCACTCCCAGACCCACACTTGTATAATGTAATTAGTGTCACTCTCTTTCAGTACTGTAGAAGGGTCTATGTCAATTCTTCGAAGGCTCACAATTTTGGACATTACATGGTCAAGACCAAACGTTCGAAAATTGCAAGTGTTCGAAGATTGACTTTCAATGGCACTGTAGGGTGCAGATAGGGAGCATTTCCCTTTTCTACACTGAAGTGTGGTCTCGGAGTTGGTATATATAAGTAGGGGGTGGGGGGGCCGGAGCCCCCCACATGGGGAGTGCAGGGGGGCTTGCCCCTCTGCTCACACTGTTAAGGTGTGTTTTTCTTTTTTTCTTCTTCTGATATTCGAACATCCAAATGTCGAACATTTGGTCTCGACCATGTAATGTTCCACATTTTGGATGTTCGAATATTTAACATAGACCCCTGTAGAACCAGTCTGCTTTTTAAGTATAGACTGAACATCTTTTTACAGCCCTTTTCCAGCATTGTTGACAATGAAATACATGGGGATACAGATTATACAAATAACTCCTGTGTTTAATCTTTTTTGAAACTCTGAAGTTCCTTTTTTTGTGTCATTGTTGGACATTTTTCTATTTATCAATTTGTCCCAGTCCATATCTGCCTTACCCAGCATAGGCCCTATGTTGGCATAGGCCCTAGTCTTCTTAGTGTTCTTCAGTAAATAAATAGGTGAATTTAAGTTAGTAATTTTGCTTAGCTGTCTATACATTCTTAAACATCCTAATTTTCATTCCGTGACTATATGGCTTTGAAGAGTGAAGAACTGTTAAAGCTTGAAGATGACCTGATACTCTTGGTTTAGAACATCCCAAAGGTTGGAGCATGTGAATATATACAATGGTGAGCCCATAGCAGGTGGCATTTGGGATACACTTTGTTAAAGTAAAAGAAATATAATTGATGTTCATAAAAGTAACACAGCTAAACAAGGAAGATACTTTTATTTTAGTTTTAACTTACCAATGAGGAAGTGGACTCCCATCTGTCTGACTGTATAGGCAGAGGACAGTGAAAGGCATGAAGATGAAATGAGGGTCTGAAAGTGCTGTCAACATGTGTGTCCTTTACACTAAACAGTAAGAACTTAGAGTATTATCCTTTAAGGACAAGAACACTGATTTATAGCTCTTAAAAACTGAAATTACATTTTCATGAGATGAAATATGTTGGTATATATAGAAATACCAAAAATATACATGATTGGATGGTTTCTTTCTAGTAGAATTAAGACATTACAACTGTCAAAATGGATTTATGTATTTCAGAAATGTATTTCTAAGCAAACTAGGCCAGATAACATTGTTTGAGTTTTTTTGAGACATAGGTACTGCAGCTATATGTTGCAAGTTTAGCTAGAAGCCACAACTCTGTCTTGTTACAGACAAAAGAATCATATGGAGCATTAATTGCCAAGGAGAAGCAGTCAGAGACATGGACATTTTGCGATTGTATTTGTCCTTGCTTTTATTACGAGATCTGTAATGAACACAATTGTACAAAATGAAAAATACTACACATGAAATCATGGAAAACCTGCACAGAATTAGAGAATCTTCTGCAGTGTAATAGTTTGAGCTGATGATTACACGATATAAAGTCAGTTGAGTTTCTTCTGATTTGTACCGTATAAAGTTTGTCTTAGTAGTCTGCCCTGTTTACATTTGTCTTTGTGTAATCGTAATAACTGTCAGGACTATTGACACAATATGCTTTTATGTTTCTGTACATTTACTGATGACAGACAGTATTATGGAACTCTGATGAAGCCAGTCAATTTTTCTAAAAGCAACCTTGTGTGTTATCTCATCTGCCTATAAAATGTGTAATGCAACATATCAGAAGGTTAAAATGGAGCATGGCAAAGTGGTAGGAAGAGGAGATCCCATGTGTTTTCTACAGCTAGCTACAGAACAGATCCATAATATTTTCAATGATTTTATGGAAGGCGTGGAGTCTAGAGGTAGCTGATATTTGCTTGTGACAGAATGCATATGGCAGGAGATGAGAGTGGAGTTTGTCATGCCACCTTTGGTTTGATCTGTCCTCCATAAACTATAAGCATGTTTTCCTTTTCTCTGCAGTGACTGCAAAAGTTCTTACAGGAAGTTTTCATGGAGGTAATAAATTAATGTGTTTTAGGCTTAGAATTCATTAATGAAAGCTGTGCAGTTTAGAACTTATTTATTTAACATTTGTTTACCAGGAAAGTCTGACTTGGAACAAAGCCAGTTTTCAGCAGAGACCTGGGGAGAAGCACTCCAGATACATGTCTTTGTAACATGGGAGGAAATTGGACCACCCAGAGAAAACCCAAATGAATGCAGGGAGGACATGCAGACTCCACACAGAAGGCACTCCAGCTGAGAATCAAACCAGAGAACCTCTTGCTGTGGGTCGACAATGCTACCACTGCACCACTGTGCCACCTGAACTGTAGGAAAAAAGTAATATCTGCTATGTGCATATCAGGAAACCCTAACAGAAAAGAAATGCACAAAGTACCCTTTAACAGTTGTATATCAGATCATTACTAAACATTGTGAGATAGGCAGAGAAAGAAAAGAATACACTGCCTTGCCATGAACAGCAACATATTATGGCAATAAAACTTCAAAGTTTAGCTTTGGATTAGCAGAGTCCTCCTAAGTGGTAAACATATATGGTTAAAAGTTTTGAAGTTATGTTTTTTCAAAAACATCATAAATTAAATAGTCTAATGAGATCACTCATCAGGAAAAGCGGTGTTATGTGACTCTACATGGCAAATCAGCTTTTAAAAAAATTATTGTGTTTTCCTAAAACATTAAAGACTGAATTGTGGGCAAGATTCTGCTAATTGCCCCAAGATGTGGGCTGGGTAATCTAAAAAGAAAAACAAATCCATCTCACCTTTTCTCTGTGGACTGCTCCAGGGACCATTTCTACTGCAAGATACTTTAAATTGTAAAGCTTCTCACAGAGGCATTTCTGCTATCTGTTTTAGAGATGGACAACGTATTCCACTATAACAGCCCTCTGACCTTCAGGCTACATGCTAAAGAAAGAGAGAGAAAGAAGTATATGGTGTCCTTGTTTCACTCAAGGACAGACTTTGATTTTAATAAGTTATTTCTTCCTACAGGTTTTATGTGGTTTGCAGTGATATTTTAAATAATACATTCCAAATGTGTTGTTATGTAGACTGCATGAGTTTTGAATTCTATCTTGACAATTGTTTGCTTTCAGTGATGTTTCTACAGTTCAGAATGCCAGGTTTAATTTCTCCCAATTTTGCATGCTTACATTGTAGACTTTTAGACTTTTGAGTTGTATGTTTCTTTTCCTTAATAAAAATAAGGGAAATAACTATTTATCATATGCAGAATACTCTAAAATGAAAGGCAATATTATCACAGTTGTGAGATTATTTTAGATTCTGTGATTGTTAAAGACAAGAAATATGCATATTGTATCATATTTAGAAGTTAATGTGTTTAGATGACAAACACTTTTAAGACTTGTGCATGGATAATTGGATATCAGATGCACATATGCACACACACAGAGGCACACACATACAGAACATTTGTAGGATATTTATAAATTTGTGCATGAGTAATTGAAAATAAAATACACACATGCATGTATACACACACACACACACACACACACACACACACACACACACACACACACACACACACACACACACACACACACACACATACATACATTACATCCCACCCATACATACATAGTTGCTTGTACAGATAGAGATAATTATTTTCTTAGTGTAGCAATCCAATGTTTACATAAGTAGTGTTTGTTTTATTTCATATAGCATTTTTAGTACTTAAGGGTTAATAAAGGGAATCTAAATCACTTGTACAAGTTAATGACCTTTTATGGGATGTGAACCACAGATTTTGACTGCAAGAATACATGCATTCAAGACAGTTAAATTATCTGTAACAGGGATTCAGGTACATTCAAGATATGTTTTCTTGTAAATGTTTGCAAACTTGTAAGAAAATATTGAATCAAAGTGTACTGTCTTCCTAAAATGCAATGAATAAGAAGAAAATGATATTATAAAAATAGACATTGTTTTAAAATTAATTTCTTACACATTCACTGAATATAAAATTGATAATATTTGGACAGGTACATAATTATTACATATTGCAATTAGTAGCATGGAAAAGGAAACAATTAGCATGACGTTTCATGTTATACACTAAGATTTTATTGGAACATTCTATCTGGAATTTATAAATTGGAAATCTGAAATTAGCTGCATAGATATTGATTTGTGAGCTTAGTTGCACCAGAACATTAGACTATGCCACTCAACATAGTTACAGACCAGATTTTTAAAACAGTATTTATGCGAAGGGTGGAGAAAATATGCATGTATAAATTCACAAGTTCAAAGGATTTTTTTGTAAAAGCTGTTTTTATCAAATTCACATTCTTTTGTCATACTGAGTTGACATTTTTTTTTCTTATTGTTATAAGATGAATATCCCAGATAGAATGGAATCAGCAGCAGGTTTAATTGTTCTGTATTACAAGATGGACAACTTTGTTCATATGTTTAGCTAATAGGCACAGCTATCTTCCAACATGCTTTCATGGGGTGGAGAGGGTGTACAGGCAAAGACTAGACTGGTATGTTTCCAAAGCCATGTGAAAGTTAACTACATACAAACTATTGAAAATGCTTCACTGAAATCTGAGTGGAGTGAAAACAACCATAGTTTTGATATGTGATACTGACAAATGGCTAGGAAAGTCATCACTGTTCAAATTCTAGTTGAAGTTACACAAAGCAGTAATAACTAAAGAAAATAAGAGGGCTGTAATAGGAAGAACTTTCTGTTGTTTTTGTTATTTATTAGCCAGGATTACGAACGAAGTAAGTAAAGCAGAGTAAGCTGTTATATGGATGAAATATAGCTACAGATTGTTTTTGTGTTAGTGAGAAATAAGTAAAATATTTAAATTATGTAAATCAGAAGATTCAGGGTTCAATTCCTGGCTAACCAGTGACTGCTAATCTAATACAAAAAGCAGCAGGTGTTTTGTAGTATACAATAAGTTCAAGTAAATGTATCTATTTTGTGTCAGAAAATGACAAATAATGCTTTAATCATTATACCACAGTTTATAAAATAAAATTAACATGAGTTTTGCAAAAGGATTTTAACACTGATAAAGTTATGGGTAGACATGAAAAACAAACTTGTGTTTTCATTCTAAGATCAAAGACAGTTCTATCCTCTAATAGCTTCTACTTCTTCTTCACTATGTCTAGATGCTAATGATTCATCTTATGAAAGCAAACTCATAATAATCTCACTTGATAATATAAGGATAAAAGATTTGTAATCTACCATAATGCTCAGTCACACTAGATAATAAATTAAAATTTGACCTGCACATGAAAATGCTTTAACAAAAACCAGCACTAGACTTTACATGCTCTAAGGCTCAAACATGTATAAGTATTCTAATACAAACAGTTGGAGGTATCAAGGATAGCAAACAGGATCATGGGCTCAAATGTTCTTTGAATATCTGTTACTATCAGAATTCTTGGAACCATGTTCAAACATCCAGCCACACTTTACTGCATCATAATTTTCAGATAAATAGGCAAGTACTCTTACTTAATATCCCTAGTTTCCCATGTATCTCTGTAAACAATATTGAGTGATATGTTAAATTGCTGAGGTTTCACTTCTTTCCCATTCCTATGTTATCCTCCTGTTATCCTTTTCCTTTCCATTCATTGAAACTAAAATAAAGTTTATAAAAAATAGCTGCATACGTTTCATTTTCATGCATCTTCATACATAAAGTATTTGCTGTATGTATATTTACCTGTACAGATTAATTCAAGAATACTGTTTTCTAAGAATACTGTTTCATAGTCTTGTTTAGAGAAAGAAAGATTATTAATTTTGAATGACAGTTTTTATTTCTTTTCCACATTACCGTCCTTAAAACTATTGCATATTTTATATATCACACTTCTAGTTTAACAAGTAAACTATTATTTTACCAATATCACCTGATGGATTGCCAGTTGTCTCACAGAGAGGATGCAGAAGATCAAAATAGGGGGAAGTTACCTCCACAAAGAGACCAGTCACCAGTGGAGTTCCCATGGTTCTGTGCTGGAACCTCGCCTGTTTGGCACCTACTTCTCTGAAATAGAAGCCAATACCAAAAGGCTGACTAAGTTTGCAGATGACTGCAAACTAGGAGCAGTCATTGAATTCCCAGATGACTTAGCCATCCTGCAGGAAGGTTTGTTTCAGCTAAATAACTGGTGCAAAAATCATGGACTGAAACTAAATGCAAAAAAAAATGCATCATTGTATCTATTGGGAAGTCATCCACCCCAGGGAATTACCACACTGAAAATATGCCCCTAACAGTTGTTCGGGATTTGGGAGCTTATATGGACAGTGACATAACTTTTAACCAACATGTGTCCATTGTCGTAAGAAAGTCTTTCTATATTACGTAGCTTATAAACAAAGTGATTGCATCTAGATCTAGGGATGTCATTGCCCCTCTTAACTCAGCCTTAGGCCAATTATTCAGTATAATGCACTTAGACACATGCAACAACTGGAATGTCCACAGAGATAGCTTACTAAAATGATACAAGACCTAAAGAATATATCTTACATGGACCGATTCAAAGCCATGTCACTATACTATATACCTTACAGACTGCTAAGAGGTGACCTGTATCTGGCATGCAAGGCATTCTCTGACCCAATACTGATGGATTTACTGCACATCAGTAAGTTAAATGACATCAGAAATACTCAGTCTAAAGATCTAAACCTCTTTTGCAACATCAGCAGAACAAATTGGAGGGACAGGCTTATCTTGCAGTGGATACCACTGCCCTGGAATGGACTTCCCATCCATGTAAAACAAAACTAATCAATGTCCTTATTCAAAAGCAACTTAGATCTATGGATGGGAAACAGAAAATTTACCCAAGGACTTCCCCTTGCTCTACTAATGTACAGACACAGATTCCAAACATTTTAATCCCATGCATGGGTACCCCCAAATTATCTGTGATAGGAGGGCGGAGCCTGAATGGCTAACTGAAAGCAGCAGTATGTTAGAGATCCATATAACTAGTTAAATAAGACAGGAAAAATATTCTTTTTTTCTTCAAAGTATAAAATCTTATAGATAAAGGACTAATTTACATAATTAGAAACTTTGGTGAAGTTTTACAAATAATTTCCTGTCAAAAAGCTTGGAGATATATTCACTTGTTAAAATGAGCAATCCAAGGAATTCTCATCAGGATGCTGCCTTAAAGAAGGAACTACAACAGATGACATCTACCCTGCAGGAGTTGAAGATGGATGATTTTATAGAGAACCTAGAAAAACTTAATACAAGCAGTCAAAAACAGGCTGACACCCTCAAGGAAATGCTCACCAACAAAAACCAATGGAAGAGAAAGCACCCAGCCGAAGTAGAGGTGCTAGACCATAAAATACTCCACAATGAAGAACGATAATCCAAGGCCAATAAACGCTCCAATAAAAAGTTTTATTGGCAAATGACAAAAAGATACTTGCGTCGACCTAGGTTTCGTCCATCTCCACGGACTTCTTCAGAACACAAGTACATACAAAATCTAGCCGCTTAAATACCCTTAATTGCCAAGTTAAAAAACTAATTGACCAATCAATGACATAATTAAGTAACATAATAAATAAAAACATTTTTAAAGTAAAACCAAAGTTAAAGATGACAATGTGTAACGACATTATGTTTCATCCATCAATAAAGTGAAAACATTTTGTATGTGATGCTTACATTATGTACTGATATAAACATAAACTCTATATGCATATATATATATTATATATTAAATATTAAAAAACTCCCTAATAGTTACCTAATACCGTGCCATATGTATAAAAATTATTTTAAAAAAATTTTTATGTGTTAAAAATATGATGTTAAAAATATGATAGAATGATGAATATCCATATACAAAAATGTAAAAATGTATTGTCCAAAATATAACTGTGCATAAACCTTAAAATTCCTACATATAATATAAATATAAATAATGTATAAAACAAATATGCATATGTAAAAACATTTTAAAATACATATAGTACTTTTTTGATATTGTTAATATATGATTAATCTACATCCTTAGGTCGTCAAACCAACCGTAAAATAAAGCAACCGTAAAATAAAGTCTAAAATATTTTACTATGTAGGAAACTATAAAATTTATCCATTGCATTGTATATAATCTATATATGTGGCATATATGTACCAGGGGATGTATTATACAATATATGTTTAATTCTAATAATAACGTAACCAACACTAATTACCTTTAATGCAATGTAACCATAAAATGGGTTTAATACTAATATATTCATTGAGGCCAGGATACTGATGGGCATTCAATAAAATCTGCATCCTCAATTCTGATGTGTCCAAATTATATTTAGTAATTTTACCCTGTTGATCCAATCTCTGATGTAATACTCCAAAAAACTTGAACTGGTGATTTTTGTATTGATGTATATGTCTGGCTAAGGCATTAGTTAACTTATTATTTTTGATATCTAATAGATGTTCTTTAATCCTGTCCCTCAAATGCCTACTGGTTTTCCCAACATAAAAACCATCACACTGTTGACATACTGCAATATATACAACATTATTAGTATAACAATTAATATGTTGGTGAATCTTAATAGTGTAATTGTTTACTATCGTTGTTGTGCCAGTGTTAATCAGGTGTTTACATATTGAACACCTACCACATTTGAAGTTACCCATGGGTTTGTTAGAATGAATGACCGCCTTAGCATTTAAACTTTCAAACAAATCCTTAAATGATGTATCTTTCCTAACAACATATGTAATACTCCCTTTGAAAAGGTCCCCCAAGATGTTGTCCATGTTTATAAAATTCCAATTCTTTTTAATAATATTTTTAATGACCCAAAAGGTGTCATTAAATGTAGTGATAAACAAAGGTATACTATTACATATAGATCCCCTATTATCAGCAGATTGAATTTTGTTGCCATTACCAATCAAACACTCATTGCCATTTAATAAAGCTTTGTAAAAACCATTCTGCCTTTTATTTTTCACCTCATTGGCAATACTACTACAAAAATCCTTTGGGTAGCCCCTGTTCAGAAATAGTGTTATAATGTACTGCATTTCGTTTTCAAAGTCCACCTCCTCACTGACCATTCTGGCTGCCCTCACCAATTGACCTTTAACCACAGCTTTTTTCTGGTGGTCAGGGTGCCAGCTATCGTAATGTAAGTAAGAATTTGAGAAGGTGGACTTTCTGTAAATGTTGGACATTAACTTGTTCTTACTTTTGTCATAAGTTAACTTAATATCCAAATAACTAATACTGTCCTGACTTATAACATGTGTAAACTTCAAAAACCAAACACTGCTATCCATATACTCTAAAAAGGCTTTTAGTTCTGCCTGTTCACCGTTCCAAATAATAAATAAATCATCTAAGAAACGACCATAAAATTTAACATGTGTAAAAAACTCAGTATTGAACACATAGTTGAGCTCCCAATAAGTCAATACAAAATAGCTACTCCATTCTTTTGTTTATAATATGCCCCTTCAAAAAATAAAAAAATATTTTTTAATACAATATCCATTAATTTTGTTAATACATTAATTTTGTTTTGGTCATATAAATTAGTATAAAATAACTGCTCTTCTAACCATTCAAGCCCCCTATCGTGGGGTATAACAGTAAACAGGTTACAAACATCCATGGTAATAAATGTATCTCCCATGTTAAATGCAATGGATTTAATTTTTGCCAAAAAATCCCACGAATCCTTGAGTATATGTGGAAAAAATTCAATACCAGGCTTTAAATGGTAATCCAAGAATTGACTAATAAAATGTGTTTTACTACATTTACCATCCACTATAGGTCTAAATTGTAAATTATCTAGGCCTTTGTGTATTTTTGGGATACCAAAAATTCCACTAATAACTGGATACTCGTTTTGTAAGAAACGCCATTCATATTCATCCAACTCACCCTGGTACAACATATCGTTAAGTGTCATATCAATTCTTTTATGGGCTATGTTTATTTCGTTTCTACTAATTTCCACATATGTATCTCCCATCAATAGAGCGTTCATGTAAGAAGTGTAATCCTGGTAGTCCACTATGACTACACCACTACCCTTATCTGGTTTCATTATTCTAATATTTTTAGTAGACAAAATCCTCTTTAAATCCTCTTTCATTGCATTAAAGGTAATTAGTGTTGGTTACGTTATTATTAGAATTAAACATATATTGTATAATACATCCCCTGGTACATATATGCCACATTTATAAATTATATACAATGCAATGGATAAATTTTATAGTTTCCTACATAGTAAAATATTTTAGACTTTATTTTACGGTTGGTTTGACGACCTAAGGATGTAGATTAATCATATATTAACAATATCAAAAAAGTACTATATGTATTTTAAATGTTTTTACATATGCATATTTGTTTTATACATTATTTATATTTATATTATATGTAGGAATTTTAAGGTTTATGCACAGTTACATTTTGGACAATACATTTTTACATTTTTGTATATGGATATTCATCATTCTATCATATTTTTAACATCATATTTTTAACACATAAAAATTTTTTTTAAATAATTTTTATACATATGGCACGGTATTAGGTAACTATTAGGGAGTTTTTTAATATTTAATATATAATATATATATATATATACATATAGAGTTTATGTTTACATCAGTACATAATGTAAGCATCACATACAAAATGTTTTCACTTTATTGATGGATGAAACATAATGTCGTTACACGTTGTCATCTTTAACTTTGGTTTTACTTTAAAAATGTTTTTATTTATTATGTTACTTAATTATGTCATTGATTGGTCAATTAGTTTTTTAACTTGGCAATTAAGGGTATTTAAGTGGCTAGATTTTGTATGTACTTGTGTTCTGAAGAAGTCCGTGGAGATGGATGAAACCTAAAGTATCTTCAATAAAACTTTTATTGGGATTATCGTTCTTCATTGTGGAGTATTTTATGGTCAAGCACCTCTCATTGGTTTTTGTCGGTGAGCATTGGTTCTTGGTTAATATTGTGTATACCCTCAAGGAAATGCTACAACACCAGACAAGGATAATAGGAATAGAGGTTTCTCTAAATTACTTAGAAAGCAGACTTAAGGAAGAGGAAACAGAAAGAACTGCTTCTTAAACAAAACACTTGGTTGGTTAATAAAGTAGATGACTTCGAAAATAGGGAGAGGATATTATTTCCTTTTTATCAAGTTGGATCCCTGACTTTTTGAATTTAAAAGAAGGACTTTTCTTTGGCATTGAAAGGGCACACAGAGCTCTTGGGAAACCCGCCGCTAACTCAAACTCTCCTCCTAGGTCAATCATTATCAAATTTCTTTCATACATGGACAAGGAACTGATTTTAAGATCTGTTTGAAGGAAGGCACCTCTAAAATATAAAGAAAGCCTGTTAAGATTTGATAACGACTATTCATCCAGAATAATGGAACAAAGGAAAAAAGTGTGGCCAATGATAACATTTCTGAAACAAAATAACATCAAGGCACAACTTGCATATCCAGCTAAGATAAGATAAGACTACTGTATGCCAATGAGATGAGGACTTTTAATGACTTAGAGGAAGCCTCTTCATTTATTAAAAATAATAATATGATTACTTTACCAGAAGATATGGATTGGATGTCACCTTCTCTCAAGAGAACAAAAGAAACAAATGTCTGGGCAGACGTCAAAAAGAAGAAGCAAAAGACTGATCTGTTACAGCCAAATCTCTCAAAGCATCTACTATGATATGAATTGTTTTAACATTACTTTAAAGGACCAATTTTACTGCTTGGAATTTTAAAACAAAGGTAACTAACTACTGGAATATTTATCTATGTTTTTTCAAACTAGATGACACATGAGAGTTTTCACATTACCTCAGGTATGTAAAAAAGGGTACTTTTCTTTCACAGAAGGAGGGTTATATAGCACATAAAATATTTATATGTAAATCAACATACATAGTATATGTGTATTTTCATTTAATTTTCTCTTTTCTTTCTCTCTTCTCTTTTCTCATTATTTATTTTAACTGCATCTTGTCTCCTTTTCTAAATTCTATACTATTTACTATACGAATATAGTCTGTATATATTTAATATCTCACTGTCTATACATAGATAAATAATAGTCTAAAATAATCTAGTTTTAAGGTAGACTAATTGGAATAGTAAACTTAATTAATTATTACGATATTTATTAGATTAATGATAGTCACTGTTATGCTTATTGGGATTGGGGACATTTTTGTGATTAACTCTGAAATGTTCCATTCATGTACATATGTCCTTTGAATTATTTCCTTTTAGTATTAACAAATATATTAAAAAAAGGAATTAAAACTGTACTGTTGGTTAAGAGAAGTGAAGCTTTCTTCACATTCTATTTGCGCTGCCTTAGCAACGGTAAACAATTGCTGCAGTTTCTAAGGACACTGTGAACCTGTGAAGTGCATTTAGCCTCACAGATAACAAATAATAAGAAAATGTAATGTTGTTTAGTTATTAAAATGAAAAACAACCTAAGCAAGGTAAAATAAATACATAATAGGACTATTTGTAAATATTTTATGATTTATCCTCATAGGATTACATATTCCTGGAAACACAACTGAAATGTTCCCAAACTAGATGTGCACTTAAATGGAGCTGCTTGATTAAAATGTATTACTCAATTTAACATGCTGATTCCACCAGCTGTCTGCACTTTAAAAGTTACATTTTATGTTACTTGGGTACTTTTCTGTTAAACCCCTACCAGTTCGTGCTGCTGTATTTTGCCGGTATTTGAGTAGCTGACACAAGTGTCTGTGTGACAAGTACATCTGTACAACTGACATACAAGTTTCTAATTAATAGAAAAGTACCTAAGTCACAGATTTGTACATTCATACAGGAAAGTTTGATGTTTGTTGCTAAAGTTTTGGAGACAGACAACGGATGTAGCAGAGTAGTACTGGCTGTTGTAAAGAAACTGTCACACAGTTTGAAGTATTCTTTTTTCCCTGTACATAATTAATTAAATAACCGGGACAACATTACAGTTAGTAAAATAACTGTAACGATGACCTTGTATTGTCAGAAAGTCAAGCATGCACTGCTTTTTCACTGATTTCTAACCATTTAGAAGCCTTAATCCTTGACTAGTAAAGACAGGCTGGTCTGTATAATAACAGTATAAAGAATGCAGTTTGTGTTTCACTGCCAGCTTATAAATACTTCACTAGAATACAGCAGCTGGCCTTCTAACTTTGAAAATCAACCATAAAGGATATAAGAAGACTGCAGCGCCTGCTAGTAAGATTTCCTTCAGAAATGTGACCTTCCGATTTAGTTCGCTACTCTCTGGGGAGTGATGTTTCCGGTTCCAAAGGATGCAAGTTATGTGCAATCATTTAGAAGAAAGGCTGCAGGTGAAAGAAAAAAAATATTCTCCTCCCTCAAATTACTACTGTTAAAATGCTTCTCATTACAACATTTCTACACTACTTAATGCTATCTATGTGTTTGAGCAGATTGTGACAAGTATTCATTTTTACTCCTTCTTACGGAAGCGAGAACTGGTAGGAGTTTAACAGAAAAGTACCGTTACTTGAAATTGACAGCCTCTAGAGCACATGAAAAGATACATATTACTTTTTGCAACATGTTATCTTTGCAGTTACTTCACACTCTGTACAAACTCATTTGGCAACTGATAGCTATTCATTTAAAATATCAGTTTAAATATTAAATGTGCCCTTGAAATGCTATGGACATTTTGACAAAATATAATCTGAACTGTAAAATGAATGACTTGAAAGAAGTGAAGTAATGCATAGATTTCAAAGACAGTTCTTGACACTGCAGTATAAGTAAAAATGTATATTCACAAGGAAGTACTGAAATGTTTTAGTCTTCCAGTTAAAATAGATTACTGTCAACATTTTGCGATATCAGAAAGTTTGAAGAGCTAGGAAATTACTATTATTTATCTTTATAATGATTATCAGACAGATGTTAGACCCTGCTTTGTTTAATGAATTGTGACACATGTTTATGAGGAAAAGTGGACTAAATTAGATGTTATTACAGTAGTTATTAGATTAATGGTGGACACTGTTATGCTTAATGGGTTACGGGGCATGTTGGTGATTAACTCTGAAATGTTTCATTTATATACATACTGTCAGTTTAATTATTTCCTATAATATTAACATAATATATAAAAGGAGGGAAAAATGTACTGTTGCTTGTGAGAAGTGAAGCTTTCTTTACATTCTATCAGCCTCGTGAACTATTTCAGTTTTTTTTTTTTTTTTTTTTTTTTTTAACACTCATTGATTAGGACTCACTATATTTGCATTGTCACATCAACAGAAAACAACTGCGGCAGTTTCTATGGACTTTGTGAATCTGCAAAGTGCATTTAGCCTCGCAGATAACAAATAACAAAAAAGTAATGTTGTTTAGCTATTAAATTGAATTACAATCTAAGGAAGGGTAAATTAGATAACTTAATAGAACAACTTGTAAATACTTTATAAATTACTCACATTGGACTACACATTCCTGGAAACTCAACTGAAATGTTCTCAAATTACTTGTGAACTTAAATGAAACTGCCTGATTAATAAGCATAATGTACTTTAACATCCTGAATCCATAAGCTTTCTGCTCTATATATGCTACATTATATGTGTCATTTGCATATGACAGTCTCTAGAGCACACGAAAAAATACTTATTATTTTTGCAACATGCTATAGTCGCACTAACCATACATTCTAAGCTAATTCAATTGGCAACTGACAAGGTATTTATTTGAAACATCAGTCTAAATATTAATTGTGCCCTTCAAATATTGTTGCTGTTTTGACAAAACAAAACCTGAATTGAAAAGGAATGATTTGAAGAAGTGAAGTATTGTACATATTTCAAAGACAGCTGTTGGCACTACAATATAAGTAGAAATGTATACATACAAGGAAAAATTTAAATGCTTTATACTTTTAGTTAAAATAGCTTCTTGTTAACTTTTTGCTTTATCAGAAAATTTAAAGAGCTAGGAAATTATTTCTAATTTGTCTTTATAATATTTACTAAAGTGATGTTAGTCACTGACTTGTTTAATGGATTGCGAGTCATGTACAAGATGGACTACTGAATGTTATTTCTGTTTACCTATGTTTGCTGAATTTCTTTTATTAGTACTGATTTAAAACAAGGGAAAGAAAGGGAAGGGAAATCTCTGTTTTTTTGTCAAGGGAGGAGAGGCTTAAGAGTTTTCTAACTGCCCTGAGAACTCTCTAAGATGCTCTAAACACTATCTGATTAATACTTACCTAAGGTAAGTCTTGATTACCATATGGGTACCTACACATTCATCCTAGACCTGATGTGACTACCCATTCTGGAAGCAGGAGGTGCCCTAT
Source organism: Protopterus annectens (assembly GCF_019279795.1). Classification (NCBI taxonomy): domain Eukaryota; kingdom Metazoa; phylum Chordata; order Ceratodontiformes; family Protopteridae; genus Protopterus; species Protopterus annectens. The sequence goes on along the minus strand of NC_056739.1, from coordinate 1,555,318,339 downwards.
GCAGGGTGAGAATTGTCAGGATGATCATAGTTCATTCTTAGACTCTGCTTAGTAAATCTATATATATGTAAAAGCACTGCACAGTAGAATGTAGGGTGCCTCTACTCAGAGTCAGGATACCACTGATAAGCCATGTCTTTTCATAAGTGTAAATTGAAGTTGGTGAGCTGAAGAGTGGGAAAGTAAAGGAAGAAAGTACACCTACAGTAAATTCATATTTCATTGGTAATCACTCATTGTCTCCTACAGAGTCCTTTTAGTCAAATTATTTTAGTAATAATGTATTTGTTGTTGGCTTATTTAGTGTATGCTCTTCTGTTGCATTTAATTTATCCAAAATGACATATCTAGCATGTTTTGGGATCTCTTAAGGGTAACTAAATATTGGATATTTTCTAAGTCAACATAATAACTGTTTACACTACTAACATTCCATCCTAATATATAAAATACCATAGAATAATACTAGAATAATATAGAATTTCATATATCTTTTAAGAAAATTCTCCATATAATAATTTAACATATGGAGCTCAGTTGATATTGTTGGTTAAAGGTATGAGTGATAATCCAATAGATTTATATTTATCTATTGGATTAGGAATGACTTTCATTCCATGTTTAATGGGAAATTCATATTTACTTGTATTTGATATTTTAGAATTAATGTTTTATAGAAGTACTTTTTTAAAGCCTGACCAGAATTTTACTCTACTTGTATTTAAAGAAGAAAGAACATTAAATTACACTCACAAGTTTACACACATAAAATAACATTCAGTGTTATCAGAGAATATGGTATAACTACTATAATCAAAATAAAAAAAGAAGCAAAATGTTTCTTCCAACAATAACTTGAAATGGATTTAACATTCTTATCATTAAATACTAATGTCTTAAATAATGCAAATACAAGATCGAACTTACTAAAATATTTAAATCTAAATAAGGCACAAGTAGTATTTCTACAGGAGATGCATTTTAAGACTAATGATAGCTTTATTTGGAACCCTAAGGACTATACAGTCTTAGCTCAATCCTCCTATAGAAGAAAGACAAAAGGAGTATCAATTCCCTGGAAGAAAAACATAATCACTCCAAATGTTATTTATAAATATGAATACAAAGAAGGTCTACTAATGTTTGTTATAATTAAATTTAATAACAGAATATGAACCTTAGATAATCTATATTGGTTCCCAGGAACTGGAGCAGGAACGGTTAAAAAACACCTAGATTTTATTTCCAACAAGTATAAAGGAAATCTTATACTGGGAGGAAACTTTAATTGTACCTTAGAAGCTTCTGAAACCACCAAGAAGTCTTTTCACATAGCAACTATTTCAAAATCCTTAAAAAGATGGCTTAATTAATTTAATTTAAGACACTTTTAAAGTAAAAGATGATAAATCCTTATTATTTTCCAATAAAGACCATAGATTTGGAACACAAATCAGAATAGACAAATTATTCATAGTTCAAGATTTGCAAACAAAAATCCTCAACTTCTCAATAGTTCAATGCCCCTTCTCAGATCATGACTCTCTGATAATGAAGCTCCAAATAGAGTTTAAACCTTTATTCTTCTCAACTAGAATTCCATCATATATCACAAAAATTAAAGAATTCAGACTCTGGATGTTGTCAGAATTACAACTATTTCTTGAAATTAATAATATAACAGAAATCAGTAGAGTCATGGTTTGGGACTCATTAAAAGCGTATTTATTTGGTAAGACCCTTAGCTGGTACAAAAAGAAAGAGAATGGGACTCTGAATCATTAGACTTGCAAACCAGACTTTTGACAGCAAAATCTAAAAAAAAATCAGAATTGTTCAGAAGTCAAAAAAGAAATTGAGGAATTAAATAAAAAATATAATGACATTCTAACACACAAAACTTGTCTAGCCTTGGAAAAATTAAAAATAAACTCATTCGCCACCTCCCGCAGATATCTACATAACTTATCTACAAGAATTAAAATACAATCTAAAGCAAATAACATTAGTAGTAGATCTACGAGACAGCCTTGAAGCATTTCAGTTCCATTATATGGAACACTTCAAAAAAGAAGATTTAGATACCAACCAAATAAACTTATATACAAACCTTATCAATATAAAAAAAATTCCAGAAAACTTAAAACTAGACCTAGAAAAACCTATATCCTACAAATAAATTGTTGACAAGATAAAAGAAAGTAAATCTAAGAAAGCTCCATGAACAGATGGTATAATTATGGAAATTTACAAATTCCTCTTCCCTTCAACAGTAATCCCCCTTTTTCATAAAACTTTGCTAGAAGTGCAGTCAAAAGCAAAAATACCACCCTCATGGAAATATTCTCTCATAACATCAATTCTAAAAGATAATAAACCATCAGACCTTTGCACCTCATACAGACCTATATCATTACTGAATAACGATTACAAAATATTCATGTCAATTCTAGCTAACAGAATGAAAATCCCACTTTCAAAGACAATAATGATCAAACTGGATTTTTATATAACAGACTCACACATGATAATATTAAAAGGATCCTTACTCTTATAGAGTATGTGAATAAAGAAAATAGGGAAACACTTGCAATCGGATTAGACATAGAAAAAGCCTTTGATTCCCTCAACTGGGAATATCTATTTAAAACTTTAGCATTATTTGAATTTTCTCCTCCCTTCATTTTATTACTAAAAAATATATATATTAGTAGCTTAGCCTACATTAAATTAGGTCCTTTCACCTTGGAATCTATCCATATAATGAAAGGTACTAAACAAGGATACCCCTTTCTCCTATTTTATTTGCTTTGGCTATAGAAATATTTGCAGAATTAATATGCAATAATCCAAGAATAAAAGGAATAGACATCTATGACCAGTATATATCTAAAATAATGCTTTTTGCTGATGATAGTTTATTAACCATATCAAACTCCAGAGAGTCATTAGGAGAGCTAGAAGAAGTAATGGAGACATTTTATAAGATTTCAGGTCTACACTTTAATAGATCAAAATCAAAATTTCTATTTTTAAATAAGAAAAAAGAACTACAAGTTACAGATAAATCCATCATAGGAAATAAGAATTTACGGTAAATTATTTAGGAATTGTGTTATGCAAAAATTTAAATGAAACAATATTAATAAATTATAAAAACATTATTGAAACAATAAAATATATATAGAAAAGTGGAACAAAATTATATTAACTTTTGAAGACAGATTGCAATTAATAAAAATGGTCTTATTGTCAAAAATACTATATGTAGCATTAGCAATACAGTTAATTCCTGAAAGATGCATTCTTAAAGAAATAAACATGTTTAATAAAATTTTTATGGTATCCCAAAAAGAATAGAGTAGCTCTAACTCATCACATTAGACCCTGGAAACAAGGAGGATTGAACTTCCCAGAAATAGAAACATATATAAAAGCATCTGTGCTTAAAACTACAATAGACTGGATAAACCCAAATTACTTTGCCAACTGGAAAGAATTAACAACAGCTATATTAACAAATTAATTTAATCTGTTAAAATTTTTTTAATAGTACACAAATCAAACAAACACTGGTACATACTATGCATAAGTATACAGTATAATATAACAAAACCTTCTAAAACAACACTGATTAATCATTACATCAATTAATTTAGGAAACTTATCAATGCAAACATAGATCTAAAACTTTGGTTTGACCTTTTAACCCCATTTACCATCACTAAGAACTTTCCTCACAAAATATATAGGGAAGCAATAACCTCCTGGGAACAAAATGGATTCTTATGATAGTTGCAATGTGTAAATAAATTAAATGTTTTAGATATACATACGATACAAACTGCTTATAATATTCCAACACAGGACTGGTTAACCTTAGAAAGCATTTGAATGTACACTCAAGATTTATGCAGATTAATTAATAATTCCTCATTTAAAGATATTCCAAATCCAATACGTTTTCTGTATGAATTTATATATAATAGTTGTGAAAAGAAAAATTCCATTTCAAATCTATATATGGAGTTAATAACATATAAAACAATTCCCAAACCATCATACTGGCAGTTCTTAACAAAAGGCTAGTCATTACAGTTAACAGAAGAAATTAAAACTAACATCTTACTATCAGTTAATTACACCTCTAACACACAGTAATGGAAAATATTTAACTGGAAATACTTACATAGAGCATTTTTAACACCAGATAGAATTAAAAAGATCAGTACTACTACAAATGTTTTTTGCTGGAATTGTGAAAAGTCAAATAAAGCAGACTGGATTCATATTTTTTATGAATGTAATAAAATTAAATTGTATTGGAATGGAATTAATTATTTTGACAAGCTTTATTTAATGAATCCTTTTCCTTAACTAAAGCATTGATTATACTAAATGTAAATGAAGGTTCCTACCTGAATAAGACAAATATGTATTTGTATTGAATAATACTTGCTATAGCTAGGAAATGAATAACCAGAAGGTGGAATTCAAATACACCCCCGACCTTGGAAGAATTCTACACTTTACTGAAGAGAACTGCATCGATGGAAATAAAAATCAAAGAACTACGAATCTATCCCAGGCCATTGGTAAATAATCTTTGGAAAAAGTTATATCTTTGTTGGACACTCTGCAATAATCAGTATTGTATCTCTGATAACTGATCTGTTAATTCTATATTTAATAACATACAGTGTATATAATTGAAAGTCAGGCTATTGTAAATATTGTATATAGTTGTTTAAAATGATATTTAAAAATATTATGTAAATGTTATTTTAATTGAAAATAAAAACATTTTTGAGGAAAAAAAATATCTGTGATATGATCCCACTTATTCTCACTGGGTTAATATATAATCATGTGATGGATAAGACCAATCTGACACCAAATGGAATACATTAATTCAAGCACCAAAAGTGAAATTGGCTAGGTTTAAAATAGCCTACAAGGGCAGCTAGCCTTGTACTTACCTTTGAACCTATTAGTTTATTAATATTATGTCTTTTTGGTTAATGTAAACATATGCAAAAGCATTGTTTGTTTTATTCTAGCTGTTGTACAGTATATGCCCATTTAATAAAAGATGGCTTTAGGTCAGTCTATCTTTCTCTTATCATCATGCCAGGGGTTCAAATTAGAGTACCTGACAGAATTCCTTACTCCTGGAACACATATCTGAGACTCTAGTCTTTTCCACCGAAGGCTAAAACATGGTCGTTATGGCAGTGTGATTTATTCGCAAACCAGTGTGTGAGTGTTAAGGTAAGCTTTGTTAGCCTGTGTGCAAAACATGTGGCATAATTGTTTTTTTTAAGTATGAAGTAAAATGAACTGGGGGTTAGGTGAGGCAGTTTGCCAGAGCCCAGAGCATACATGTAACTGAGCTCTGTAGGGTCTGGGCCAATAGACTGCACAGATTAAAGCAGACAGCAAGCATCTGGGTATGAGTCATTTATTTCATGTATTTGATGTTTGTTAAACCAGGGATGTTCAAAGGTCCTTTTCTCCATGACCCAGGCCATGTAGATACTAACATATAAAGCCTGCTGTACTCCAGGAACCTCCTAAATTATTCTAATTATAAGATGCATACCTAATCCTCCACTTGACTAAGATAAAGTATCATGTAAGAACTAACTTGTGCAGATTGTCAGAGTACATCTGCTTCCTTGTATATTAGACTATTGTGCACTACTTGTGTACTTGTAATTGTATACCACTGTGGCACTTGTATTTGTATTCCTACTGTATTTTCTCATATTATCATTGCATTGTATTATCTGTTGTACTTGTTATTGTCAATATAAGTAATCAGTGTAATTTTGTGTGGAGTTTTTGTCTGTGGGCCACCAATGAAAAAGGGTTTCATGCCCAGTTGGACTTTCATGGTAAACAACTGCAAACAATCAATCAAGCACACTTAAAATACATACTGATAAAACAGATTACACTATTAGCAAACACATTACAAAAAGACGCAAGTAGAGTAAAAATTACAATAAAATGCAGTAAATTAAAAAGTACAAGCAGTATAATGCATAATGGGTAAATAGAAAACATGGTCATTAAACACAATTTGCATCTTATTAAAGCATAATGCTAAAACAGCAAAACTAACAGGAAGAATACTTGTAAATAAAAGAATAAAATATTTGAGTGAGTTTAAGTTACTGTGAGACGAGAAACTCATCTGTGTGAAAGTTATCATATGTAGAGTGTCTAAAGAGAATGTGCAGGTGCATAGTGTTGCATTATAAAGTGCAATGTAATTTACAGGGTGACGTTATCATAACATATAAATATAATGTAAGTGATAACCAAAACATAGGTAGAGAAACAATATAAAAAGCCATAGCTCATAATAAGTCATAGGGAGGTGTATTCAATGGAATTCCCCAGTTTAATGGCACTGTAATTTGAGTTTATCTATTTCTTATAAATCCATTCCCCTTTGTTTAGATAGCAGAGGGTAATAATCTGGATCCCTATCAGTTGATCAAGTTTTCAGAGACTCGAAATTGATATCAGCGAGACAATATGACTGAATTTGTGAAAACCCGAAGCTTTTGAATGGAAATCGCAGTACAGCGAGGACAGGAAATTTACCTTTTTCCTCAATGTAGTGCAATCTCAGAGTTGGTATATATAATTAGCAGGGGGTGTGGGGGAAAAGATAGATTTTTGTGTTTTTTTTTTAATGTTCTAATTTTCAGGAATTTGATCATATTGCTTCGATGATATGAATTTCGAGTTTCTGAAAACTCGATCAACTGACATAGATCCTGTAATCTACCTGTAAAGGAACATCCAGTTTTATAAGGTCACTTTGCATTGCATACTGAGTCCCATTTTAGCTCAGACTGCTGTAGTAAGACACACACACACACACACACACACACACACACACACACACACACACACACACACACACACACACACTATATATATGTGTGTGTGTGTGTGTGTGTGTGTGTGTGTGTGTGTGTTTGTATTATATATGTAGGTGGTTATATATAAATGCAGCTTAATTTATTAACAATATGGTATGAGGAATTACTGTAGTCAATGCATTCAGGATCCCTTTATCTGCAGTCATTTAGATAATCTCCTTGGGTTAAGATAAATAGCATGCAATACATTAGAATATTAATATTTTGTGTGTGGGTGTTTGTGAGTGCATGTACACTTAAGAACTAAATGCTCTTGCGGTGTTCACTTTGCCTTGTATGAGGTATTTAATCTCATTTAGTATCTTTCTATTCACAAGTGTGATAATAAAATTGTGTTTACTGAGAGCAGTGAAACTGAACTGTAATATTTTATTTATAATGAGAATCATTTATAACTACTGCTGTAATGCATGTTTATTTCACTGAGACACTTGAAGACCAGTAGAGCTGTTCATCGTTATACAAGTTTTACTTTTGGGACTTCTATAACAAGCCATGTGCTTACAGTTCAGAAGTTAATAAAGTGTGTAAGATCAGGCTGATAGAACGACATAAGACTAGAAGAGTTGTTTATGTATACTAGCTTTGAACAGAAATATACGGAAATACAGCTGATAAAACCAAAAGTAAAGGAACAGTATGCAGCATGTGCATGTGTGTGTGTGTGTGTGTGTGTGTGTGTGTGTGTGTGTGTGTGTGTGTGTTATCGTAGCTGTGGTAGTTGAAACAATATTGAAAGTTATTCACAGCATGTTACACAAATGGGAGTTTGAGAAAATGAAAAGGAGCATTACTATCATATTGAGAAGTGTAGTGTCATGCAATACTTAAGAGCTATGGAATTTCTTTTCTCACTGGACATGAAATCAGAGTGGACTTTGGAATTTTCATGCCCCCCCCAGTAGTATTAATTAATATGTGGTCCTCAAGTAGGATGAACAGTAGTCAGCTGTGTTTTAAGTAAATGGGAGCAGTGTGTTCACACTCACGATCAGGAACACAAGTTCATTTGTTTTGCTGGGTGACAGAGGGTGGTGTTACTATAGAAATTCTCTTTTCGACTCTCACCTATAGTAGAAAGAATTAGCAGCCATGGAGAGTAAGAAGGTCACCGATCAACAGTGTACATCATGTAGAATGAATGAATGAATGAATGAAAGCATTATTAAAGAGAAATTATAATGTCATGGACCTTCCACTACCACAACATTAACGCTTTGGGCTTTGACAGCATTAACAAAATTAGAGACCCCCTAGACACCAGTGACCCTAATGAGACTGAAATTTTCAGAAAGGCCCATAAAGAGTCATCTGACCTTCAAAAAATTAAAAGAACCTAGGGTTAGCAGGATTCATAAAGCTGGTGACAGAAGATTTAATATAATCACGGAACATTAGATTCTAGGTGTCAAAGATTCAAAGAAACTTTATTGTCATTTATGACCACACAAGTGCAGCCTAAATGAAATTACAAATGTCAGCTCACAAGAGAAATGCAATGTAAATAACGTTGATACAGCGGTATCAAAGTAAAATATAAGAAAGAAAATAACATGTATGGCATGCAAGAGATAGTTCACATTACATAAACACATTCAATACCCATTATCCAGTCATAAATAATAAATAAATACCCACCACCAAACCTCTACATTGTTGAAATAGAGAATAAATAGAGACTAGCTCCACATCAGGATTTATCTTATGTATGTATGTATCTATTTGTTCATCTGACTGCCTCACGAAGATCTGATATAAAATCCAGAAATAAAACTGCCAGCAAACATACCAACTGAGACGAATTCCTCAAATGTACTTCCATGGAACATTTGGGGAAAAACACTTTTTTGCAGGGGGCATATCACAGTGCAACCCCCATTTATTCCTATGTTCAAAGGTGATTATTTACTAATGACCTCAGCCTACCTTGCATTACAAATGTATTTGACAAGTTTTGTTACCCTAGGGTTATTTTAAGGTGCATATGTAGGCTTCGGCATGGGTGATCAAGCATTTATAGGCTGCTTCTGACTAATAGAGACATACATGCCAGACCACGGATACATTTCCGATTCCCCATTAACTGATCCAAGTTATGCTTCAGTTGGGGTTAGGGAAGAACTCATATGGATAGGAAGTCTGTTCCAGAAAAGGAGTAGTCTCGGAAACACATTTCTGTTCCTTCAGCATGTCCAATTTGTATTGCAGATGAGGTTTAGGTATCTAGATTGGGCAGCTCTGATGCTTTATATATATGCAATATTTCATTCACACAAACACAGACACAGACCCACTCACCCACACACAGATAGATATAAACAAGCAGGTGCATGTAGCTATCAGGCAGTTGGTGCACATGGAAAACAATGACATAAAACTCACAAAAAGAATCCAAGCACTGCATTATTAGCAAATTAAACTGTAAAATTTAATGAGCAGCCATCACCAAAAACTATATCAGCAACATATATTGGAGCAAGATATTACATCAGCAGTTGTTAAAGTTGACAACTGTTTAGTCAATACACTTTGGTTGACTAAAAAGATGGTCAGCAGGTGTGTGAGATCGCTACATCATCAGGATTGGGGAATATGGCCTTTCCCCAGAATTGTACAATCTCAGTGTTAGAATATTTATATAGCAGGGAGTGTGGGGTTGCAGCTTGCTTCCTTCTCACATCCCCATTAAACTGAGGACTAGGCTCGTTCATCTCACTCTCTTGCTTTTGCTTGTCATTTGAGGTAGAGGCCCCTTCAGGATTCCCCATCAGTGCTGCCCATTTCACCCTGGATATAGATGAATCATTAAAACTTGTAGACTGTTGTTCTGCTCTTGTCGCTATCATCTCATGATTGCTTGTTAAAGTCGTTAACAATTCACCACTTCCTCTTGCCTCCCTGTTTGCTGGAGGACTGAATAGGGGTGTTGGTTCTATACTGTCCCTTTGATTGGTTGGCGGAAGAGGGAGGAAAAGAACGCCCTGCCGCTATTGGTTCTCTCAGCCCTCTAGATTCCCTCGGCCAAGAGAAAACAAATCCTCCAGCAAACAGGCTTGAATTGCACCTGTTTGAAGGCGTGATACACTCTCTGAAATAAGTGTATTATAAGAGGACATGCTTTATTTCATATGACCTAAAGGTGAAATGTGTTTGCATTAGATAGTGAGGATGAAATAAGGGCAAATTCCATAAAAGGATGAGCCATCCTTTTAAGAAGGTCTTATATGATTAATTTTGAGGTAAGGCATACCCTATAGCAACTTTTTAATAAACATTAGTTTTTACATGGATGGAATTCATATACCAGGACAAAGAAGGGGTATGGCTGAGACTAACCCCAAAATATTTGAATAAAAGTAAGGCTTCAAAGCTGTGCCAAATGAAACATTGATAGCTAATTCTTGTGGGTCACAGCTTTTTCAGCTAGTGGTTTGACAGGATGAATTTGTCCTCTTAACATTCATAATTAGTTGTTTAGTTCCAGCCAATTGATGAATATCTCTGATGAGCTGAAGTTAGTAAGGACCATATCATTAGCAGAGCAGATGTTATTTTTGACAAGGAGCCTGTATAAGGTCTATGTTGAGGTAAATGATGAAAAATAGAACAGCCCCACAAGTGTATTTAGTGGGACAACATGGAGAAATCAGAAAAAATCTCATTTAGCTGTTTTTCACATTAGTCTGCCTTCATAGTCATTCAGGAAGCTGGACAGCCTATTATGAGCTCATCTGTCTAAGCTTTGCTTAACAAACTATATTATTTACCACCAGTGCAGGATCTCTTATTCAGTTTTGCAATAAATAAATACTGAGGAGGTGCTGTGACCTTTTCTGAAACAGTGCTGAGCAACATTCAAAAGCAATTTGGTATTTTGATATCTACTAGTTAAGCTGCAACACTTTTATTTATTTAGCTGTTTATTGCTATTTTTTACTGGGTGAGTGGGCTGGTCTACTGACCCCTTTTCAGCCTTGACCTAGGCTCTTTGTATGATACATAAGTAGCAGTACATTCATTTTTTTTCATACATGCAATGTAAATTACAGAGTTAAAGCAAATCATTTACAGTTGCAGTTGCAGAACTGTACTACCTTATACACAAAGAAATACAAAAGAAATAGCAGTTGACATATAGAAAACAGATTTAGAAACGATATTTAAAATTTTCAGTTGTCTTATACAAAAGTGAAGTTTACAAAATTTTTGCTATCTCAGACATGGGATAGTACTGCGTATCTGGTATGTGCCAGGTTCATAGGTAGGTACTAGGCTATCGGCCCTAGGGCCTATACAAGCCCAGCCAAAAAGGTACCTTGGCGTTTGCCACACAAGAAAATTATTTTCCTGTGCCACTGTTGAGCAGAGCCACCAAAGTGATCCCCAGGGTGAATTTCCTATTTCCCATCCAATCATCAAGATTTTTCTTGAAGAGTACTAATGAGGTGCTTTGTTTGATATAGATAGGTAGTTTATTCCAGAATATGGGAAGTCTCTGGGACAGGAATCTATCCCTCTGGCATGTTCTGTTTATTGTGGTGACAAGGTTTAGGTCCCTAGAGCATGTAACTCAGAGGGATTGGAATTTCTTTAAGTGGAGCATGTCCAACAGCTCTGGGTTTGACATAGCTTTGTATGTTAGGCAGAGATCACCTCCAAATAGGCGATATGCGAAGGAGTAAAGCTGGAGTTTTTTGAGATGGTATGTGTAGGGCATCTGTTTGAGGCTGGTAATCCTCTTTGTGAGGTATTTCTGTGGCCTTTCCAGTTGTTGTAGATGTCTTGTGAGGTACATACCAAAAAGGGCATTGTACTCTATAATGGGTCTAATGAGTGATGAGTAGAGGGGAAGAATGACCTCTTTTTTTCTGGATGAGAAACCTTTTGTGATGAGGTGTGCCACGTAGAAAAATTTCCTGATTACTGTGGCAATGTGATTATAAAAGGAGAGACTACTATCCACCTGTGTCCAAAGGTCTCTTATCACACTTTCGGTGTTAAGTATACTACCGCCTATGTTGTAGTTCATGGGTACAGAGTTTTTACCAAAGGGGATGACAATGCTCTTTTTGGCATTGAGCTTGAGGCCATGGCTTTGACATCAGGCATCTGTCTCACTGAGGCCCTTTTGTAGGATGTCCACATCGTTAGGAGTTTCGATTATGGCTCCTAGTTTGCAGTCATCTGCAAACTTCATTAGCCAAAGACCTTCTGTGTTAGCCTGTACTTCAGAGAAGTAGATACCAAACAGGAGAGGGCCCAGGACTGAACCCTGTGGTACTCCACTTGTCACTGGTCTGAAGTCGGATTTGGAGTCTGCTACTATCACAGTGTGGGTTCTGTCAGTGAGCCAGTTGGCAACCCATCTTGTGACATAGGGATTTATGCCTAGTTTAGTGAGTTTATCTATAATTCCAGAGTGAGACATGGTGTTGAAAGCCTTGGCAAGATCTAGATAGGCTGTGTGAACCACCTTGCCCTCGTCTACGGCTTTGTTGGCTGCTTCAAAGAAGTCTATCAGGTTTAGGAGACATGATCTGCCTTTTACAAACCTGAACTGGGTGGGGTCCAGAGTTTGGAGGTTACCAATGTCTTTGTTTATAAGTTCCATGATGATACGTTCCATGGCCTTGCAGACCAGGCTCGTCAGGGTAATGAGGCGGTAGTTCCCGGGGTCCGTGGTGGCTCCCCCCTTGTGGAGTGGGATAACCGTCGCTGTGCGCCATTCAGTGGGCACAAAGCTTGAGGTGAGGCTATGATTGAACATGGTACTTAGGTGGGGTGCCAGTTTGTTCTGTAGTTCATGTAGAATGTAGCCTTGGATGTTGTCTGGTCCCATGGATGTTGTGTTCTTGGCTTTGTTTTGTGTGGTTTTTACCTGTGTAGCTGTGATTACAGGAACTTTGCATTCTTCTGGTATAGAGATGTGCTCTTTAGGGGGTGAGAGGGGGGTAAAGTTAGCACTGAACCTATCTGCCAGGATGTTGGCAATATCAGTTGGGTTTGTATATTTAGTGCCATTGTGCTGTAACTCAGCACAGATCTCTGTGTTGCCATTGAGATTCTTGACATAGCTATAGAATGCTTTGTGGTTGTGTTTAGAATCAGTGGTGATTTTGTTTTTGTGACTAGCTTTGGAGGATTTTATCAGGGATCGCAGCTTCTTACTGAGGCTGACCATGGAGCTCCTCCACTCATGGGATTTTATTCTCTTTTGCAACAGTTTCTTCCTTCTATTGTACAGTTTGTTTATAGCAGGGGACCACCAGATTGGCTTCCTTTTTTTGGAGGATAGCATGATCCGTGCACTTGTGTAAGTGTTTATAAAGTGCAATTGTGCAGGATTCAGTAGTTGTAACTGTATTGTCCATCTGCATGGGTGTCATGAAGTTCTCCACTTCTGTCTTAAGAAGCATGAAGTTGACTTTGGAGAAATTTTTTAATGTGGTTTCCTTAATGGGGGGTGGGGCAGGATGTGGATATCTAGGGTAATTAGCTTATGGACGGATCGGGCCAATGAGGCGTTGACTTCAGGTGTGGAACACCGGTCACTTATGTTGGTAATGACTAGATCTAGGATATTGTTGCCCCTGTTGGGGGTGTTGATAGGTTGATCCAGGGCATTGGAGTTTATGAATTCCAGAAAGCGTTGAGCGAAGAAGTTGGTACATGAGTAGTTTTCCCAGTTAATGGTGGGGTAGTTGAAATCACCCATTATTATGGTGTTTGGTTGAACCCTAATATTTTCCAGTGCATCAAGAAAAGAGGAGTGGGAATCCTGGGGCATGGTGGGAGATCTGTAGCAAGCTACAATGTAGATTGCAGTTTTGCCCAGAGTTAGTTGCACTTGGATAACCGTGGATGTATTATGCTGAGCACCTACCCTGGAGGTTCTCATTATAAGAGAAAGGCACAATTTGACATTGCTTATCCAGCATCCCTAAAGCATGAACAATGTAATAATTTCACAAGATGTTCTTTCAAATCTGTCCTGAAACCAATTAATGTGTGAGTCTTCTGTATACTGGGGGAATGAATATATGGTTGCAGGTAGAGGAGTAGAGTCTAATAAATAATAAGTCTCACTAGTCTTATATGTAAAGCCATGGAAAGAATTATCATCGAACTGATCAATAGTGATATAGTAAACCTCCAGACACTGCACCCAACCCAGTTTGGTTTAGTCAAGGGAAGATCATGGCTACTCAATGTGGTGGACTTTGAGAAAGTCATCAAAGCAATTAATGAGGGCAAAATGGTTCATATTCCCTACTTTGACCTGGCCAAAGCATTTGACACAGTACCTCACTCAGGCATTGTTGACAAACTCAAGAGGTTAGGTACAAATTCATATGTCATCCAGTGGACCCAAGAAATTAGAACTGGGGAGTTTGCCTCTACAAAGAGGACACTCACAAGTGGAGTCCCTCAGGGATCAGTTCTTGGACTGCTCCTTTTTGGCATTTACTTCTCTAAAGTCAGGGCCAATGTCAGTGGTCTCTGGCTGACTACATCTGCAGATGATTGCAAATTAGGAGTAGTCATTGAATCCCGCACTGATTCAAATGTTCTCCAGTAGGGGCCGACACAGACAAACAACTGGTGTCAGAGCCATGGATTAAAACTAAATGCCAAAAAATGCATAATACTATCCTTTGGGAAGTCATCCATCCCTGAAAACTATCAAATTGACAACACACCCCTTAGAGTTGACCCAGTAGTCAGGGACTTAGGGACACACATAGATAGTAATCTAGCCTTTGACCATCACATGTCTGTACTAGTGAGGAAATCATTCTATGTTGCGCAACTTTTAAACAAAGGTATGGCATCTAAGTCCAAGGAAGTCATTGTTCCACTGTATTCGGCATTCATCAGTCCTATCACTGAGTACAATAACCCCTTTGGTATGTACCTAACCAGACATATCCACAATTGGAACATCCACAGAGGTTCCTCACTAAAAGACTACAGGGCTTAAGTAAAATGTCCTTTGCAGACCACCTAAAAGCTCTATCCCTATATTCCGTCTCCTAAAGGCTTTTCAGGGGAGATCTATACCTGACATACAGGGCATTGTCAGACCCCACTCTGATGGACCTCCTGCATATTTGCAAAACAAACAGCACCAGAATTACCCATTCTAAAGACGTAAACCATGCCTGTGATATAATAGTACCCGCTGGAGAGAAAGCTATGTATCCAGAGGTTACCCTGTCTCTGGAACAGGTTTCCCATCTATGTGAAGCAGATTTTCTCCCTAACCCAATTCAAGTGCAACCTGGACAATAGGATAGGGAACTGGAAATTCATCCCTGGTTTGGCACCTATGTCTCTAACGGACACAGGCAACTTGTAAATGTTTTATCTCCCAAGCCCCTGCTTACACTTATCAAAAGTATCAGAACTTGTCAGAGATTTGGGATGCATGGCTAGTCTTAAAAAGGCCCTTGTGGTTGTTAGCCTAGTACACACTATGAATCTATTAACCTAAATGGCTTTTTACCTATGGCTAACATAAATCTGTGTCTGACCAGGGTCAAGGTGTTTTCCTGTGCTTCCCTGATTCAATAAGTTTGTTCTACGACTTACAGTTTTGGAATGAGGGAAGGACATTGATAAGGTATAACTATCTTGAATAACAATGAACTGAGTAGTAGGGTAGCTCTACTTAGCACTGGAAGCAAGTTAATTACCTTTAAGAGTTCACAATGATGTATCTGGTGTTGTACTAACAGGCAAACCTGAATACAGAGGATTATGACAAGATTTCTGATTGTAACCTACTTATTTTGTGTTTGAGACATGGTTGCCATTAAAGTCACCTTGAGAGCTTCATCTAGAGAGTGCATAATATGAAGTTTTGATCAGATTATAATTCTTTGTGAGCACTGAAATTTATCTGCACCATGTACTACTAGTTACACAAAAGTAAAAAAAAAAAAAAAAAGCCAACTCTTGTGATGGCTTTGAAAGCTCATAAAGCAGTGGGGAAGGGCTTTACACTGTTATGTATTCCCTGTTTAAGGGAAGCAGTTTGTTCCCAAATACATTTTTGGCGGTAGCAATTTAGTAGACAGCAGACAAAAATGGAGGTCAAATGAAGCCATTTCATTGTTCTGCTATTGGTATTTGCTGACTGGCACTGTTAGCTTTTAGTACCAGATGTTGATCTTAACAGCATGTAGGGGCTGCTTAACAATTGTTAAGCTCCCTTCTATGCATTATTGAGATTGGGTCTCATCATAAAGTGGTGCTGAACCGGGATGCCATTTTATTGATACTGGACCATAATCACAGTGCTCCATGCACTGCATTTTTTCTCTGTTGCTTGAATTGTGTGTGTATTTTTTCTAAACAGAAGCATAATTAATGGGAGGCCGTAGTCCATTTTAGAAATAACAACATTTTTGGCTATTGCTTTCCTATCAGTGGGGTATAAAAGATGAAATATTTTACAGCATGGGCTTCACTTGAAAAAGTACTTTACTTACAATTTTCAGGGAGTTTACAGAGGGTCAGGGAATGCTCTAGAATCTTGCCTATTTACTTTTGTTCACTAATGTTGGAAATTGCGTTATTCATATTATCCATTATTGCTACAGAGGGAAGTGATTTTAGTTTCTGTCGGGTAGCAGGTACCAGAATGCTTGATTTCAATTGGGTTTATTAACAGATGTCTTTTTTGGGACCAGTTGCAGATCATGAAAAAACCTGTTTGATGTTTGTTCTAATAACAGATGGAGAATTACCCACATTCATTTAGTAAGAGTTGTATGTAACATCCTTAATAAACAGGGGAAATTGAAGAGTATCAAACAATGACCCTTGTGGAATACCAATACTGAGTGTAGGTTAGAGACAGCGATATTAGAATATATTTGACTGCTAGCTAGGATATGTAGGGTAGTATTAGTACCTGCCTGTATTTCACTTCTTGCGTTGCTTTTGACTAAATGGTCAAGCCCTTCTTGTTTTAGGATTCTGAGCAGAATAGGGACACATGGCCCCTTAGCATTTAGGCTGAAGTATCCTAGAATAATTGTATTGTTAGGGATGCTGTTAGTAAAAATGTCCATGATGGCTTGCTGTGTTATTGTAATCGCTCTGGGTGGAGTGACATACACTTTGGTACATGTAACTGAGTATATCCATGTATTGCTATATGAGCATTCACCCAGCTGGGGTTAGTGTCATCAGATGGTTTGGTGACTGCAATTACAATGGCATGTAGTGGAAATTTTTTTGTGCAGCTAGTAAAGTTCTACCACTTATTCTGGAGCCTGATCTTTTGATATTATGCATATTATAGTTGGACTGGATGAAGGTAGAAGGAGAGAAATCATCCTTAAGCCAGGCTTCTGTAATTGCTAAAATATGTTTTTTTTTTTTTTTGGTATGTTAACTATGCTTCCAAGGTTATTTATTTATTATTAATTTAACTCTAGAGGATGAGTACTTGTTGAGTGATTGACCTAGTTATTGTATTATGGAGTGGTCCAAGATTAACATGGATGTCTCCGGAAAGGATGCTTTTGATAAAGGTCAGGTCATACTAGGGTTATCACCTGTCCCACTTTGCGAGGGACAGTCCCTCTTTTGGCAGTTGTGTCCTGCATAAAAATTGAAAACATGGCAAATGTCCTGAGATTGTAGGACAAAAATATTTCCTATATTTTGCATAATACTTGCATAACACAGTTATTCTGTATCTGAAACACCTAAATGTTATAAGAAACAGAATAAGCAACTAGAATGCTACAAGAATAAGCTTTTATTTAGGCAAAAAAGTGAATTTCTGTCCTTTGTACTGACCATGGGTATGTTTCGGCCTTCAAAAATCTGACGTTTGTACCAAAAATGTCCCACTTTGGGCATTTGAAAAGATGGCAACCCTAGGTCAAATGTTTTTTAAGCTGGATGTTGTGGTGAAAATGCTACTGTAGAAGTATGGCTTGCATGTGTGTGTGCTGTTTGGAGAGACGGCTTAGGGCTGATTAAATGTCACTAAATAAAGGCAGGGGAATGATACTGGATTGTTGTTGGGTGTTGTGAATCAGAAATGGGCCATTATGTAGCTTAATAGGCAGAGCCAAAATTAGCTCATCTAGCACCAAGTGCCAGTCCCCCGTGTTAGTGCTTCAACCCCCCTCAGCATTTCAAGTGAAGAACAAAAAAAAAAAAAATTTAAAAAAATATTTTTTTGTAGTAACAAGCTTACTACAATCAGATCTATGCCCCCTGGCTCTTCCATACCAGAGGGAAAAAAAACTTTACTGTAGCAAGCTGATTGCTACATTTGTAGTAATTGGCTTACTACAGACATATCCATGTCCCCATCACTGCTATTCAAGAGCAAAAAAAAAAAGACTTTGCTGTAGTTAGCTACAATGCACCAGATAATTTACCTGCAGCCTTCCACAAGTTATCGGCCAACATCATAGCCTTCCCTATCTCCATCATAAAAAATAGGCATATCCAAGAATCTTATGTTTCCTTCTTTGGAGACAGGTATTCATCATCCCAGACCATAAAGGTGGTGAAAACACTGACACCAATAATTTCTGTCCTATTGCCATACTTACCTCACTCTCAAAAGTCCTGGAAAAATGTATTCACTCACAACTGATGCCTTATCTAACACAAAACAACCTCCTAACCCCCACACAACATGGATTCCATCCTGGCCGCAGTACCATCACTGCCCTCCTCTCCTTCCTCAAGTCCATTAACCATGCTTGTGACTCTGGCAAAATCATATCAACCATGTTCCTAGACCTTTCCAAAGCCTTTGATACCATCTCCCAGCCTATACTCCTATCTCAACTCTCCTCCCTTAATCACCCCCCTTCCACCATAGCTTGGTTCACCAGCTACCTCTCAAAAAGACAACAAGCTGTTAAATGGAAACATTCCACCTCATTCTTCCTATACACCCCTATAGGGGTACCCCAAAGTTCGATCCTTGACCCCTTACTTTTCAATATATTCATCAACAACTTTCACTACTCCATCTCCATTTCCACACTAATCCAGTATGCTGATGATTCTTCAATCATCGGCTGAGCTGACACCCCTTCCAGCCTTCTACAGATAACCCAGTCAGCTTTCTCACTGAAACCTGGATGCAAAACAACCACCTCGCCCTTAACGCAAATAAAACCAAATTAATGATTTTTTCTCCATCTAAACACTCCCACGTTGATAAGAACTCCTTCAGGATCATAAGCCAGAATAACACCCCCACTGAAATTGTCCCACACACCAAGCTGCTCAGTGTCATCATTGATGAACATCTAAAATTCAATATCCACATCCAAACTAAAATAAAAAAACACCAAAAATTAGGACTGCTATATAGGCATAACCATTATCTCACCCCCTCCAACCAGAAAGACCCTTGCCTCCACATATCTTCTCCCCTCTCTAATGTATGACACTCCTCTGTTCTTGAATCTTCAGCTTGGCCTACAAACTAAATTAGAAGCCTGCTACAATAAAAATCTGCAAATTTGCCACCAATTGTAGGAACTCATCCCATCACTGCATCTCCCTCCACTCACTGCAATGGCTCAAGCTTTCCAAGTATCTGAACCTCTTTAAACACATCACTGTCCTATAACCTCATATTTAACCCATCCTCCTCTCCCTCTCTCTCTACCTCCTTAAACCCCTATATTCCTAATCACTCCCTTAGGTCAGAAAATCAGAACATGCTCAAAATCTACAAACCTTTATGACCACCTGGGCACCTTCTGTTATTCTGCTCCTTAGCGAAACTAGGAAACTCACTTCCTCCCTCCCTTAGAAATACTCAGAACCACTCTAATTTTAAATTCCTCCTTCATTCCTACATATCCTCAAAGTGGGAATGCCCTTGCTCCTTCCCCACATAGGACCCTCCTATACCAAAACTCATCTTCTAACTTTCTGCATCATCTCTGCACTCACATCATTTGCCCTCCTACTCCTTAACCTCCAAACCTTGTTAATAGTTTACTTCCAACAACTTCTCTTGTTCAGTTGTAATTCACTATTCATGACTCAGACTGTATAGTTGCTAGATTTTTATTAGTATTATTGTAGAATGTAGAATTTTATCACTGTAGAATTTAGCATGAAACTGATGATTTCTTTGTTTTGCATATGCGTATGTTAATATGTTTGTCGTTGTTACTGGAGCTTTTCTCCCCAGGCCTCCACTGAAAACAGGCTCTTACCCGGTCATCAGACTGAAATAAATAAACAAACAAATAAAATAGTAAGCTGTTTGCAACATTTATAGCAATTGGCTTAGTGCAGACCCCCCTTTCCATTCTGGTGATCATTGTGCATTTACTGATGAGTTAGTTGAAGAAGAAAAATTATTTTTTAAAGTTAGAGAGTATGTGTGGTGTGCATGTGGTGGGTGAGCAGGGTGAGAGTGAAGCAGTGTTGCTGTTGAAGAATAGAAATGGGGAGCTGTGGTGCTAGGTAAAAGTATGGTGTATGCCTGCTTCATTGTGCAAAGTCAGGTTACTTTAAGCAAGAAGGAAAGGTGGATGTGACACCAGGCTTGAGGAATTGGAAAGTATAAGGAAAAGATAGAGGGTGCAGGTGGCATTACTTAACTGCCACTAGAGCTGAGCTACTTTATGTGGATTTCAATGCTGATGGTAAATTAGTACTCCTACCAGGTAGAGTACTTAAAGCATAGGCTATGACAGACAGGAGGAAAGGTAAGATAAAAATGTGCTGCTTATGGTAGCTTGCGTTTTGAGTTAGTAGTGAAGATCCCTAGGTGAGTTCTGTTGCATGCAAGTTAGTAGAAGTTATACTGGTGGAAGGTTCAGATTTGTAATGTAGTGTGTGTGTGAAAGGTATTGGTACAGATATGGTGAGTGAGTGCTTAGGAGTGGAAGTACTTAATAACATAATGTTCCTCGAGTACGTATTTATGAGCTAGTAGTATGACTCGGTGCTGTGAGAGGAGATTATTGGCTGGGTAGAGAATGGGGTTGGCTATGTATGTATAAATGTAACAGTAATAACAACAGTGGGTGGGAATGGGGTTCAGGTGGAGAATAAAGCAAAGCTGTAACTAGCAAAGCTGAGCATATCGCTACCAAAAACAGTCATTAATGATTCTCCAACCTACACACTAGATGAGCATGCAGGAGGTTACTGGACCCTGTTGTTAGGGGGGCAGCTAGTAGTGTTCCTTTTATGAACACCACATAAGACCCAGCTCCAGCTCAATTCAGAAAGATACTTATTTTAGGGGGAGAGCATAGTCCTGTAAAAAAGTGGAAAAACTAGGCAT